>NC_041388.1:682785861-682818647 GCF_002162155.2 Triticum dicoccoides
GGCGGGACGGCGGTGGCGTCGAGGGGAGGCGGGGGGCCGGCCGGATTGGCGGCGAGCGACGGCCGGCGGCGCGGGAGGCCGGGAGGCGGGAGGTTGGGAAGGGAAACTTCCCTCCCGCGCGACGGGGGAAGGGAGTGCGGGCTGGGGTCGAGCGCCCCCCTCCAACCCTCACTTCTACGGTTCGAAATTGGGTTTGAGGGTTGGACCCTTACTTTTTTTTGAGGGTTTGAGGGTTTAGGGGTTCTAGTCTTTGCGTTTTTTTGTTGCAACCCGCAAAAAAGCGGTTATTTATGAGGGTTTGAGGGTTTAGGGGTACTACTAGTAATGCTCTTAGGACATCTTCAATATGAATCCTCAAACCTTCCGCATCCATCTAAATCGAGCGGTCCGGAGGCCGCAAGCCATCCATCAATGTTTATCCACTGATCAATCCGGGTGTACGTTTTCCCGCAAACCGGAAGTAAAATAGGATGCTTTGCGTGAGTCCGAACACCCACCACATAGGACTCCAACACCCCAGACCCACCCAGAACTAAGGCGGAGCCCACACATTTGGAGTTGGACCCACTGTTTTCGAGGACCCCCTTTTTTCTCAACCCTCTTCGCTATCATCCTGCCGCTCTCCACCCCCATTCCCACCATTTTCGTCGTCGCCACCGCCGCATGAACCCGTATAAAAAGTTGTGGAATCCAGGCTGCTAACAATGTACCTTCCTCTTCTCGCCTCCCTAATCTGTTGTGTTTTGTTACTCCCTCGTTCCATCTATATAGGGCCTAATGTGTTTTTTAAGACCGCCTTTGACTACTGATAAGATTAATAGTACATGATATGCACAATGTGAGAATTTTTGTCTAAAAGAACCACCAGACCAATGAAATCGACAAAAAAGACCACCTCTAGATAAATTTGACAGAAAAGACCACCCCACCCGTGACGGCAGGCGCGACAGTCGACACGTGGCGCCTACCGCCACGTGGGCAGGCGACAGCACCTACCGCCACAAAGCAAGGCGGCAGCCCGCGCGCCACAGCCAGCCAGCAGCTGCAACGGAACGGCCGCATGCACGTAGTCCCTGCCGCCTAGTGGCGTGGCGGCAGGACTGTTCCTGCATGCTGCGATGATGCATGTCGTCTGTGTTTCGTTTTGTCTGCCTTTTGTTTCGTCTGTGTTTCATCTCTTTTAGAGAAACTCCAACGGGCCGACCCAACGGACGTCGATTTCGTCCGCTTTTTATCCGTTTGGGTCGGCCAGACGGACACGGATGCCCGCTTCCGCATTTGGGTCGGCACCTGCGCCCAACGCTGACCTGCGACCCATTTTAGACGGCGCCAAAAAACATGAACGCATGCATATTTAAAAAAAGAGAAACTACATTAATTAAACATTAAAGCCGGCCACGAAGGCCGGCGAGAGTCCACGCGTCCACGTTTGCATTTAAAAAAGATAAAACAGCCTAAACTACGAGGCGGCGCGCTGCCCTAGGCGTCGTCGTCCTCGTCCTCGGGGTCCGTGAGGTCGATGAGTGTCGGCGCCAGCCCGGCCTAGGCGAATGCCGTGTTCCAGAGTGCTGCCATGTCGGGCTGTGCCGGCGCAGGCAGTGCCGGAGCGGGGGGCTGTGCGGCCGCGGCCTGGTGCGCCTCCTCCTCGATCTCGCGCGCCTCCTCCTCGAGGTCGCGCTCGAGCATCTCCTCGTACTCGCCTTGCCGGCGCTCCTCTACCAACCGGCGCTGGCGCCACATCTCGAGGTAGGCCTGCTCCTGCACCGGCGTCGCCCCCAGCCAGATCGGTGGCGCAGACACCCACTCGCGCACCACTCCATTCCAGGAGAAGCGCGCGATGGGCTCGGGCTCGGGCTCCGGCTGCGGCTCCGGCTCCGGCTTGATGGGGGACGGTGGGGCCACCGGCGGCACCACGCTGTCGCCCGCCACGGAGAGGGCAAGGGCCTGCGCCATTGCCACCTCGTAGCGGGCCTCCTCTTCCGCCTCCGCCGCCTCCGCTCTGCATCGTCCGTCCTCTTCGCTCTCACGGTAGACGGCCGCAAGGGCCGCCTGGTAGGCGTCCTCCGCTGCCTGGTCCTCCTCGCGGACGACCAGCGGCGTTGGCCTCCGGTCGACCTCGCGCACTCCCCGGCGCCTCGGCTCCTCGTGCTCGAAGGCGAACCACCTCGCCCAGTTGGGCAAGTCGGTTGCGTAGGCGTTGTCGCGGCGCTGCTCCGCCGTCAGCAGCGCCCGCCGGCGCCGCACCTCCTCCTCGTGAGCACGAGCCGACCGCGGCGCCGCCGGCACTGGGATCTTATCTGGATTCAAATGCCAGTCGTGCGGCAGCGTCACGTAGGGATACGGCAGCGGCTGGCGGTTCTGCCAGTGCCACTCCGCCTGGTGCACTGGCACGCTGACGTGCTGCCTCTGCCGGCGAGGCGCCGGCGGGGAAAGGGGTGGCGGGGGACTTGCCCTTGGCCTTGCTGCCGCTGGCGCCGGAGAAGAGGCCCATCGTCGCTGTGGTTGCGGTGGCTAGGGTTTGCCGGCGACGAGGGAGCAAGGGTGGGCAGATGAGGACGGCGAGTTTGGATGAGGACGGCCCCGCCGCACGGTCGGCTTAAAAAAGGATGAGCGCCGTCGCTGACGCGTGGGCCTGTCGTCATAAATTAAGCTGACCGCGTGGGCAGCGGGTAGTTGGACGGCCGCCATATGGGGACACGGCGGACATCGAGAAGGCGCGCGAAGCGTCTGTTCGGCGTCTCCGCCGACGCATTTAGGGTGTAAATTTGGGCCGCAAATGCGTCGGCGCGGACGCGACGCGGACGTGATTTGGATTTGGGTCGGCGCGTTGGGCCGCCACTTTTGTCCGCGCCGACCCAAACGGACGCAGGCGGACGAAATGGGTCGGCCCTTTGGAGTTGCTCTTAATGCCATAGATTTACGCCATTTACCGTTCGTCTGCTTTTCGTCTACCTTTCATTTTGTCTGCCCTGATTCATCTTTTTTAATGCCACAGATTCATATGCTTCCTTGCCGTTGATTTATACACATACGGTTCACTGTTTTTTGCAAATAATAATCATTTATTTACAAATAATAATACGAGCCTCCGTCACAGACCTCGTCGCGGACCTCATCATCGGCCTACTCGCGCCGGCCTCAACGCCCGACGGAACATCACCTCCGCCGACCTCATCGTCGGCCTACTCGCGCAGGCCTCATCGCCCGACGGACCTTCACCGCCGCGGGTCTCATCATCGGCCTCCTCGCGCCGGCCTCATCGCCCGGCGGACCTGCTCCGTCGCGGCCGGTGCGAGGAGGCCGACGATGAGGCCTGCGTCGGTGAAGGTCCACCGGGCGATGATGTTGGCGTGAGAAGGCCGACGATGATGTTGGGGAACGTAGTAATTTCAAAATTTTCCTACACACACGCAAGATCATGGTGATGCATAGCAACGAGAGGGGAGAGTGTTGTCTACGTACCCTCGTAGACCATTCGCGGAAGCGTTATATCAACGCGGTTGATGTAGTCGTACGTCTTCATGATCCGACCGATCCAAGTACCGAAAGCACGTCACCTCCGAGTTCTGCACACGTTTGGCTCGGTGTCGTCCTCGCCTTCTCGATCCAGCAAGAGGGGCGAAGTAGTAGATGAGTTCCGGCAGCACGACGGCGTGGTGACGGTGTTGGTGAAGAACAATCTCCACAGGGCTTCGCCTAAGCACTACGAAAATTAGGACGGAGGATAAACTAGAGGGGACGGGGTTGCCGGCACACGGCTTGGTGTTTCTTGATGTGTCTTTGGTGCTAGCACTGCCCCTCTATATATATGTTGAGCCCCGGGGTCGAAACTTGGAGCAAAAGCCTCCTCAAAGCCGGTTTTGCCCGAAAGGCAAGAGTCCCACTCGGACTCCAGGACCAAACACCACAATCCTTGGCGTCTGACCCAGACGCCATGGGCCTTGGCGTCTGGCCCAGGGCTAGACGCCAGGGTCTCCGGCGTTTGGCCCCCTGGCCTCCGTAAAACTCCTTTTGCACCGACTTATAGCCCCATGGGCCTGACCCCTTGGCCAAACCATATCATCCAATATATGAATATTTACCTCCGGACCATTCCGGAGCTCCTCGTCATGTCCGTGATCTCATCTGGGACTCCGAACAACATTCAGTCACCAACATACATAACTCATATAGTACTATATCATCAACGAACATTAAGCGTGCGGACCCTACGGGTTCGAGAACTATGTAGACATGACCGAGACACCTCTCTGGTCAATAACCAATAGCGGGACCTGGATGTCCATATTGGCTCCTACATATTCTATGAAGATCTTTATCGGTCAAACCGCATAACAACATACGTTGTTCCCTTTGTCATCGTTATGTTACTTGCCCGAGATTCGATCGTCGGTATCTCAATACCTAGTTCAATCTCATTACCGGCAAGTCCCTTTACTCGTTCCGTAATACATCATCCCGCAACTAACTCATTAGTTGCAATGCTTGCAAGACTTATAGTGATGTGTATTACCGAGTGGGCCCAGAGATACCTCTCCGACAATCGGAGTGACAAATCCTAATCTCGAAATACGCCAACCCAACAAGTACCTTCGGAGACACCTGTAGAGCCCCTTTATAATCACCCAGTTACGTTGTGATGTTTGGTGGCACACAAAGTGTTCCTCCAGTAAACGGGAGTTGCATAATCTCATAGTCATAGGAACATGTATAAGTCATGAAGAAAGCAATAGCAACAAACTAAACGATCAAGTGCTAAGCTAACGAAATTGGTCATGTCAATCACATTATTCTCCTAATGATGTGATCTCGTTAATCAAATGACAACTCATGTCTATGGTTAGGAAACATAACCATTTTTGATCAACGAGCTAGTCAAGTAGAGGCATACTAGTGACTCTGTTTGTCTATGTATTCACACATGTATTATGTTTCCGGTTAATACAATTCTAGCATGAATAATAAACATTTATCATGATATAAGGAAATAAATAATAATTTTATTATTGCCTCTAGGGCACATTTCCTTCAGATGAGGCCCGCGACGAAGCAAGTCGCCCGGGCGATGGGGCCGGCGCGAGGAGGCCGACGATGATGCCCCGACGAAGGTCCGCCGGGCGATGATGTCGGCGCGAGGGGCCCGAGGCCTGCGACGGCGAAGGTTCGCAGGGCGATGAGGCCGGCGCGAGGAGGCTGGCGATGAGGCCGGCAGCGGTGAAGGTCCGCCGGGCGATGATGTCGGCGCGAGGGGGCCGTGGCCGGCGGCGGCGAAGGTCCGCCGGGTGATGACGCCGACGCGAGGAGGCCGACGATGAGGCCTGCGGCGGTGATGTTTCGCCGGGTGTTGTGGCTGGCGCTTGGAGGCCGACGCTGAGGCCTGCGGCGGCAAAGGTCCGTCAGGCGATGAGGCCGGTGCGAAGAGGCCGACGATGAGGCCCACGACGGAGGAGGTCTGCCGGAGGATGAGGCCGGCACGAGGAAGCCGACGATGAGACCCGCGAAAGTGAAGGTCCGTTGGGCGACGAGGCCGGCGCGAGTAGGCCGACGATGAGGCCTGCGGATGTGACGTTCCGCCGGGCATTGAGGCCGATGACGGGGCCCACGACGGAGGCTCGAATTATTATTTGTAAATAAATGATTATTATTTGCTGCATGTGTGGAAATCAATCACATGAGGCATATGAATCTGTGACATTTAAGAAGACAAAACGCGGCAGACAAAATGAAATATAGACGAAACGCACACGAACGGTAAGAAACATATGAATCTATAGCATTAAAAAAACGAAACACAAGAGACGAAAACATAGACCAAGCAAAACAAAACACAGACGACGTGCGGCATCGTAGCAGCATGCACGCCGCCACGCCACTAGGCGGCAGGGACTACCTGCATGCAGCCGTTCCGTTGGCTGGCTGTGACGCGCTAGCTTCCGCCTTGCTTTGTGGCGGCAGGTGCTGCCGCCTGCCAGTGTGGCGGCAGGTGCCACAGTTGAGGTTGTCTCTTCTCTCAATTTTATTCAGAGGTGATCTTTTTTGTCAATTTCGTTGATCAGATGATCCTTTTAGACAAAAATTCACAATGTGAAAATTATATCATTGAAAGCTCCTTTCACACACGAATTTAATGGTATGCTTTGTGTAAGTTGCACGTCATATATTGTTGCTCTAATATTTGATCAAAATTAGTCTCGAAAAACGCATTAGGCTCTATATAGATGAAAGGATGGAGTAGATTAATTATCTGCCGTGGGCAGCAGAGAATTACAGAACCGACATAATCTTGCTGCCTGATCCGCCCTCGCCCTTCGTTAATGCGTGACATATTACTACCATACTAGTGATTGGGGCGCCATCCTGTGGCGCCGCTTGAGAGAAAGCTGTGCGCATGTTTTTATTTAAAAAATAAATAAAATCTTGGCCTCCGTCTAAAAAAATCTCAAAAAAAAGTTAATCCTCACCTTCATCTAAAAAAGAAAAAAATTTACCACAAGAGCCTACCAGCGAGTGCCACTTTGCATAACCCATCATTTTAAAAATATCAGAGGTCCTCATCTCCATCTAAAAAAATACATTTTAAAATATAATCCACACCTTCATCTAAAAAAATTGCAAAAGATTTCTCACCGTGACCAACCAGCTTGCACCACGTGGCATAGCTGGTTGGCCATCCTTCACGCGTAGCTTAATGATTTTAATTTTGACCCCGTCAGACGTGGCAACCGGCGACTACAGCGCGGCGCACGCGGCCGCGCTCCACCGGGGGTCAAAGCTCACGCATGCTCCTACAACTAACTCCAAGTGCTTTGCCGTTATGATATAAAGCGGCCAGTGCACTGCACGCGTTGTGATTGTTTGGGGTCGGGACCTCATCCATGGTGATCTGATCAACTGGTTTGCCTTGCGAAGGGAAGACATCCAAGGGGGAGATCTCTCAATGGCGGAGTATGGTCTAGAGAAGAGTGCAAGCAAGCTGCGCGACATGTGGAAAATACGAAGAAGAATCTGGGTATCAGTGCACCCTATATGAAAAAAAAGTAATACAGAAAAGTTCAAAAAATTCCGAATCTTTTTCGATATCAAACATGATCAAATATTGTAGTCGTATAGAAAATCTCGTTAGAGAATGACTTTTGTTGCATCCTAGATCAAAGATTCGCCAAAAAACGCTATATACAAGTACTATACACGCTATATTGTTATCATAAACTTGTCTTTTTTTTTCCCAAGTCAATAGAAATCATTTCTTGTCCAAATTTTTTATACGAGTACAATACCTGATCATGTTTGATTTGAAAAAAATATTTGAAATTTTTTGAACTTATTTTGAATTACTAATTTTTTTTGGCGCATATAGGGTGCGCGGGAGCCCGAAAGCACCAAGTTCCCATCCACGTGACCGGCGTCCTATCCTTCGATGCAGATTCGTATGGTATGTGAATTTTGCTGCTCTATTTCCTGTTTTTGAGAGATGATGATATATTCCCATTTTTTTGCGGATAGAATAATTTCATTACTTAGCCAGAGTCATTACATTCAGATTGACATAGAGCAAGAATCTCGTTCGGCGCGCAGCGCAACCAGACAGCCGTTTTGGGAGCACACGCCCCATGTGAGCCAGGGCATGGCTCGCCTTGTTTTGGTCCCTTCCGATGGCCATTATTCCATGTGATCTGCTACTCAGGAGGTGCTTGATATCATTGACCATGGAAGCTAGCAAGGATATATCTGGGACCTGAGCCGTGATCGACCAGTTGACTGGTCGTTAGCGACAGATCCGCACGACCGTAACCCAGCTTCCTCTCGCGGCCCATCGATTTTTCTTCTTCTCTCGAAAACCGTATATGCCAATAGTAAATCGCTAGTGGTTTTTCTGGTTTTTTGGCTATACAATATAAAAAGAAAATAAAAGTGCTAGAAAGGGGACTTGAACCCAGGCCTATTCATTAGAGTTTGAGCCCAATAACCGACTAACCCACCCTTAGTTGTTGTCTATTGAATATAAACAAGGTTATTTTAACCTTTCTTTTTTCTGTCATATCGGCGATAATAATTGTTTTTGCTTGGTAACTTTAGTATGACCAGCGTGATAACTATGACTTGAGCAACATGATAACTATACTATGATAATCCTGATAACTATAATATGAGAAGGTTAATGACTATACGATGAGAAGTACGATAACTTTAGCATGGGATAGTGGTAACTTCACACTGGGGTATGCTTTGACAACAGAAAGTTAACGGGACATGTTTCAGTAACGTTTTTTATATGGGTAAAGAGTTATCAAATGTGTTGTATGTAAGTTACCGGTTGTCTGGTGCGTAAATTATCATGCTATTTGCACTGGGTTATCAGGGCATATTTCTAGAACTTTTCGCCCAAGGTAAAAAGTTATCAATGCGTTTATATGCAAGTTATCAGGTTAATTGTACATAAGTTATCATCTTATTTACACAGAAAGCTACCGGGGGTATATTTTAACAATTTGTTCACCTCGGATGGTAAAAAAAGTGGTATTTTATTTGAACTTGTCAGGAGCCAAGTAGTGGGTGAGTTGGCTAGTGTGTTAAAATCTGAATATTGAAGTCTTGAGTTCAATTATCAACTTTATCATGATTTTTTAGGCTATAAAACTACAAGGTCGAAACTACAATATGGAAACTACTAGCATCAAGATTTGTTTCCAACATCTTTTTCTCCCAAAATTATCAGGCTTGCGATGTGTGAGTTATCAAGCTATTCGCACAACAAATAACCAAGGGGTATTTCATCAACGTGCCTCCCTCCACCCGGTCGCCAAATTTACCAAGACCTATGCACATAAGTTATCAGGTCAGTGATGTGTGAGTTACCGTGATAGAAAGAAGAATTTTTATAAATCACTTCGGGTGAGCGGGGCCTTCAAGCGGTCTCAATACGCTGGGGATGTAAATGACATACATATATTCACATAAAAGTTATCAGAGTATATTTCATCACCTCTATTGACCAAAAGTTATCAAGACCGGGTTGCATAAGTTATCAGGTCTCCGATGTATGAGTTATCATGCTATTCACACCAAAAGTTTCCGGGGATGTTTCATCAACACCCACCCCTACGCCAAAAGTTATCAGGACTAAGTTATATAAGTTATCAGATCTGTGATATGCGAGTTATCAGGTCTATGATGTGTGAGTTACCATGATGTTCACACAAAAAGTTACCGAGTGGATGTTTCATCAACTCCCCCCTCACCCCCACCCCCGCACGAAAATTAATAGAGTGTTATCAACTTGAGACTCATGAAACTAGATATCATGATGATTGTACATGAGTTATTGGAGAAATCCAAAGAAAAAGAACAAGATTTTTTTATTTTTTTTTCTCATATAGTAGTAAAAAAAGGTACAAATACCTCGTTATCTTTTGATAGAGAACAACCAGTACTAGTTGTTGTAATGGTAAGGATGATGTGTATAAACACAATAGGTTCTAGGTTCAAACCCTACACGTAGCACTTATATTTTTTTTAGCGCTGAAGGAAAAAAAGGCGGGCAGGAGCGACAGGATCAGAAAGAAAGATCGAAGGGAAGAAAAGCGATCGGGCGTGGGAGCGATCGTAAAGAGAGATCGAAGGAAAAAAACTGGCGGGTGCGATTGTACGTATCTGTCGCTAACTGCCAGTCGGCAGGAGAATAGCTTTCTCGTTATATGTTCATTGCTTCTATCCATTGCTAGCGACACACCCTCCAGAATGGCCGCGATCTCCGCCTCTAGAGCACTTGTACATCTTTGGATGAAACGGCATGATGCAAAGATAATAGAGCCTGTGTGGTCGTGAAGTATCATACCAGCTCCCCCTGTTTCATCCTCCTGCCGCCATGAGTCATCGGCGTTTAATTTCACCCACCCAGGCAGCGGCTTCTTCCAACGCTTCGGCGATTTGCTCGGCCTCACCACAGGCGACTTGTGGCTCCCCTCCTGACCTCTATAAGCAACCACAGTTTTCCCCTTTGAATCATCAGCATGCGAGTGCTGCTGTATGGCCACCAGTGAGTTGATGTAGCCACACAGGAACCTACAAGATGCCTCCACTGGTGGTGCCGGTTTGTTATGATAAACCTCGTTTCTAACATGTCAGTTCCGCCACAAGGTCATGATTATTGGTAGACGTATGTCCGCAGACCAACCATCAAGCAGGTGGATGATCCACTCAGGACCGGTGTTCATGATAGCTTCCACCTTGGGCATCCTCCATATGCGCGACATCGCAGTCCATAGCCGCTGAGCTAAAGGGCACCTGCAAAGAGCGTGGAACGTGTCCTTGCATTCCATACCACATAGAGCACATGTATCAAAAATCTCGAGCTTTCTTTTCTTTTTATTTTGAAGAGTGGCCAATGAATTTGTGGCGACCCTCCATGCAAAAACTCGTACCTTGGGGGGGGGGGAGGCAGGGCACCCCCACACCGCCTTCCAGACGACACGCGTGCTGTCCGGTGCCCTGCTCATGGCGCACATAGTGGTGCGGGTACAGTCCTCCAGCGCGAGTTTGTACGCACTTCGAACACTGAAGACACCTCGTGTATCTGGCGCCCATGAGAGGACATTCTCCAGTCGCCGTGGGCTGGCCTTGATCGACAAGATGCACTGTACATCTGGGGCCAAGAAATGCTGCTAAAGAAGATCCGTCCGCCATCGACCATTGTCGTCAAGGAGCTCAGACACCCGCCTAAGCCGACAAGTGGCCCGAGGTGTGATCGGACGATAGGATGTGGGCCTCGGAATCCAAGGATCACGCCATATGCGGATTCACTCGCCATTCCCCACCCACCATATGAGTCCTTTTTTGAGGAGCTCAAGGCCGTGATGAATGGCATGCCACGTTGGAGAAGCATTGCCTGAAAAAACAATATCCTCAAGGGATTCGTTAGGGTAATATTTTGCTTTTAATACCTGAGTGCATAGTGAGTCTGGATTGGTCAATAGGTGCCATGCTTGTCTCGCAAGAAGGGCTTGATTAAATAGCCAAAAATCACGGAATCCCAGTCCACCCTTTCCTTTTGGCTCCAGGAGCTTGTTCCAGGCGCGCCAATGGGTTTTCCTTTTCCCTTGCTTCGAGCCCCACCAGAAGTTCCGCACTAGCCGCGTGAGGTCATCACAAACAGAATATGGCAATTTAAACACCCCTATTATATAGGTTGGGATGGCCTGCAAGACATATTTAATTAAGGTCTCCTTTCCTGCCTTTGTGAGGGTGTCCCCCCATGCCATGATCCTCTTGGTCAAGCTTGCTTGCAACATCTGAAATCTCCCCTTATGCATACGCCCATCAGGCGTCGGTAGGCCAAGATATTTACCTTCAAATTCAGAATTTTGCACTTGCAATACTTGTCTTACACCGGTCTGTATCACCAAAGGACAATTATCACCAATTTGTATAGAGCATTTATGTGGGTTTATAAGTTGACCAGTGGCTCGGGCGTATCTCTGAATAACTTCCTTCACATAAGTCGCATGGGCAACATTAGCCTTAAAAAACAACAGGGTATCATCTGCAAATAGCAAGTGTGATATACGAGGTGCTCTCCTACATATCTTAACAGGTTGGATTGCCTGTGTCTCCACTCCCTGCTTCAGTAATGCGGATAAACCATCAGCCACAAATAGAAATAAGGGGGACAATGGGTCACCTTGCCGAAGCTCACGCGATGGTGCAAACGAATCCAAGATGACTCCATTAAATTTGACGGAATATCTCACCGAGGTAACACATGACATTATCCATTGCACCCACTGATGAGAGAAGCCTAACTTGATCATCGCTTGCTCCAAGAAACCCCAATCCACCCTGTCATAAGCCTTAGAGAGATCCAATTTATATGCGCAAAAACTGTTCTCTGGATTTTTCTCATGCTAAAGGAAGTGAAGACATTCAAAAGCTAAGAACGCATTATCCGTGATTAAACGTCCTGGGACAAAAACACTTTGGTACGGTGAAATGATGTCATCAAGCAATGGCTGCAATCTATTCACCAAGCACTTAGCAATAATTTTGTAAATGACATTGCAGAGGCTTATAGGCCTGAAATCAGTGAGACGAGCTGGGTTATCAGTTTTTGGGATAAGAACAATTACTGTTTCATTTACCCCTTCTGGCATGCGGCCCGTTCTGAAAAACTCCCTGACGCCCTTGATAATTTCATCTTTCATTACTGCCTAGTTTTTCTGAAAAAACCTTGCAGGAAATCCATCCTTCCCAGGAGCTTTCAACGGACCCATTTGGAATAAGCTATCAGAGATTTCTTTCTTACTAAAATCAGCACACAAACGAGTGTTCATCTCAGGTGTAACTTTTGTTTCAAAAAGTGATAGCAAAGGCCGTTGGTCAAGAGTGTTGTCACGGGTGAAAAGGTTTTGAAAGTAAGAATTGACCATACCCCCCATAACTACACGGTCTCCATGACTATAGCCTGCCTCCTCCATCAAACATTTAACCTTGTTCTTTCTTGCTCGCCACACTGCACGACTCTGAATTTTTTGTGTGTTTCTGTCGCCCTCTCTGAGCCAATCAACTCTGCTGCGTTGCATCCACAACATTTCTTCCCGGTACAAGAGCTCTTGCATATGGTCCTCGACCACCCGAATTTCATTCCTGTTAGCGTTCATATGTTGGAAATATGCCCTAGAGGCAATAATAAATTGATTATTATTATATTTCCTTGTTCATGATAAGTGTTTATTATCCATGCTAGAATTGTATTGATAGGAAACTCAGATACATGTGTGGATACATAGACAACACCATGTCCCTAGTAAGCCTCTAGTTGACTAGCTCGTTGATCAATAGATGGTTACGGTTTCCTGACCATGGACATTGGATGTCATTGATAACGGGATCACATCATTAGGAGAATGATGTGATGGACAAGACCCAATCCTAAGCCTAGCACAAGATCATGTAGTTCGTATGCTAAAGCTTTTCTAATGTCAAGTATCATTTCCTTAGACCATGAGATTGTGCAACTCCCGGATACCGTAGGAGTGCTTTGGGTGTGCCAAATGTCACAACGTAACTGGGTGGCTATAAAGGTACACTACAGGTATCTCCGAAAGTGTCTGTTGGGTTGGCACGAATCGAGACTGGGATTTGTCACTCCGTGTAAACGGAGAGGTATCTCTGGGCCCACTCGGTAGGACATCATGATAATGTGCACAATGTGATCAAGGAGTTGATCATGGGATGATGTGTTATGGAACGAGTAAAGAGACTTGCCGGTAACGAGATTGAACAAGGTATCGAGGATACCGACGATCGAATCTCGGGCAAGTATCGTACCACTAGACAAAGGGAATTGTATACGGGATTGATTAAGTCCTTGACATCGTGGTTCATCCGATGAGATCATCGTGGAACATGTGGGAGCCAACATGGGTATCCAGATCCTGCTGTTGGTTATTGACCGGAGAGTCATCTCGGTCATGTCTGCATGTTTCCCGAACCCGTAGGGTCTACACACTTAAGGTTCGGTGACGCTAGGGTTATAAAGGAAGTTTGTATGTGGTTACTGAATGTTGTTCGGACTCCCGGATGAGATCCCGGACGTCACGAGGAGTTCCGGAATGGTCCGGAGGTAAAGATTTATATATGGGAAGTCCTGTTTTGGTCACCGGAAAAGTTTCGGGTTTTATCGGTAACGTACCGGGACCACCGGGAGGGTCCCGGGGGTCCACCAAGTGGGGCCACAAGCCCCGGAGGGCTGCATGGGCCAAGTGTGGAAGGGGACCAGCCCCAGGTGGGCTGGTGCGCCCCCCCACAAGGGCCCAAGGCGCCTAAGGGGTGGAAAGGGGGCAAACCCTAAGGGCAGATGGGCCTTAGGGCCCATCCTGGTGCGCCTCCCTCTCCCCCTCCCCTTGGCCGCCCCCTAGATGGGATCTAGGGGCTGTCGCCACCCCTAGGGAGGGAACCCTAGGTGGGGGCGCAGCCCCTCCCCTTCCCCTATATATACTTGAGGTTTGGGCTGCCCATTACACACGAGTTCCTCTTCTCTTGCTGGTGCAGCCCTACCTTCTCCCTCCTCATATCTCGCGGTGCTTGGCGAAGCCCTGCTGGAGTACCACGCTCCTCCACCACCACCACGCCGTTGTGCTGCTGCTGGATGGAGTCTTCCTCAACCTCTCCCTCTCTCCTTGCTGGATCAAGGCATGGGAGACGTCACCGGGCTGTACGTGTGTTGAACGCGGAGGTGTCGTCCGTTCGGCACTAGGATCTCTAGTGATTTGGATCACGACGAGTACGAATCCTTCAACCCCGTTCTCTTGAACGCTTCCGCTTAGCGATCTACAAGGGTATGTAGATGCACTCTCATTCCCCTCGTTGCTGGTTTCTCCATAGATAGATCTTGGTGACACGTAGGAAAATTTTGAATTTCTGCTACGTTCCCCAACAGTGACATCATGAGCTAGGTCTATTGCATAGTTACTATGCACGAGTAGAACACAAAGTTGTTGTGGGCGTTGATTTTGTTCAATATGCTTACCGTTACTAGTCCAATCTTGATTCGGCGGCATTGTGGGATGAAGCGGCCCGGACCAACCTTACACGTACGCTTACGTGAGACCGGTTCCACCGACTGACATGCACTAGTTGCATAAGGTGGCTGGCGGGTGTCTGTCTCTCCCACTTTAGTCGGATCGGATTCGATGAAAAGGGTCCTTATGAAGGGTAAATAGCAATTGGCATATCACGTTGTGGTTTTTGCATAGGTAAGAAACGTTCTTGCTAGAAACCCATAGTAGCCACGTAAAACATGCAAACAACAATTAGAGAACGTCTAACTTGTTTTTGCAGGGTATGCTATATGATGTGATATGGCCAAGAAGAATGTGATGAATGATATGTGATATATGAGATTGATCATGTTCTTGTAATAGGAATCATGACTTGCATGTCGATGAGTATGACAACCGGCAGGAGCCATAGGAGTTGTCTTAATTTATTTATGACCTGCGTGTCAACATAAACGTCATGTAATTACTTTATTTTATTGCTAGCTGTAGTAGTAGAAGTAATAGTTGGTGAGACAACTTCATGAAGACACGATGATGGAGATCATGATGATGGAGATCATGGTGTCATGCCGGTGACAAGATGATCATGGAGCCCCAAGATGGAGATCAAAGGAGCTATATGATATTGGCCATATCATGTCACTATTTTTTGATTGCATGTGATGTTTATCATGTTTTTGCATCTTATTTGCTTAGAACGACGGTAGTAAATAAGATGATCCCTCATTAAAATTTCAAGAAAATGTTCCCCCTAATTGTGCACGGTTGCGAAAGTTCGTCGTTTCGAAGCACCACGTGATGATCGGGTGTGATAGATTCTTACGTTCGAATACAACGGGTGTTGATGAGCCTAGCATGTACAGACATGGCCTCGGAACACATGCGAAACACTTAGGTTAACTTGACGAGCCTAGCATGTACAGACATGGCCTCAGAACACAAGAGACCGAAAGGTCAAGCATGAGTCGTATGGTAGATACGATCAACATGAAGATGTTCACCGATGTTGACTAGTCCGTCTCACGTGATAATCGGACATGGCCTAGTTGACTCGGATCATGTAATCACTTAGATGACTAGAGGGATGTCTATCTGAGTGGGAGTTCATAAGATGAACTTAATTATCCTGAACATAGTCAAAAGGTCTTCGCAAATTATGTCGTAGCTCGCGCTTCAGTTCTACTGTTTAGATATGTTCCTAGA
Source organism: Triticum dicoccoides (assembly GCF_002162155.2). Lineage (NCBI taxonomy): Eukaryota > Viridiplantae > Streptophyta > Magnoliopsida > Poales > Poaceae > Triticum > Triticum dicoccoides. Next base: position 682,801,620 of record NC_041388.1, read on the forward strand.
GAAAATTTAGTTGAAAGTTGATAGTAGCAATTATGCGGACTAGGTCCGTAAACTGAGGATTGTTCTCATTGCTTCATAGAAGGCTTATGTCCTTAATGCACCGCTCAGTGTGCTGAACCTCGAACATCGTCTGTGGATGTTGCGAACATCTGACATACACATTTTGATAACTACGTGATAGTTCAGTTAAACGGTTTAGAATTGAGGCACCGAAGACGTTTTGAAACATCGCGAAACATATGAGATGTTTCGAGGGCTGAAATTGGGATTTCAGGCTCGTGCCCATGTCAAGAGGTATAAGACTTCCGACGATTTTCTTAGCCTGCAAACTAAGGGAGAAAAGCTCAATTGTTGAGCTTGTGCTCAGATTGTCTGAGTACAACAATCATTTGAATCGAGTGGGAGTTGATCTTCCAGATGAGATAGTGATGTTTCTCCAAAGTCATTACCACCAAGCTGCTAGAGCTTCGTGATGAACTATAATATATCAGGGACATATATGATGATCCTTGAGATATTCGCGATGTTTGACACCACAAAAGTAGAAATCAAGAAGGAGCATCAATTGTTGATGGTTGGTGAAAACACTAGTTTCAAAAAGGGCAAGGGCAAGAAGGGATACTTCATGAAACGGCAATTCAGCTGCTGCTCTAGTGAAGAAACCCAAGGTTGAACCCAAACCTGAGACTAAGTGCTTCTGTAATAAGGGGAACATCCACTGGAGCAGAATTACCCTAGATACTTGGTAGATTAGAAGGCTGGCAAGGTCGATAGAAGTATATTGGATATACATTGTGTTGATGTGTACTTTACTAGTACTCCTAATAGCACCAGGGTATTAGATACCGGTTCGGTTGCTAAGTGTTAGTAACTCGAAATAAAAGCTACGAGACTAGCTAAAGGTGAGCTGACGATATGTGTTGGAAGTGTTTCCAATGTTGATATGATCAAGCATCGCACGCTCCCTCTACCATCGAGATTGGTGTTAAACCTAAATAATTGTTATTTGGTGTTTGCGTTGAGCATAGACATGATTGGATTATGTCTATCGTGATACGATTATTCATTTAAGGAGAATAATGGTTACTCTGTTTATTTGAATAATACCTTCAATGGTCTTGCACCTAAAATGAATGGTTTATTGAATCTCGATCGTAGTGATACACATGTTCATGCCAAAAGATATAAGATAGTAATGATAGTACCACCTACTTGTGGCACTGCCACTTGAGTCATATCGGTATAAAACGCATGAAGAAGCTCCATGTTGATGGATCTTTGGGCTCACTCGTTTTTGAAAAGTTTGAGACATGCGAACCATGTCTATTGGTGTATATGCATGAAGAAACTCCATGCAAATGGACCATTTGGACTCACTTGATTTTGAATCACTTGAGACATGCAAATCATACCACATGGGCAAGATGACTGAAAGCCTCGTTTTTAGTAAAATGGAACTAGAAAGCAACTTGTTGGAAGTAATACATTTTGATGTGTGCAGTCCAATGAGTGCTGAGGCGTGTAGTGGATATCGTTATGTTCTTACTTCACAGATGATTTGAGTAGATGTTGAGTATATTTACTTGATGAATCATGAGTCTGAATTATTGAAAGGTTCAAGTAATTTCAGGGTGAAGTTGAAAGATCGTCGTGACAAGAGGATAAAGTATCTATGATATGATCATAGAGATGAATATCTGAATTACGAGTTTGGCATAGAATTAAGACATTGTGGAAATTGTTTCACAACTGATACAGCCTGGAACACCATAGTGTGATGGTGTGTCCGAACATCATAACTGCACCCTATTGGATATGATGCATACCATGATCGAATTACCACAATAGTTTATGGGCTAGGCATTAGAGACAACCACATTCACTTTAAATAGGGCACCACGTAATTCTGATGAGATGACATCGTATGAACTATGGTTTAAAGAAACCTAAGCTGTCATTTCTTCAAAGTTTGGGGCTGCGATGCTTATGTGAAAAAGTTTCAGGCTGATAAGCTCGAACCCAAAGCGGATAAAAGCATCTTCATAGGACACCCAAGACAGTTGGGTATACCTCCTGTCTCAGATCCGAAAGCAATAAGGGATTGTTTCTAGAATCGGGTCCTTTCTCGAGGAAAAGTTTCTCTCGAAAGAATTGAGTGGGAGGATGGTGGAGACTTGATGAGGTTATTGAACCGTCTCTTCAACTAGTGTGTGGCGGGGCACAGGGAGTTGTTCCTGTGGCACCTACACCAATTGAAGTGGAAGCTTATGATAGTGATCATGAAACTTCAGATCAAGTCACTACCAAACCTCGTAGGATGACAAGGATGCGTAATACTTCAGAGTGGTACGTAATCCTGTCTTGGAAGTCATGTTGCTAGACAACAATGAACCTACGAGCTATGGAGAAGTGATGGTGGGCCCGGATTCTGATAAATGGCTCGAGGCCATAAAATCCGAGAGAGGATCCATGTATGAAAACAAAGTATAGACTTTGGAAGAACTACTTGATGGTCGTAAGGCTGTTAGGTACATATGGATTTTAAAAGGAAGACGGACAATGATGGTAAATGTCACCATTAAGAAAGCTCGACTTGTCATTAAGAAGTTTCCCGACAAGTTCAAGGAGTTGACTACGGTGAGACTTTCTCACTCGTAGCGATGCTAAGAGTCTGTTGGAATTATATTAGCGATTACTGCATTATTTATGAAATCTTGCAGATAGGATGTCAAAACATTGTTTCCTCGACGACTTTTCTTGAGGAAAGGTTGTATGTAATACAACCGGAAGGTTTTGTCAATCCTGAAAGATGCTAATAAGTATGCAAAGCTCCAGCAATCCTTCTAAGGACTGGAGTAAGCATCTCGGAGTTGGAATGTATGCTTTGATGAGATGATCAAAGATTTTGGGTGTATACAAAGTTTATGAGAAACTTGTATTTCCAAAGAAGTGAGTGGGAGCACTATAGAATTTCTGATGAATATATGTTGTTGACATATCATAGATCAAAAATGACATAGAATTTCTGGAAAGCATATAGGGTTATTTGGAAAGTGTTTTCAATGGAAAGCCTGGATTAAGATCTGTAAGGATAGATCAAAACGCTTAATGGTACTTTCAAATGAGCACATACCTTGACATGATCTTGAGGGTGTTCAAGATGGACCAGTCAAAGAAGGAGTTCTTGCCTGAGTTGTAAGGTATGAAGTTAAGACTTAAAGCTCGACCACGGCAGAAGAGAGAGAAAGGACGAAGGTCGTCCCCTATGCTTAAGACGTAGGCTCTACAGTATGCTATGCTGTGTACCGCACCTGAAGTGTGCCTTGCCATGAGTCAGTCAAGGGGTACAAGAGTGATCCAAGAATGGATCACAGGACAGCGGTCAAAGTTATCCTTAGTAACTAGTGGACTAAGGAATTTTCTCGATTATGGAGGTGGTAAAAGAGTTCGTCGTAAAGGGTTACGCCGATGCAAACTTTGACACTAATCCAGATTATTCTGAGTAGTAAACTGGATTCGTATAGTAGAACAGTTATTTGGAATAGCTCCAAATAGAACGTGGTAGCTGCATCTGGGAGATGACAAAGAGATTTGTAAAGCACACACGGACCTGAAAGATTCAGACCCATTGACTATAACATTTCTCACAAGCATAACATGATCAAACCCAGAACTCATCGAGTGTTAATCACATGGTAATGTGAACTAGATTATTGACTCTAGTAAACTCTTTGGGTGTTAGTCACATGGGGATGTGACCTTGAGTGTTAATCGCATATCGATGTGAACTGGATTATTGACTCTAGTGCAAGTGGGAGACTGTTGGAAATATGCCCTAGAGGCAATAATAAATTGATTATTATTATATTTTCTTGTTCATGACAAGCGTTTATTATCCATGCTAGAATTGTATTGATAGGAAACTCAGATACATGTGTAGATACATAGACAACACCATGTCCCTAGTAAGCCTCTAGTTGACTAGCTCGTTGATCAATAGATGGTTACGGTTTCCTGACCATGGACATTGGATGTCATTGATAACGGGATCACATCATTAGGAGAATGATGTGATGGACAAGACCCAATCCTAAGCCTAGCACAAGATCATGTAGTTCGTATGCTAAAGCTTTTCTAATGTCAAGTATCATTTCCTTAGACCATGAGATTGTGCAACTCCCGGATACCGTAGGAGTGCTTTGGGTGTGCCAAACGTCACAATGTAACTGGGTGGCTATAAAGGTACACTACAGGTATCTCCGAAAGTGTCTGTTGGGTTGGCACGAATAGAGACTGGGATTTGTCACTCCGTGTAAACGGAGAGGTATCTCTGGGCCCACTCGGTAGGACATCATGATAATGTGCACAATGTGACCAAGGAGTTGATCATGGGATGATGTGTTACGAAATGAGTAAAGAGACTTGCCGGTAACGAGATTGAACAAGGTATCGAGGATACCGACGATCGAATCTCGGGCAAGTATCGTACCACTAGACAAAGGGAATTGTATACGAGATTGATTAAGTCCTTGACATCGTGGTTCATCCGATGAGATCATCGTGGAACATGTGGGAGCCAACATGGGTATCCAGATCTCGCTGTTGGTTATTGACCGGAGAGTCATCTCGGTCATGTCTGCATGTTTCCCGAACCCGTAGGGTCTACACACTTAAGGTTCGATGATGCTAGGGTTATAAAGGAAGTTTGTATGTGGTTACCGAATGTTGTTCGGAGTCCCGGTTGAGATCCCGGACATCACGAGGAGTTCCGGAATGGTCCGGAGGTAAAGATTTATATATGGGAAGTCCTGTTTTGGTCACCGGAAAAGTTTCGGGTTTTATCGATAACGTACCGGGACCACCGGGAGGGTCCCGGGGGTCCACCAAGTGGGGCCACAAGCCCCGGAGGGCTGCATGGGCCAAGTGTGGAAGGGGACCAGCCCCAGGTGGGCTGGTGCGCCCCCCCACAAGGGCCCAAGGCGCCTAAGGGGTGGAAAGGGGGCAAACCCTAAGGGCAGATGGGCCTTAGGGCCCATCCTGGTGCGCCTCCCTCTCCCCCTCCCCTTGGCCGCCCCCTAGATGGGATCTAGGGGCTGTCGCCACCCCTAGGGAGGGAACCCTAGGTGAGGGCGCAGCCCCTCCCCTTCCCCTATATATACTTGAGGTTTGGGCTGCCCATTACACACGAGTTCCTCTTCTCTTGCTGGTGCAGCCCTACCTTCTCCCTCCTCATATCTCGCGGTGCTTGGCGAAGCCCTGCTGGAGTACCACGCTCCTCCACCACCACCACGCCGTTGTGCTGCTGCTGGATGGAGTCTTCCTCAACCTCTCCCTCTCTCCTTGCTGGATCAAGGCATGGGAGACGTCACCGGGCTGTACGTGTGTTGAACGCGGAGGTGCCGTCCGTTCGGCACTAGGATCTCCGGTGATTTGGATCACGACGAGTACGACTCCTTCAACCCTGTTCTCTTGAACGCTTCCGCTTAGCGATCTACAAGGGTATGTAGATGCACCCTCCTTCCCCTCGTTGCTGGTTTCTCCATAGATAGATCTTGGTAACACATAGGAAAATTTTGAATTTCTGTTACGTTCCCCAACATCATATTCATCAATTCTTCCAACCGGCTTCTAGACTTCTCAAGCTCCTGTGTGATGTTACCAAACTTTTTCTTGCTCCATGCATGTAGCTCTACCATCAGTTTCGTCAGACCAGCCTGGACATCACCCAAACTGAACTTTTGGCCAGCTTCTTCCCACACAGCAGCAACCTTCTCAGGTAAAGATGCATCACGCTCCCAGAAGGCCTCATACCGACGCAGGCTACAACGGGTATTAGCAGCAGTATCCTCCTTTATACACTCCAGTACGAGGGCCACATGGTCCGGGCATGGCAAAACATTGTGAACCACCCGAGCTTCCGAGAAAATATCCCGCCACCTGTTGTCCGCCATAGCCCTGTCGAGCCTCAACCGCACATTCCTTCTTCCACGCTGCTTGTTATCATAAGTAAACGGTAAGCCCGAAAAACTGAGATCAACAAGCGCACATACCTCTAAAGTATCCCGGAAAGCCAACATCTGGCTATCGCTGCGTGGTGTTGTAGAAAAATGCTCAAATGACCACATAGCTTCGTTGAAGTCACCCATGACACACCATGGCAGATCAGAGGATTGTTTGAGGTCTCTCATAATTGTCCACATACGGTGTCTGTTCTCAGTACGCGGCTCCCCGTAGACACACGTCAGCCACCACAAAGGATCATGCTCAGAGAGTCGCACATGCACATCAATGAATCTTTCATTAGCTGACTGAACTTCGACATGCAGACTATCACACCAAAAGAGGGCAAGGCCTTCACTCAAACCAACACTACTAACTCCAGAGAAGCCCCTTAAACGTAATCTCCCACACAAACGCTTGACTTCGTCTGAACTCTGCATAGTCTCACACAGAAAAACAATTTTTGCTTTCGTAGATTTCACCATGCCAACTAAGTCACGATCTGTCGGTTTGTTAGCCGCCCCCTCCCCTCCGACAGTTCCAACTTATACAATTCATTGCTTCTGACGGGGCGGCTCTTGCGGCCCCGTCAGTTCACCGGCGGCCCCTTGGCCGGTTACCTCCATAGTGTTTGAATCCTCCTCTTTCAGCGTCGCTGAGTTCGCCCCTGTTACACATGCATCATTGGGCTTCGGCTTCTTGGGTGTCCCCTCCACCCTCTTGTCATCCTCGTTCGCATCTGTGTAACCCACCATGTAACCCACCATGACCATGCTATTTGTCTCCTGGCAGTCCAGACTCCAGAGACGTAAGAACACCAGCCACCATAGCCTCCAATCCACCTTCAGCTGGCTTCGGGCGGGTAGCATCCGCCAAGGGAGCCCCTTGCTTGCCCCCACCACCGTCAGGTTTCACGTTTGCAGCAACAGGCATGATCGTTCGTGTTTTGATGACCGACGAGATCACCACGAGATGGGGTTTCTGTCGATCTGGAGGTTCCCGCTCACGGCATGTTGATGTAGCCTGATCCCCCGGGTACAACTTTATGGAAAAGTGTTCAAATCAACCGGATGATTTTCTGTCGCCATAAGCCGTCTCGTACACTCGCCACGTGCCCCCGTGAGCCCACCGCTTTCTTTCCCATCTTATCCCTTCCGGCGCTCTCTCTTCCACTCGTCCCCTCCCTCATCTTCTCCCCCTTTTCCTCTCACGTGGCTCTATCCTTTGCACTCTGCCCGGCGACCACCGGAACGTCAATCGCGCGCTGCTGCCACCTGTTGCTGCCAGGAAGGGGCGATGAAGCATCCGCCATCACCATCGCATCGCCGTCACCACCGCGTGATACGTCGCAGCATCCCGCCGCCGCCGTGCAGCATCCACCCATCGCCGTCGTAGCAACCACGTCGCCGTCGCCCTGCGATGGAGCACCATCGTGCCGGTGGTGGTGCTCCAGTGAAGCTTCCCCGAGGCCATCGGGTGCTTCGATGGAGCACGGCGGGGGCAGCCGGTGCTGCAATGGAGAACCAATGCGTGGTGGTGACGTTTGTAGTGAAGCTCCACCGGCGGGGTGCTGTGATGGAGCCCGCCGTGCCGGTGTGGTGCTGTAGTGAAACATCGAGGGCGCCGCCGGGGCTGCAATGAAGCGTCGCTGGGTTCGTTAGGCTGCAATTGAGCGCCGCCGGAGCTGCAGTGAAACATGTCGGACTTGTAGTGAAGCGCGTCGGAGCTGCAGTGAAGCACACCAGAGGGTCGTCGGAACTTGGTCGGGGTTCCAAAGAAGCGCCGCCGTAGTTGCAATGAAGCGCGACGGAGGGTCGTTGAAATTTGGTCGGGGTTGCAATGGAGCTCCGCCGGAGCTGCAGTGAAGCACGCCGGAGAGTCGTCGAACCTGGTCTGGGTTGCAATGGAGGGCCGGCGGCGCCGCCGGTGCTGCCATGGAAGCTGCTACTGGGGGATACATATGATGGATTTTGCGTCTGATGGATGGAAGAGTAGAGAAGAAAGACTAGTTTGTGCTACAATCGAATGGCCAGCTGGTCCAGATCGAACGACTGGCAAGGCGAGGAAATCATCCGGCTTATTCGTAGCAGCCGCTCAACTTTATTGGATCAACCAAGCTGCCCAATTTGTTGAAGGGGCTAGGATTCAGATCAGATGCGATCTCCATCCTCGCCTGGAGTTGAAGTCCAAGCTGGCCACAAGGGCCCGAAGTCGCAGGCGCGGACGTAGCCGCAAGCAGTCCATAGGGCGGACGAGATCCGCACATGGAAACGGTACCGGCAGCGGCCATAGCCTCGCCGGCAAGGGGTGGCGGCGTAGCCCGGTGCACTATCTTTTAGTATGAGCCTTGCACGTGTGTTGTCACATCAGGTCAAGGCCTCAAATTAAGAGGTTCATATATCCCCGCCTTGCCCATTTTTTGCACATGTTCAGGCATACGGTTGTACCACCGACACCAGGTGTTCAGAAGGAAAGGGTTCCTAATTTCCCGTGCTGCAGTGAGAAATGGTGTCCGTATTTGGCACCACCGATATATTTCCATTTATTTGTTCATTCAACTGTTTGGCGGGTGTCAATTGGATCACTAATGTATGTACCTGATGAAAAAGTTGTATGGGAATCTCTGCCTATCTTGCATGAGCTCACCGCATGTTTGGCACCAGTGACGTGTGAGGTCCGGGTCATCATGAATTGGAGCATTGGAGTGGCCTTGTGTTCCGCTTTGGTGTTTCTAGTCGAGGCTTGGTGGCCGTCTTGCCTAACGGACAACTCTGGTGGAAACCTGAGATCTCCTCGTGATCAGAAGATGATGGCGCCTCGGCCCACCTTGACAGATTGTTCCCGGGAAGAGTGAAACATGTGTTAGCGTTGCTAGCCAACAGAGCTAATAACGGACATTGACAATTTACTAGTGCGAGATCTCTAGAACTAAAGAGGCAAATCTGAAACTTCTTAAATTTCGAACATGAATATTTTTCAAAAAGAAAACATTTTAGAAACTCAAACATCTATCAAATTTGTGAACCAGATTTAGAAAACTCATTTTTTTTTAAAAAGGGAAATTTATTGAATCTGACAACAAGGTTTGAAATTTTGAACAAGATGTGAAAACGTGAACAGGTTTTAAAAAAACAACATTTATTAAAAATAGGAATGCCTTTTCAAATTAATAAACAAATTTTGAAGAAGCGAACAATTTTTTGAATTTTCGAACAAATTTTGGAAAAACGAACCTTTTTGTATTGGAAAAAAGGAAAAAACTTGCAAACGAGAACATTTTTTGAAATTACGAACAATTTTGTAGAAAACACACACAGTTTTTGAGAAACAGGAACAAGAACAATTCTCAAAATTACAAAACATTATTTCAAAACTGACATTCTTCTAAATCCCCAGTACATTTTCCGAATTTGCGAACAAAAATTTAAAACATAATCATTTTTGAATTCGTGAACAAATTTGGAAAGCTAGAACATTATTTGAAATTCCCACACATTTTTAAATTTGTGAACAAATAAAATAAAATTCCCATAACATTTTTTGAATTTTGGACAAATTTTCAAACACATGAACAGTTTCTAATTCGTGAACAAAATTAGAAATTAGGAAAATTTTCTAAAGTTCTCGAACATTTTTTTGAATTTGCGAACAAAATTTCATAACATGAACAGTTTTAAATTCGTGAACAAAGATATAAGTTGGGAGCAGTTTCTGAAGTTCCCGGACATTTTTTGAATTTGCAAACACATTTTCAAAACATGAGCACTTTTAAATTTGTGAACAAAATTTTGAAAGTAGGAACCATTTTTGAAATTCCCCAAAATTGTCGAATTTGTGAACTAAAAATTAAAACACGAACATTTTTAAAATTTCTGAAAATTTGTTGAAAACAAAAAATAAACTTGAAATAGGAAATGAAAAAGAAAGAAAAGAAAAAGTGAAACAGAAAAATGAAAAAGAAAAAAGAAAAATCATAGAAAAGAAAAAGAAAAAACCAGTTCAGGAACCTGCTAGAAGGTTCCCAAAACCGAAAAAACCGGCTGAACCTTCCAGAAGATTCCCAAAACCAGAATTGTGGAACGCAGGCATCGCTTCTAAACGGGCCGGCCCGTCTTGATCGAAGGTGGGCGGTACCCCGAGATTTTGACGCAGCGAGTGGCAAATAGGATATTCCTGGCGGCAGCATGATAATTCTCGCTGATTATTCATGTGGGTCATGTTCCTCTAAAAACTCAGGGTCCTTCTTCTTTATTTTGGCCCACTAAGTATTCAGGCCGTGCTAACAACCAAAGTGACACTCACTCACATTTCTCAAAAAAGGGTAACACTCACTCACTTTAGCATTGTATTGCAGAAAGTGCACCAATCAATATCTTTCTACTAATAAATGCGCTATTGCTTCTTCTCGCCCTCGTCATATTAGATTCTTTTGGGAAAAATTACTATTTTAGGCAATCCAGCGAAATTACTGCACTTGCCATGAAAAACTAGGACGCAAATAGTCGGTGTTTCGCATAGGCGGGTCTCTGCCTGGGCCGACCCATGAACGATCGGCAGTGAGCACATATATCGTAGCTAAAAAAAATGTAGTGAGGCGACCTTGCAGGGATCGAACACAAGATCTCATGCGAGAAACCACCCAAAACTACCGGCTAAGCTAGCGACTGCTATCTGTCATAAAGTAGCATAAAGCTTTCAGAACCAACACCCAGCACAGATCCGACATATTTATTGAATTTTGAACGCAATTTCTTAAAAAAAACCTAAGTGTTTTATGAAAACCAACACTTTTCAACTTTGTAAACAAAAAAAAACTGAAACATTTTTAAATTTCTGATTTTTCCCCCCAAAAACATGAATATTTTTTGAATTCTGAACATTTTGGAATTTATGAAAATATTAAGAAATGCAAAGGTTTTTTGAATTTGTGAACTATGATTAACTCTAGGGTGTCCAATAGATGTGTATTCATGTATTGATATTTGTGCTAGGTTTCATGACAAGAAGCACCGGTTTTATATTATTTCGGCACTACCAAATACCAAAATGAACATGAAAAGTAGGTGCATTTACTTATGGTTACACTTTTTTTATTTCATTAGGCTAATTAATTTGTTTCCTCTAAAATTCTTAATTATGTTCCAACATCTTGGTTCGGAAAAGCTCGGAGAATAATTTGGCCAAGTACTTGGTTAACCTACTTATGTTGTTTGAATCACAACTTTCAGTCAGCGCCGGTCACCAACGCGCTCCTCTCCTGGGTGTTGCCTGGAAGAAATCTGCACCGCTCGACCCACTGACGCCTGTCACCAATGCACAAGGAGTCGAATTCAGAGTCCTTGGTGTTTCTGATATAAGTTCCTCGCTTTTTATTACATTAGCCTAAGTATGCCAGGTGTTTGGGCAACGTTCCAGGACTTTCTCGACATGAACGGCGCTCCTCGACCCAATTATATCGGTCCACCCTAGTTAGCATCTATCATTTTGCTCCATGCGAATCACGAGCATTCTCAAGTTAACTTTAAACAGACATAGTTCACTAACAGTTGTAGGTGCAATAGCCAAGGCAATAAGCCTTGGAATTGATTATATTCAAACATGTTGTGACCATGTGGACAAGAGGCGGCGAGGGTGGTGAAATAGAGGGTGTGGGCTGATACGTCTCCAACGTATCTATAATTTTTGATTGTTCCATTCTATTATATTATCTGTTTTGGATGTTTAATGGGCTTTATTATGCAGTTTTATATTATTTTGGGGACTAACCTATTAGCCGAAGGCCCAGTGTAAATTGTTATTTTTTTTTGCATATTTCAGTGTTTCGCAGAAAAGGAATATCAAACGGAATCCAAACGGAATGAAACCTTCGCGAGGATCTTTTTTTGGAACAGACGCTATCCAGGAGACTTGGAGTGGAGGTTAAGGAAGCAACGAGGCGGCCACGAGGTAGGGTGGCGCGCCTAGGGGGCAGCCGCGCCCCCCACCCTCGTGGGCCCCTCATAGCTCCACCGACCTACTTCTTTCGCCTATATATACTCTTATACCCTGAAAACATGCAGGAGAGCAACGAAACCACTTTTGCACCGCTGCAACCTTATGTACCCATGAGATCCCATCCGGGGACCTTTTCCGGCGATCTGCCGGAGGGGGATTCGATCACGGAGGGCTTCTACATCAACACCATAGCCTCTCCGGTGATGTGTGAGTAGTTTACCACAGACCTTCGGGTCCATAGTTATTATCTAGATGGCTTCTTCTCTGTCTTTGGTTCTCAATACAAAGTTCTCCTCGATGTTCTTGGAGATCTATTCGATGTAATACTTTTTGCGGTGTGTTTGCCGATATCCAATGAATTGTGGGTTTGTGATCAAGTTTATCTATGAACAATATTTGATTCTTCTCTGAATTCTTATATGCATGATTTGATATCTTTGCAAGTCTTTTCGAATTATCAGTTTGGTTTGGCCTACTAGATTGATCTTTCTTGCAATGGGAGAAGTGCTTAGCTTTGGGTTCAATCTTGCGGTGTCCTTTCCCAGTGACAGCAGGGGCAAGAAGACACGTATTGTATTGTTGCCATCGAGGATAAAAAGATGGGGTTTATATCATATTGCTTGACTTTATCCCTCTACATCATGTCATCTTGCCTAATGCGTTACTCTGTTCTTATGAACTTAATACTCTAGATGCATGCTAGATAGCGGTCGATGTGTGGAGTAATAGTAGTAGATGCAGAATTGTTTTGGTCTACTTGACACGGACGTGATGCCTATGTTTATGATCATGCCTAGATATTCTCATAACTATGCGCTTTTCTATCAATTGCTCGGCAGTAATTTGTTCACCCACCATAATTTATGCTATCTTGAGAGAAGCCACTAGTGAAACCTATGGCCCCGGGTCTACTTTACATCATATAAGTTTCCGATCTATAATTCTAGTTTACTATTTATTTTGCAATCTTTATCTTCCAATCTATACAACAAAAATACCAAAAATATTTATCTTATTATCTTTATCAGATCTCACTTTTGCAAGTGGTCGTGAAGGGATTGTCAACCCCTTTATCGCGTTGGTTGCAAGGTTCTTATTTGTTTGTTTGTGCAGGTACTAGACGATTTGTGTGTAGTCTTCTACTGGATTGATACCTTGGTTCTCAAAAACTGAGGGAAATACTTACGCTACTTTGCTGCATCACTCTTTCCTCTTCAAGGAAAAACCAACGCATGCACAAGAGTTAGCAAGAAGGATTTCTGGCACCATTGCCGGGGGGATCTACGCTCAAGTCAAGATATACCAAGTACCCATAACAAACTCTTATCCCTCGCATTACATTATTTGCCATTTGCCTCTTGTTTTCCTCTCCCCCACTTCACCTTTGCTGTTTTATTCGCTCTTTTTCCGTTCGCCTCTTTTCGCTTGCCTCTTGTGTGCCTATTTGCCCTCATGGCTAGTTCTCCTATCATTGTTAACACTCCCTATAATGAAGTTCTTAATTTTAAACAAAGGGAGGGAGAAAACTTAAAAGATGCTTGGTATAGAATTTGCTATGCTCAAAATAGATCTATTAAAAAGCAATCTACTTCCATTCTTCTTCGCAATTTTTACGTAGGCATCACTCCTTGGTATAGATATGTTCTTGACACCATCACCAGAGGGAATTTCTTGGGAAGCCATACTTTTGATTCTTATAATGTTATGATAGATTTGTTAGGCCCACCACCTCTTTTGGTCAATGGAACTATTTTAACTTTGGAACATGTGATGCAAAGGCTTGATATTATTGAAAATAAAATTGCCACTGTAGAGCTAATTGAAAATTTGGATAAAAATACCCACAACCAATTTACTCAATATGGAACTAAGGTAGGAGTTACTCTGAAAAATCTTAAGGAAAAGGAACCCATAGTCAATGAAAAGATAGATCAAGATTCCACTAGAATTGATAAACTCGAAGAGATTATTACCAACTTGTGGTCCGCCTTTTCTGCTGTTAAAAACACCTCAAATCCTCCTCCTACCAAAGTTGCCAAATTTATCTATGTTCCTAAAAATAAGGGTGTATCTTCTAGTAAGAAAAATTAAGATCTCAAATCAATAAGTGTTCACCCCGACTTTTTAGACATCATTAAGGAACCTTTTGCTACAAATGAATTTCTTGATTTCCTACCTAGGAGTTTGATCATTTGTAAAATAAAGAACCTCCTAAGGGTTATAAGTGTTCAATTGAAGAACTGCCTATCCAAGATGGCAATACCTAGATCTATTCTTGTTTTTATGCCTTGTTAGGGGCGTTAAACGATAGCGCTTGTTGGGAGGCAACCCAATTTTTATTTTTATTCCTTGCCTTTTGTTCCTGTTTAGTAATAAATAAATCATCTATCCTCTGTTATGATTGTGTTTTTATGTTTTAATTAGTGTTTGTGCCAAGTAAAGCCTTTAGGATCTTCTTGGATGATTGTTATTTGATCTTGCTGAAAAAACCCAGAAAGTATGCACTCACGAGAATAATTTTCATTTTTTACCAGAGAGCGATAAAATACCAATTCCAACTGAAGTAAATCAAAACACAAATTATTTAGTATGTCCTAATTCCTCAGGATTTTTGGAGTTACATAAGTGTTCGAAACCTACAGATTACTACAGACTGTTCTGTTTTTGACAGATTCTGTTTTTCATGTGTTGTTTGCTTATTTTGATGAATCTATGGCTAGTATCAGGGGGTATGAACCATAGAGAAGTTGAAATACAGTAGGTTCAATACCAATATAAATAAAGAATCAGTTTATTACAGTACCTTAAGGTGGTGATTTGTTTTCTTATACTAACGGAGCTCATGAGATTTTCTGTTGAGTTTTGTGTTGTGAAGTTTTCAAGTTTTTGGGTAAAGATTTGATGGATTTTGGAACAAGGAGTGCCAAGAGCCTAAGCTTGGGGATGCCCAAGGCACCCCGTGGTAAAATTCAAGGACAACCAAAGGCTAAGCTTGAGGCTATATTTCGTCTTCGTCTATCGGTAACTTTACTTGAGGCTATATTTTTATTCACCACATGATATGTGTTTTGCTTGGAGAGTCTTGTATGATTTGAGTCTTTGCCTTTTAGTTTACCACAATCATCCTTGCTGTACACACCTTTTGAAGAGACACACATGAATCGAAATTTATTAGAATACTCTATGCGCTTCACTTATATCTTTTGAGCTAGATAATTTTGCTCTAGTGCTTCACTTATATCTTTTTAGAGCACGGTGGTGGTTTTATTTTATAGAAATTATTGATCTCTCATGCTCCACTTATATTATTTGAGAGTCTTTTAGAAATGCATGGTAATTTGCTTTGGTTAAGAAATTAGTCCTAATATGATAGGCATCCAAGATGGGTATAATAAAAACTTTCATATAGAGTGCATTGAATACTATGAGAAGTTTGATACTTGATGACTGTTTTGAGATATGAGGATGGTGATATTAGAGTCAGGCTAGTTGAGTAGTTGTGACTTTGAGAGATACTTGTGTTAAAGTTTGTGATTCCCGTAGCATGCACGTATGGTGAACCGTTATGTGATGAAGTCGGAGCATGATTTATTTTTTGATTGTCTTCCTTATGAGTGGCGGTCGGGGACGAGCGATGGTCTTTTCCTACCAATGTACCACCCTAGGAGCATGCGCGTAATACTTTGTTTCGATAACTACTAGATTTTTGCAATAAGTATGTGAGTTCTTTATGACTAATGTCGAGTCCATGGATTATACGCACTCTCACCCTTCCACCATTGCTATCCTCTCTAGTACCGCGCAACTTTCGCTGGTACCATAAACCCACCATTTACCTTCCTCAAAACAGTCACCATACCTACCTATTATGGCATTTCCATAGCCATTTCAAGATATATTGCCATGCAACTTTCCACCGTTTCATTTATTATGACACGCTCTATCATTGTCATATTGCTTTGCATGATCATGTAGTCGACATCGTATTTGTGGCAAAGCCACTGTTCATAATTTTTCATACATGTCACTCTTGATTCATTGCACATCCCGGTACACCGCCGGAGGCATTCACATAGAGTCATATTTTGTTCTAAGTATCGAGTTGTAATTCTTGAGTTGTAAGTAAATAAAAGTGTGATGATCACCATTATTAGAGCATTGTCCCAGTGAGGAAAGGATGATGGAGACTATGATTCCCCCACAAGTCGAGATGAGACTCCAGATGAAAAATAAAGAAAAAAAGAGGCCATAAAAAAGGAGAAAGGCCCAAATAAAAAAAAGAGAAGAGAGAAAAAGAGAGAAGGGGCAATGCTACTATACTTTTTCCACACTTGTGCTTCAAAGTAGCACCATGATCTTCATGATAGAGAGACTCTTATGTTGTCACTTTCATATACTAGTGGGGATTTTGTTGGGGAACGTAGCAGAAATTTAAAAAATTTCCTACATGTCACCAAGATCAATCTATGGAGAGACTAGCAACGAGAGAGAGGAGTGCATCTTCATACCCTTGAAGATCGCAATGTGGAAGCGTTATAAGAATGCGGTTGGTGGAGTCGTAGATGCAGCGATTCAGATCGCGGTCGATTCCGATCTAAGCGCCGAACAACGGCGCCTCCGCGTTCAACACGCGTACAGCCCGGTGACGTCTCCCACACCTTGATCCAGCAAGGAGAGAGGGAGAGGTTGGGGAAGACTCCGTCCAGCAGCAGCACAACGGCGTGGTGATAGTGGAGGAGCGCGGTACTCCAGCAGGGCTTCGCCAAGCACTATGAGAGACGAGGAGGGTAGGGCTGCGCCAAGAGAGAGAGCAAATCACATGTGTTGGGCAGCCCCATACCTCAAGTATATATAGGGGAAGGGGAGGGGCTGCGCCCTCTCTAGGGTTCCCTCCCCAAGGGGGGCCGGCAGCCCTAGATCCCATCTAGGGTGGCGGCTAGAGGGGAGAGGGAGAGAGGGGGCGCCCTAGGGTGGGCCTTAAGGCCCATCTGGACCTAGGGTTTGCCCCTCCCACTCTTCCTGCGCCTTGGGCCT
>NC_041388.1:682818926-682829673 GCF_002162155.2 Triticum dicoccoides
CTACCTGGGGCTGGTCCCCTCCCACACTTGGCCCACACAGCCTTCCGGGCTGGTGGCCCCACCTGGTGGGCCCCCGGGACCCTCCTGGTGGTCCCGGTACGTTACCGATAGCACCCGAAACTTTTTCGGTGACCAAAACGGGACTTCCCATATATAAATCTTTAGCTCCGGACCATTCCGGAACTCCTCGTGACGTCCGGGATCTCATCCGGGACTCCGAACAACATTCGGTAACCACGTACATACTTTCCCTATAACCCTAGCGTCATCGAACCTTAAGTGTGTAGACCCTACGGGTTCGGGAACCATGTAGACATGACCGAGACAACTCTCCGGCCAATAACCAACAGTGGGATCTAGATACCCATGTTGGCTCCCACATGTTCCATGATGATCTCATCGGATGAACCACGATGTCAAGGATTCAATCAATCCCGTATACAATTCCCTTTGTCTATCGGTATGATACTTGCCCCAGATTCGATCGTCGGTATCCCGATACCTCGTTCAATCTCGTTACCGGCAAGTCTCTTTACTCGTTCCGTAATACATCATCCTGTGATCAAATCCTTGGTCACATTGTGCACATTATGATGATGTCCTATCGAGTGGGCCCAGAGATACCTCTCTATTACATGGAGTGACAAATCCCAGTCTCGATTCGTGCCAACCCAACAGACACTTTCGGAGATACCCGTAGTGCACCTTTATAGTCACCCAGTTACATTGTGACGTTTGGTACACCCAAAGCATTCCTACGGTATCTGAGAGTTGCATAATCTCATGGTCTAAGGAAATGATACTTGACATTAGAAAAGCTTTAGCATACGAACTATACGATCTTGTGCTAGGCTTAGGATTGGGTCTTGTCCATCACATCATTCTCCTAATGATGTGATCCCGTTATCAATGACATCCAATGTCCATGGTCAGGAAACCATGACCATCTATTGATCAACGAGCTAGTCAACTAGAGGCTTACTAGGGACATGTTGTGGTCTATGTATTCACACATGTATTACAGTTTCCGGTTAATACAATTATAGCATGAACAATAGACAATTATCATGAACAAGGAAATACAATAATAACCATTTTATTATTGCCTCTAGGGCATATTTCCAACAGTCTCCCACTTGCACTAGAGTCAATAATCTAGTTCACATCACTATGTGGGTGTAGTGAATCCAACACCCATGGGGTGTGTTCATATCTTGCTTGTGAGAGAGGTTTATCAGTTAATGGGTCTGAACCTTTCAGATCCATGTGTGCTTTACAAATCTCTATGTCATCTTGTATATGCAGCTACCACGCGCTACTTGGGGCTATTCCAAATAAATGCTCTACTATACGAATCCGATTTACTCCTCAGAGTCATCTAGATTAGTGTCAAAGTTTGCATCGACGTAACCCTTTACGACAAACTCTTTTACCACCTCCATAATCGAGATAATTCCTTAGTCCACTAGTTACTAAGGATAAGTTCGACCGCTGTCATGTGATCCATTCCTGTATCACTCATGTACCCCTTGACTTACTCATGGCAAGGCACACTTCAGGTGCGGTACACAACATAGCATACTGTAGAGCCTACGTCTAAAGCATAGGGGACGACCTTCATCCTTTCTCTCTTCTGCCGTGGTCAGGTCTTGAGTCTTACTCAATGCTCACACCTTGTAACACAGCCAAGAACTCCTTCTTTGCTGATCTATTTGAACTCCTTCAAAATCTTGTCACGGTATGTATTCATTTGAAAGTACTATTAAGCGTTTTTTGATCTATCCTTATAGATCTTGATGCTCAATGTTCAAGTAGCTTAATCCAGATTTTCCATTGAAAAACACTTTTCAAACAACCCTGCATGCTTTCCAGAAATTCTACATCATTTCTGATCAACAATATGTTAACAACATATACTCATCAAAAATTCTATAGTGCTCCCACTCACTTCTTTGGAAATACAAGTTTCTCATAAACTTTCTATAAACCCAAAATCTTTGATCATCTCATCAAAGCGTACATTCCAACTTCGAGATGCTTACTCCAGTCCTTAGAAGGATTGCCGGAGCTTTGCATACTTGTCAGCATCTTTCAGGATTGACAAAACCCTCTGGTAGTATTACATACAACCTTTCCTCAAGAAAAACATCGAGGAAACAATGTTTTTGACATCCTATCTGCAAGATTTCATAAATAATGCAGTAACTGCTAACATAATTCCAACAGACTCTTAGCATCGCTACGAGTGAGAAAGTCTCATCGTAGTCAACTCCTTTGAACTTGTCGGAAAACATCTTAACGACAAGTCGAGCTTTCTTAATGGTGACACTTACCATCATTGTTCGTCTTCCTTTTAAAATCCATCTGCACCCAACAGCCTTACGACCATCAAGTAGTTCTTCCAAAGTCTATACTTTGTTTTATACATGGATCCTTTCTCGGATTTTATGGCCTCGATCCATTCATCGGAATTCGGGCCTACCATCGCTTCTCCATAGCTCATAGGTTCATTGTTATCTAGCAACATGACTTCCAAGACAGGATTACGTACCACTCTGAAGTAGTACACATCCTTGTCGACCTATGAGGTTTAGTAGTGACTTGATCCGAAGTTTCATGATCATTATCATAAGCTTCCACTTCAATTGGTGTAGGTGCCACAGTAACAACTTCATGTGCCCTGCTACACACTAGTTGAAGTGACGGTTCAATAACCTCATCAAGTCTCCACCATCTTCCACTCAATTCTTTTGAGAGAAACTTTTCCTCGAGAAAGGATCCATTTCTAGAAACAATAACTTTTGCTTCCGGATCTGAAATAGGAGGTATACCCAACTATTTTTGGGTATTCTATGAAGATGCATTTACCCGCTTTGGATTCGAGCTTATCAGCCTGAAACTTTTTCACATAAGCGTCGCAGCCCCAAACTTTTAAGAAACGACAGCTCAGGTTTCTCTAAACCATAGTTCATACGGTGTCGTCTCAACGGAATTGTGTGCTGCCCTATTTAAAGTGAATGTGGTTGTCTCTAATGCCTAACCCATAAACGATAGTGTTAATTCAATAAGAGACATCATGGTATGCACCATATCCAATAGGGTGCAGTTATGATGTTTGGACACACCATCACACTATGGTGTTCCAGGCGGTATTAGTTGTGAAACAATTTCCACAATGTCTTAATTGTGTGCCAAACTCGTAACTCAGATATTCATCTCTATGATCATATCATAGACATTTTATCATCTTGTCACGACGATCTTCAAATTCACTCTGAAATTACTTGAACCTTTCAATAATTCAGACTTGTGTTTCATCAAGTAAATATACTCAGCATCTACTCAAATCATCTGTGAAGTAAGAACATAACGATATCCACTGCGTGCCTCAGCACTCGTTGGACTGCACACATCAAAATGTATTACTTCCAACAAGTTGCTTTCTTGTTCCATCTTATTGAAAACGAGGTCTTTCAGTCATCTTGCCCATGTGGTATGATTTGCATGTCTCAAGTGATTCAAAATCAAGTGAGTCCAAATGATCCATCTGTATGGAGTCTCTTCATGCATATCTACCAATAGACATGGTTCGCATGTCTCAATCTTTTCAAAAACGAGTGAGTCCAAAGATCCATCAACATGGAGCTTCTTCATGCGTTTTACACCAACATGACTCAAATGGCAGTGCCACAAGTATGTGGTACTATCATTACTATCTTATATCTTTTGGCATGAACATGTGTATCACTACGATCGAGATTCAATAAACCATTCATTTTAGGTGCAAGACCATTGAAGGTATTATTCAAATAAACAGAGTAACCATTATTCTCCTTAAATGAATAACCGTGTGGCGATAAACATAATCCAATCATGTCTATGCTCCACGCAAACACCAAATAACAATTATTTCAGTTTAACACCAATCCCGATGGTAGAGGGAGCGTGTGATGTTTGATCACATCAACCTTGGAAACACTTCCAACATATCGTCATCTCACCTTTAGCTAGTCTCCGTAGCCTTTTATTTCGAGTTACTAACACTTAGCAACCGAACTGGTATTTATTACCCTGGTGCTACTAGGAGTACTAGCAAAGTACACAATAATATAATGTATATTCAAAATACTTCTGTCGACCTTGCCAGCCTTCTCATTTACCAAGTATCTAGGGTAGTTCTGCTTCAGTGACCGTTCCCCTCATTATAGAAGCACTTAGTCTCGGGTTTGGTTCAACCTTGGGTTTCTTCACTAGAGCAGTAACTGATTTGCCGTCTCATGAAGTATCCCTTCTTTCCCTTGCCCTTCTTGACACTAGTGGTTTAACCATCAACAATTGATGCTCCTACTTGATTTCTACTTTCGTGGTGTCAAACATCGCGAGTTGCTCAAGGATCATCATGTCTATCCCTGATATGTTATAGTTCATCACTAAGCTCTAATAACTTGGTGGCAGTGACTATGGAGAACTATCACTATCTCATCTGGAAGATTAACTCCCACTTGATTCAAGCGATTGCAGTACTCAGACAATCTGAGCACATGCTCAACGATTGAGTTTTTCTCCCTTAGTTTGTAGGCTTAAGAAACTTGCCAAAGGTCTCATACCTCTTGACTTGGGCACTAGTCTAAAATTCCAATTTCAGTCTTTGGAACATCTCATATGTTCTGCGACGTTTCAAAACGTCGATGGTGCCACAATTCTAAACCGTTAGTATTACGTACTGAACTATCACGTAGTCATCAAAACGTGTATGTCAGATGTTTCCCAACATCTACAGACGACGCTCGAGGTTCAACACACTGAGCGGTGCATTAAGGACATAGCCCTTCTGTGCAGCAATGAGGACAATCCTCAGTTCACGGACTTAGTCCGCATAATTGCTACTGTCAACTCTCAACTAAATTTTCTCTAGGAACATATCTAAAACAGTAGAGCCAAAGCATGAGCTACGACATAATTTGCAAAGACCTTTTGACTATGTTCATGATAATTAAGTTCATCTAATCAAATTATTCAATGAACTCCCACTTAGATAGACATCCCTCTAGTCATCTAAGTGATACATGATCCGAGTTAACTAGGCCGTGTCCGATCATCACGTGAGATGGACTAGTCATCATCGGTGAACATCTTCATGTTGATCGTATCCACTATACGACTCATGTTCGACCTTTCGATCTTCCGTGTTCCGAGGCCATGTCTGTACATGCTAGGCTCGTCAAGTTAACCTAAGTGTATTGCGTGTGTAAATCTGGCTTACACCCGTTGTATGCGAACGTTAGAATCTATCACACCCGATCATCATGTGGTGCTTCGAAACAACGAACCTTCGCAACGGTGCACAGTTAGGGGGAACACTTTCTTGAAATTATTGCGAGGGATCATCTTATTTATGCTACCGTCGTTCTAAGCAAATAAGATGTAAACATGACAAACATCACATGCAAATCATAAAGTGACATGATATGGCCAATATCATCTTGCGCCTTTGATCTCCATCTTCGAGGCGCGGCATGAACACCATCGTCACCGGCATGACACCATGATCTCCATCATCATGATCTCCATCATCGTGTCTTCATGAAGTTGCCTCGCCAACTATTACTTCTACTAATATGGCTAACGGTTAGCAATAAAATAAAGTAATTACATGGCGTTTTCATTGACACGCAGGTCATAAATAAATTAAGACAACTCCTATGGCTCCTGCCGGTTGTCATACTCATCGACATGCAAGTCGTGATTCCTATTACAAGAACATGATCAATCTCATACATCACATGTATCATTCATCACATCCTTTTGGCCATATCACATCACATAGCATACCCTGCAAAAACAAGTCAGACGTCCTCTAATTGTTGTTGCATGTTTTACGTGGCTGCTATGAGTTTCTAGCAAGAACGTTTCTTACCTACGCAAAACCACAACGGTGATATGCCAATTTCTATTTACCCTTCATAAGGACCCTTTTCATCGAATCCGATCCGACTAAAGTGGGAGAGACAGACACCTGCCAGCCACCTTATGCATCAAGTGCATGTCAGTCGGTGGAACCAGTCTCACATAAGCATACGTGTAAGGTCGGTCTAGGCCGCTTCATCCCACGATGCCGCCGAATCAAGATAAGACTAGTAACGGTAAGCAAATTGAACAAATCATCGCCCACAACTACTTTGTGTTCTACTCATGCATAGAATCTACGCATAGACCTAGCTCATGATGCCACTGTCGGGGAACGTAGCAGAAATTCAAAAAATTTCCTACGTATCACGAAGATCAATCTATGGAGAGACTAGCAACGAGATAGAGGAGTGCATCTTCATACCCTTGAAGATCGCAATGCGGAAGCGTTATAAGAACGCGGTTGGTGGATTCATACACGCAGCGATTCAGATCCCGGTCGATTCCGATCTAAGCGCCGAACAACGGCGCCTCCGCGTTTAACACACGTACAGCCCGATGACGTCTCCCACGCCTTGATCCAGCAAGGAGAGAGGGAGAGGTTGGGGAAGACTCCGTCCAGTAGTAGCACAACGGCGTGGTGATGGTGGAGGAGTGCGGTACTCCAGCAGGGCTTCGCCAAGCACTATGAGAGACGAGGAGGGTAGGGCTGCGCCAAGAGAGAGAGAGAGAGCAAATCACATGTGTTGGGCAGCCCCATACCTCAAGTATATATAGGGGAAGGGGAGGGGCTGTGCCCCCTCTAGGGTTCCCTCCCCAAGGGGGGGCGGCAGCCCTAGATCCCATCTAGGGTGGCGGCCAGAGGGGAGAGGGAGAGAGGGGGCGCCCTAGGGTGGGCCTTAAGGCCCATCTGGACCAAGGGTTTGCCCCCTCCCACTCTTCCTGCGCCTTGGTCCTTGGTGGGGGGGGGGGCGCACCAGCCTACCTGGGGCTGGTCCCCTCCCACACTTGGCTCACGCAGCCTTCTGGGGCTGGTGGCCCCACCTGGTGGGCCCCCGGGACCCTCCCGGTGGTCCCGGTACGTTACCAATAGCACCCGAAACTTTTCCGGTGACCAAAACGGGACTTCCCATATATAAATCTTTACCTCCGGACCATTCCGGAACTCCTCATGATGTACGGGATCTCATCCGAGACTCCGAACAACATTCGGTAACCACGTACATACTTTCCTTATAACCCTAGCATCATCGAACCTTAAGTGTGTAGACCCTACGGGTTCGGGAACCATGTAGACATGACCGAGACAACTCTCCGGCCAATAACCAACAACGGGATCTAGATACCCATGTTGGATCCCACATGTTCCACGATGATCTCATCGGATGAACCACGATGTCAAGGATTCAATCAATCCCGTATACAATTCCCTTTGTCTATTGTTATGATACTTGCCCGAGATTCGATCATCGGTATCCCGATACCTCGTTCAATCTCCTTACCGGCAAGTCTCTTTACTCTTTCCGTAATACATCATCCCGTGATCAAATCCTTGGTCACATTGTGCACATTATGATGATGTCCTACCGAGTGGGCCCAGAAATACCTCTTTGTTACACGGAGTGACAAATCCCAGTCTCGATTCGTGCCAACCCAACAGACACTTTCGGAGATACCCGCAGTGCACCTTTATAGCCACCCAGTTACAATGTGACATTTGGTACACCCAAAGCATTCCTACGGTATCCGGGAGTTGCACAATCTCATGGTCTAAGGAAATGATACTTGACATTAGAAAAGCTTTAGCATACGAACTATACGATCTTGTGCTAGGCTTAGGATTGGGTCTTGTCCATCAAATCATTGTCCTAATGATGTGATCCCGTTATCAATGACATCCAATGTCCATGGTTAGGAAACCATGACCATCTATTGATCAATGAGCTAGTCAACTAGAGGCTTACTAGGGACATGTTGTGGTCTATGTATTCACACATGTATTACGGTTTCCGGTTAATACAATTATAGCATGAACAATAGACAATTATCATGAACAAGGAAATACAATAATAACCATTTTATTATTGCCTCTAGGGCATATTTCCAACAGATTTTTCATTATAGAACTTGGCTTGTATATTCCAATGATGGGCTTCCTCAAAATGCCCTAGGTCTTCATGAGCAAGCAAGTTGGATGCACACCCACTTAGTTTCTTTTGTTGAGCTTTCATATACTTATAGCTCTAGTGCATCCGTTGCATGGCAATCCCTACTCACTCACATTAATATATATTGATGGGCATCTCCATAGCCCATTGATACGCCTAGTTGATGTGAGACTATCTTCTCCTTTTTGTCTTGTCCACAACCACCATTCTATTCCACCTATAGTGCTATATCCATGGCTCACGCTCTTGTATTGCGTGAAGATTGAAAAAGTTTGAGAAAATCAAAAGTATGAAACAATTGCTTGGCTTGTCATCGGGGTTGTGCATGAATTAAATATTTTATGTGATGAAGACAGAGCATAGCCAGACTATATGATTTTATAGGGATAGCTTTCTTTGGCCATGTTATTTTGAGAAGACACAATTGCTTGGTTAGTATGCTTGAAGTATAATTGTTTTTATGTCAATATCAAACTTTTGTCTTGAATCTTTTGGATCTTAATATTCACGCCACAATAAATAAAATTACATTGAAAATTATGTTAGGTAGAATTCCACATCAAAAATTCTGTTTTTATCATTTACCTACTCGAGGACGAGCAGGAATTAAGCTTGGGGATGCTTGATACGTGATGACCCACAAGTGTAGGGGATCTATCGTAACCTTTTTGATAAGTAAGAGTGTCGAACCCAACGAGGAGCAGAAGGAAATGATAAGTGTTTTTCAGCAAGGTATTCTCTACAAGCACTGAAATTATCGGTAACATATAGTTTTGTGATAAGATAAATTGTAACGAGCAACAAGTAATAAAAGTAAATAAGGTCCAGCAAGATGGCCCAATCCTTTTTGTAGCAAAGGACAAGCCTGGACAAACTCTTATATGATGGAAAGCGCTCCCGAGGACACATGGGAATTATCGTCAAGCTAGTCTTCATCACGTTCATATGATCCGCATTTGGTACTTTGATAATTGATATGTGGGTGGACCGGTGCTTGGGTGCTGTACTTACTTGGACAAGCATCCCACTTATGATTAACCCCTACTGCAAGCATCCACAACTACAACAGAAGTATTAAGGTAAACTAACCATAGCATGAAACATATGGATCCAAATCAGCGCCTTACGAAGCAACGCATAAACTAGGGTTTAAGCTTGTGTCACTCTAGCAACCCATCATCTACTTATTACTTCCCAATGCCTCCCTCTAGGCCCAAACAATGGTGAAGTGTCATGTAGTTGATGTTCACATGACACCACTAGAGGGATGACAACATACATCTCATCAAAATATCGAACGAATACCAAATTCACATGACTACTAATAGCAAGACTTCTCCCACGTCCTCAGGAACAAACGTAACTACTCACAAAGCATATTCATGTTCATAATCAGAGGGGTATTAATATGCATAATGGATCTGAACATATGATCTTCCACCAAGTAAACCAACTAGCATCAACTACAAGGAGTAATCAACACTACTAGCAACCCATAGGTACCGATCTGAGGTTTGGATACAAAGATTGGATACAAGAGATGAACTAGGGTTTGAGATGAGATGGTGCTGGTGAACATGTTAATGGAGGTTGACCCCCTCCCGATGAGAGGATCATTGGTGATGACGATGGTGATGATTTCCCCCTCCCGGAGGGAAGTTTCCCCGGCAGAACAGCTCTGCCGGAGCCCTAGATTGGTTCTGCCAAGGTTCCGCCTCGTGGCGGCGGAGTTTCGTCCCGTAAGCTTGCTTCTGATTTTTTCTCGGACGAAATACCTCATATAGCAGAAGATGGGCATCAGAGGGCCACCAGGGAGCCCACGAGGCAGGG
Organism: Triticum dicoccoides; assembly: GCF_002162155.2. Classification (NCBI taxonomy): domain Eukaryota; kingdom Viridiplantae; phylum Streptophyta; class Magnoliopsida; order Poales; family Poaceae; genus Triticum; species Triticum dicoccoides. The sequence continues at coordinate 682,828,832 of NC_041388.1, forward strand.
GCGCGCCCCCCACCCTCGTGGCCAGGGTGTGGCCCCCCTCTGGTACTTCTTGCGCCTATAGCAGAAGATGGGCATCAGAGGGCCACCAGGGAGCCCACGAGGCAGGGGCGCGCCCCCCACCCTCGTGGCCAGGGTGTGGCCCCCCTCTGGTACTTCTTGCGCCCAATATTTTATATATATTCTGAAAAGTGCTCCCGTGGAGTTTCAAGACTTTTGGAGATGTGCAGAATAGGTCTCTAATATTTGCTCCTTTTCTAGCCCAGAATTACAGCTGCCAGCATTCCCCCTCTTCATGTAAACCTTGTAAAATAAGGGAGAATAGGCATAAGTATTGTGACATAATGTGTAATAACAACCCATAATGCAATAAATATCGATATAAAAGCATGATGCAAAATGGACGTATCAACTCCCCCAAGCTTAGACATCGCTTGTCCTCAAGCAAAAGCCGAAATCGAAAAATATGTCCACATGTTTAGAGATAGAGGTGGCGATAAAAATAAAATACGGACATGAGGGCATCATGATCATTCTTAGAACAACAACATATATATATATATATATATATATATATATATATATATATATATATATATATATATATATATATATATATAGAGTAACACTATTCTGATCCCGGGATCAGAATAGTTATTTGGATCACGGCGGTCCTATATAGGGCCCGATTCAGATGTTCCCGAACTCCCGAAGCCCGCTGGAACTAAAAAAACCGTTCGTCCCGTACCTCCCGCACTCCCTCGATCCCCACGTCCCGCACTCCCTCGATCCCCAACTTCCACCCACTGGCCCATCGGCGCCCCCACCCACCAACCCCCGGAGCC
>NC_041388.1:682829836-682848773 GCF_002162155.2 Triticum dicoccoides
CCACCGCACCCACCTCCCCCCCTCGGCAAAACGCGTCGCCGCCCCACATCACACACTGCCGCTCCAACCATCTTCCCGCGCGCCATCGGATCCCGCCGCCGCACTTCCACCATGGTCGCGCTCGCTCTGAGCCCCAACTACCACCGCCGCTGTAGTCCTAGGCCGCCTTCCACCGCAGTACCCAGCTTGCTGCCGCCGCAGGAGCGGTCAACCTAGCAACCCTTCTCTATGGTGAGCCACCTCCCTCCCTCTGCCTTCCTCTTCTCTCTCTGTACCTCCGGCTAGCACCCCTAGACCATCCAGATCGTCGCAACAGCTAGCCTGTCATGGCCATCTCCACCTGCTGTCATGGCCTTCTCAATCCCCGACGTCAAGAGAGAGACGCGACATAGCAGTTTGACATGGAGTCTGGGTGGAGTGCGCAGGAGTGGAGCCACGCTCGCATGTCTCGCATCATCTTCTAGGTTGCAAGACTTTGGTTGGATACCACCCACCAGCCACGAACATCTCATTCCCTGCAGAAGATGATGTTGCATTTCTTCTCATGTTTTTGCACTGAACTTAACTGTCTCGATTGATTGAACTTCAGGTAACATGTGCATGATTAGTATGAATGCTCGCATGTGAAGTGCCATCAAAGATATATAGCAACAACCGGTCGAGTCAAATGAGGCTTGGTGGAGTGAGAAATAAAGCTAATCACAAGCAAAAGTGAATGACAGAGATGGTGTGCTGAATGGAGCCTAAACCTGCTGATGGAAAGATATATAGCAACTATTCTTTACACGTTCCACTGGTACAAGACGTGTGTGTCTGCGGATTTGAGGGATTTGCAATAAAATTCCAATTTTTGTCCTTCTACGTCCATGAGCTAATTTCTGGGTGTGCTGCTTGTGTGATGTGATGTATTCTGTATAGATTTTTATGAAGTTCATGTTGTGAACCCAACTAAGTTAGATCGCAGCTACTTTGAGTTTGCCCCGGTAGCAGAAATTTTGCTTCTGTGCTGCTGTACTATGTCCACTTATGTAGTGTTTCTAAATAACTTCTTGTCTGAAGTTTAGTTGTACATGTGGGTGCAAAAAAAGTTAAAGTCTGAGCCAAAAAAAACTGACTTTGAGCAACTGTTGGGTATTGTATAGAAACTAATAAATTTGAATTAAAATAAGGGAACAACTAAATTTTTTTAAATATGTTTTCCCTACTTTTTAGAAAACTAGGATTTTACCCGATACTATAGATTAAACCATGAAGTTCAAAAGTAGAAAAAAGACAAATTTGATGTTTATTTTTAAATCGAACACAATTGTTTACTCAAATAAAAAAAATGTGAAGTTCAAATTAAAATAACTGAGAAGTTCAAAGTATATCAAAACCTAGATTTAGAAGTTCAAAAAACAAAAACAAAAAACAATGGCATTTTGTCCCAATACTAAAGATAAAAACCAACAAGTTCAAATTTAAACAATAAAGTAGTTCAATGCATATTAAAAACTCAGTTTTTTCTTGTTACTAAATAATAAAACCAAGAAGTTCAATTTTTAAAAGCAGAGCAGTTTGATATTTTTTTGAAAACTCAATTTTTTCCGGTTACTAAAGAATAAGATCAATAAGTTCTATTCGAAATAATGAAGAAGTTCTATTCAAATAAACCTAGAATTTCAAATTTAATGAAGCGGCTCAATGTCTATCAAAAAGTAGGATTTTTTCCGTTACTAAAAGAAATAAAACCAGGAAGTCCAAATTAGAAAGATGGAGAAGTTCGGTGATTATAGAAAACTCAGATTTCCCTCGTTATTAAAGAATGAAAAACAAGAAGTTCAAAAATTAAATAACAAGAAGTTCAACACTTTTTAAAAAATAGAGCACTTCAAAATGTCATAAAAAAGATTAAGAAAAAACACGGAAGTCCATATTAAAAAGTTGGAGAAGTTCCATGATTATAGAAAACTAATATTTTCCTCGTTATTAAAGAATGGAAACATGAAGTTCAAAAATAAAAAACAAGAAGTTCAAATTTTAAAAATAAAGCGCTTCAAAATTTCATTAAAAGGATTAAGAAAATAACCCAGGGAGTCCATATTGAAAAGATGGAGAAGTTCGATAATTATAGAAAACTCAGATTTTCCTCATTATTAAAGAATGGAAACAAGAAGTTCAAAAAAACAAGAAGTTCAACTTTAAAATAATAGAGCGCTTCAAAATTCATAAAAAAAGATTAAGAAAATCAGATTAAAAATTCATAAAAAAACTCAGATATTTTGACGTAATCGAGAGAAGTTCAGATTGATAACTGCCAGAAGATCACGTACTACACGGTGTGCATTTGTATTAAAAAGAATAAAAAAGTAAAGGCTAATTTTTTTTGTTATAAGTTCAAGTCCTCCGTCGGAGAAAGTTAAAACAAATTATTGTGAGAGTGGTTTGTACAAAAGAAATATCATTTGTGTAACACTAACGAATGGATGAGAAAAATAACAAACAAAAATACATCACAGAAGTTCAACGTGAAAACAGCAGGAAGTTCAATTACTACAGTGAATGAATTTCAGATGAAAAACTTTTAAAATCGTCGCGAGTATGAAAAAACGATCAACACGGAAAAGTTGCATGCTTACAGCAGTTTTCCACCGGTATATCACTTGGTCAATTCCAGTGAGTGGATGGAGAGTTACGAGCAGTGGATGGAGACCTACGAGCAAAAAAATCACGTGAAAAACAGACTGAAGTTCAGGTATACGCGCCGAGAAAGGCAGAACGAATGATCCTGCCGTTTTCGAAATTACTTGAAAACGGCTAGGAATCAGAGAAAACCATCAACATGAAAAAGTTCCGCATTTTCCGTAGCTTTTCAACGGTATATTATTTGCCCCATTTCGATAAAGTTTGTAGAAATTACGGCGAAAATACGTTTTTCACCATTTTCGAAACTAACTTAAAACGTAAAGAATTGGGAGAAACAATACATACGAAAAAAGTTTCGCATTTGTTCAAGATTTCCAACGCCATATCATTTGCTGCGTTCGGACGCGTGGTTAAAAAATTAGCTCGAAAGTATGAACTCGGTAGGACTTGGACCATTTTCTAAATTACTCTCAAACCATTCAAAATTAGAAAAAAACTTTCAAGATGAAAAAGCAGCACATTTTCATAAGCTTTCCAACGCCGTATCATATGCCTCCATTGGATTATCCGTTTTTAAATGGCATCGAAAAAAATGAACTCAGCTGTTCGGTTTATGAAATTTTACGTTTTTTCAGATTACTCTTTAACCATAGGGAATTAGAGAAAACTTTCAACATGTGGAAGGAGCGTTTTTGCAGCAGCTTTCCAACGCCATATTATATGCCTCATTCCAATAAATGGTTTAGAAATGCGATCGAAAATACGATTCATGTTTTTTGTGTGAAGAAAAAATGGTTTTCAAAACTGCTCTTAAACCGCTTATATTTTGCCAAAAATTTAAGTTGGGTCATGATATTGGTGTCCATAGCTTTCCAACGGTATATCGCAACCCCCATTTGGGCAATGTTGGCGGAAGTTCAACCTAGTTCACAGGGAAGTTCAACGTACTGCTAGCGGGGCTGGTCATGTTGTGATCAGAATATTATTCTGATCCCGTGATCAGAATAGTGTTTATGTATATATATATTGTCATATGATCTCTTATGCTAAAGTAACAATTCAATCACAATTTCAAGTGTGAATCATAAACTTCATTGAAAACTAACAAACTCTAATCTCAGTCATTGAGGCAGTTGCAATTTATCATAACATAGGAAAGAGTCAATATAAGAGATTTTCAGCAAGTCCACATACTCAACCATCTTTTAGTCTTTCACAATTGCTAACACTCACGCAATATTTATGGGTATGAAGTTTTAATCGGACACAGAGAAATATAGGGGCTTATAGTTTTTCCTCCCAACGTTTTACCTCAAGGGTAATGTCAACAATAATAGTTCATGAAGACTCACATACAATTAGCTATATATATCAGGATCTTTCCAACACATTGTGCTTGCCAAAGGATAAAATGTAAAAAGGAAAGGTGAAGATCAGCATGACTCTTATGTAAGTCAGAAGATAAAAGTAAAAGATAGGCCCTTCGCAGAGGGAAGCAGAGGTTGTTATGCGCTTTTATGGTTGGATGCACAAAATCTTAATGTAAAAGAACGTCACTTTATATTGCCACTTGTGATATGGACCTTTATTATGCAGTCTGTCGCTTTTATTTCTTCCACATCACAAGATCGTATAAAGCTTATTTTCTCCACATTAATAAGTCATACATATTTAGAGAGAAATTTTTATTGCTTGCACCGATGACAACTTACTTGAAGGATCTTACTCAATCCATAGGTAGATATGGTGGACTCTCATGGCAAAACTGGGTTTAGGGATATTTGGAAGCACAAGTAGTATTTCTACTTGGTGCAAAGAAATTGGCTAGCAAGAGAGGGAAAGGCAAGCTCAACATGTTGGATGATCCATGACAATATAATTTATCTCAGATGAAAGAAAACATAACCCATTGCGTTGTATTCCTTGTCTAACGTCAACTCTTTAGCATGTCATACTTTAATGAGTGCTCACAATCATAAAATATGTCCAAGATAGTATATTTATATGCGAACCTCTCTTTCTTTATTACTTCCTATTAATTGCAATGATGACCAAAGCTATGTTTGTCAACTCTCAACAACTTTTATTCATCATACTCTTTATATGTGAGCTCATTACTCTCCATAAGATCCATATGATCTCTTTGTTTCTTTTTATTTCTTCTCTTTTATTTTATTCCCTCAAGATCATAGCAAAATAATAAAGCCCTTGACTCAACACTAATCTTTATTATATATAGCTCACATACTCGATTACATAGAAGGATCATAAAGCAAAACTCACAACTAGATCATACTAAAACTTTATTCTACTAGATCAGGATATTATCAAAAGGATCAAACTAAGAAAAACGGTAAAGATAAAAGCGACGGTGATACGATACCGGGGCACTCCCCCAAGCTTGGCAGTTGCCAAGGGGAGTGCCCATACCCATGTGTTTATATCTCCTTCTTTGTCAGTGAAGAGGGTGTTGGTGATGATGGATAGTCGCACATCGAGCGTAGGAGGTCCTCCAACTTGCGGATAATGCCCTTGAGTGCGATGATATGCTCATTCAACAAAATATTTTCACGTGTGAGATATTTTTTTTGTATACGAGCTAACTCAATCATCTTGAAAGCTTCGATCTCAGTTGGGTGAGAAGATTGTGATCAAGTTGAAGGATGTCTTCTGCTGCCGAAACTTGGTCCTCTGTGGCCTTCTTGATCCCTTCATCCTTGTTGATCTCTCCTGGCTCTTCTCTCTTCAGCTCTATCTTCATTAGCCAAGCATCGTTGCCCTCATTGTTGGAGGAGGAGGGAGACGACATGATGCCTGGCCTTGACAACCCTGGCGGAAAATAGCTCGAAACAAGAACAGGAGATTTTTGCGTGATACGATGGTCAAAACCTTCGGGAGATTATATAATGAATTTTTGCCGACTAAAAGAAGTATCGTGCAAGAAAACGGAGTCTGGAGAGCACAAGGGGTGCCCACGAGGCAGGGGGGCACGCCTCCCACCCTCGTGGAAGCCTCGTGTCCTTCCCAGACTGCTTCTTATTTTCCTGTTTTCTTAAATATTCCAAAACAAAGAAATATTGCCATTAGAACTGTTTTGGAGTCTGTTTACTTACCGTACCATGTACCTATTCCTTTTCGGAGTCTGAAACGTTCTGGAAAGTGTCCCTTATGTATTCCTCCGGGGTTACGGTTTCAATAATATTAGTTTCAACATTTATGGGATTACCTGAGATATAATGTTTGATTCTTTGACCGTTCACCACCTTCGGATTTGTGCCTTCGAAGTTGTTGATTTTTATGGCACCGGAACGATAGACCTCCTCGATAACATAAGGACCTTCCCATTTAGAGAGAAGTTTGCCTGCAAAAAATCTTAAACGAGAGTTGTATAGCAATACATAATCACCTACATTAAACTCACGCTTTTGTATCCTTTTGTCACGCCATCTTTTAACTTTTTCTTTAAACAATTTGGCATTCTCATAGGCCTGGGTTCTCCATTCATAAAGTGAGCTAATATCAAATAACCTCTTCTCACCAGCAAGTTTGAAATCATAATTGAGCTCTTCAATGGCCCAATATGCCTTATGTTCTAGCTCAAGAGGTAAGTGACATGCTTTGCCATAAACCATTTTATACGGAGACATACCCATAGGATTTTTATATGCAGTTCTATAAGCCCATAATGCATCATCAAGTTTCTTGGACCAATTCTTTCTAGATCTATTAATAGTCTTTTGCAAAATTATTTTGAGCTCTCTATTACTTAATTCTACTTGACCACTAGACTGTGGGTGATATGGAGATGCAATTCTATGATTAACATCATACTTAGCAAGCATTTTACGAAAGGCACCATGAATAAAATGTGAACCATCATCAGTCATTAAATATCTAGGGACTCCAAATCTCGGAAAAATAACTTCTTTAAGCATCTTAATAGAGGTGTTATGATCAGCACTACTAGTGGGAATAGCTTCTACCCACTTAGTAACGTAATTAACAGTAACTAAAATATGTGTATACCCATTAGAGGAAGGAAAAGGTCCCATATAATCAAAGCCCCAAACATCAAATAGTTCAATAACAAGTGAATAATTCATAGGCATTTCTTGACGTCTACTAATATTACCAATTGTTTGACATTCATCACACGATAAGACAAACTTACGGGTATCCTTGAAGAGAGTAGGCCAATAAAAACTAGATTGCAATACCTTATGTGCAGTTCTATCTCCGGCATGGTGTCCTCCATAAGCCTCGGAGTGACACTTGCGTAGGATCTGTTCCTGTTCATGCTCATGTACACAACGTCTAATAACACCATCTACTCCTTCTTTATAAAGATGTGGGTCATCCCAAAAGTAATGTCTTAAATCATAGAAGAACTTTTTCTTTTGCTGGTATGTGAAACTAGGTGGTATGAATTTAGCAACAATATAATTAGCATAATCAGCATACCATGGAGCAGTACGAGTAGCATTTATGACATTTAATTGTTCATCAGGAAAGCTATCATCAATAGGTAGTGGGTCATCAAGAACATTTTCTAACCTAGACAAGTTGTCTGCACCGGGGTTCTCAGCTCCCTTTATATCAATAATATGCAAATCAAATTCTTGTAGAAAGAGAATCCATCTAATAAGTCTAGGTTTAGCATCTTTCTTTTCCATAAGATATTTAATAGCAGCATGATCAGTGTGAACAGTTACTTTAGAATCAACAATATAAGGTATGAACTTATCACGAGCAAATACAACTGCTAAAAATTCTTTTTCAGTAGTAGCATAATTTCTTTGGGCATTGTCTAGGGTTTTACTAGCATATTGGATAACATTCAACTTCTTATCAACTCTTTGTCCTAGAACAACACCTACAGCCTAATCTCTAGCATCACACATAATTTCAAAGGGTAAATTCCAATCAGGTGGCTGAACAATAGGTGCAGAAATCAATGCTTTCTTAAGTATTTCAAAGGCTTCTACACAATCATCATCAAAAACAAATGGTATATCTTTTTGTAGTAAATTAGTCAGAGGCCGAGAAATTTTTGAGAAGTCCTCAATGAACCTCCTATAAAAACCGGCGTGACTGAGAAAGCTTCTTATACCTTTAATGTCCTTGGGACATGGCATCTTTTCAATAGCATCAACTTTAGCTTTGTCAACTTCAATACCTCTTTCAGAAATTTTATGCCCCAAGACAATACCTTCATTAACCATAAAGTGGCACTTCTCCCAATTCAAAACGAGGTTAGTTTCTTCACATCTCTGCAAAACTCGATCAAGGTTGCTCAAGCAATCATCAAAAGAGGATCCATAAACGGAGAAATCATCCATGAATACCTCACAAATCTTTTCACAAAAGTCAGAGAATATAGCCATCATGCATCTTTGAAAGGTAGCAGGTGCATTACATAAACCAAAAGGCATACGTCTATAAGCAAAGGTACCGAAAGGGCAAGTAAAAGTGGTCTTTGCTTGATCATCAACTGACACATGTATTTGAGAGAAACCAGAGTAACCATCTAGAAAGCAAAAATGTGTATGTTTAGATAATCTTTCTAGCATTTGATCAATAAAAGGCAAAGGGTAATGATCTTTTAGTAGCTTTATTTAATTTGCGGAAATCAATTATCATCCTATAACCTGTAATAATTCTTTGTGGGTTCAATTCATCTTTATCATTAGGAACAACAGTGATACCTCCCTTCTTAGGGACACAATGGACAGGACTTACCCACTGACAATCAGCAACGGGATAAATTATACATGCGTCAAGGAGCTTTGGTATTTCTTTTCTTACCACTTCTTTCATCTTAGGATTCAGCCGTCGTTGGTGATCAATAACTGGTTTGGCGTCTTTCTCCAAATTTATTTTGTGTTGACATAGAGTGGGACTAATGCCCTTAAGATCATCAAGAGTATATCCAATAGCAGCACGGTGCTTCTTCGGAGTTTTCAATAATTTTTATTCCCCCTTCTCTGGAAGGCCAGCACTAATAGTAACATGATATATTTTCTTTTCATCAAGATAAGCATATTTAAGAGTATCAGGCAATGGTTTAAGCTCAAACACGGGATCAGCCTTGGGTGTAGGAGGATCCCCTAGGATTTCAACAGGCAAGTTGTGTTTAAGAATAGGTCCTTGTTTAAAGAATACTTCATCTATTTCCCTTCTTTCATCCATGAACATATCGTTTTCATGGTCGAGCAAATATTGTTCTAAAGGATCATTAGGAGGCACAACAATAGAAGCAAGACCAATAATTTCATCCTTACTAGGAAATTCTTCATCACGGGGTTGTCTACGAAATTTAGAGAAGTTAAACTCATGAGACATATCACCCAAACCAATAGTAACAACATCCTTTTCGCAGTCTATCCTAGCATTAACATTATTTAAGAAGGGTCTACCAAATATAATGGGACAAAAGCTATTTTTAGGGAACCAAGAACAAGAAAATCAGCAGGATATTTAACCTTCCCACACAAGACTTCAACATCTCTAACAATCCCAATTGGTGAAATAATATCTCTATTATCAAGCTTAATGGTCTTCATCATAAAGGAACCAGTACAAGAAGTATCGAGCATGGAGCGATTGTTGTCAAAAAGCCGAGCATAATTTTTTTGAATAATCATTTCTCTTGAGAGCTCATGATTGGGGCATGAATATAACATTGACTTAAGCCTCCCCCAAGCTTGAGTGATGCTTTCTCCTTCGCGAGGCCAAAAATTATATATGTAATTACGATCATGATGATCAAGATGCATAGGATAAAACTTCTGGTGAAATTCCAATTTCAATCACTTATAGTCCCAGGATCCCATATCATCACATAGCCTATGCCATGTCAATGCATATCCCTTCAAAGATAAAGGGAAGACCTTCTTCTTGATAACATCATCGGGCATACCTGCAAGCTTAAATAATCCACAAACTTCATCCACATAGATTAAGTGTAAGTCGGGATGTAATGTTCCATCTCCTGCAAAAGGATTAGCTAGCCGTTTCTCTATCATACCCGAAGGAATTTCAAAGTAAACATTTTAAGTAGGTTCAGTAGGTTGAGGAGCAACTATTTGCTCTACCGGTCGGGGTGAAGATACCTTGAACAATCCCCTCAAAGGATTACTTTCCATAGTAACAAGTGACTGTAAATTTCAACACACTATATAATTTTTTCCTCACCAAATTCCACTTACCAAAGGCGCTTCACTATCCAGCAACGGCGCTAGAAAAGAGTCTTGATGACCCACAAGTGTAGGGGATCTATCGTAGCCTTTTCGATAAGTAAGAGTGTCGAACCCAACGAGGAGCAGAAGGAAATGATAAGCGGTTTTCAGCAAGGTATTCTCTGCAAGCACTGAAATTATCGGTAACAGATAGTTTTGTGATAAGATAAATTGTAACGAGCAACAAGTAATAAAAGTAAATAAGGTGCAGCAAGATGGCCCAATCCTTTTTGTAGCAAAGTACAAGCTTGGACAAACTCTTATATGAAGGAAAGCGCTCCCGAGGACACATGGGAATTATCGTCAAGCTAGTTTTCATCACGTGCATATGATTCGCGTTCGGTACTTTGATAATTTGATATGTGGGTGGACCAGTGCTTGGGTGCTTTCCTTACTTGGACAAGCATCCCACTTATGATTAACCCCTATTGCAAGCATCCGCAACTACAACAGAAGTATTAAGGTAAACCTAACCATAGCATGAAACATATGGATCCAAATCAGCGCCTTACGAAGCAACGCATAAACTAGGGTTTAAGCTTGTGTCACTCTAGCAACCCATCATCTACTTATTACTTCCCAATGCCTCCCTCTAGGCCCAAACAATGGTGAAGTGTCATGTGGTCGATGTTCACATGACACCACTCGAGGTATGACAACATACATCTCATCAAAATATCAAACGAATACCAAATTCACATGACTACTAATAGCAAGACTTCTCCCATGTCCTCATGAACAAACGTAACTACTCAAAAAGCATATTCATGTTCACAACCATAGGGGTATTAATATGCATAATGGATCTGAACATATGATCTTCTACCAAGTAAACCAACTAGCATCAACTACAAGGAGTAATCAACACTACTAGCAATCCACAGGTACCAATCTGAGGTTTGGATACAAAGATTGGATACAAGAGATGAACTAGGGTTTGAGATGAGATGGTGCTGGTGAAGATGTTGATGGAGAATGACCCCCTCCCGATGAGAGGATCGTTGGTGATGATGATGGTGATGATTTCCCCCTCCCGGAGGGAACTTTCCCCAGCAGAGCAGCTCTGCCAGAGCCCTAGATTGGTTCCGCCAAGGTTTCGCCTCATGGCGGCTGATAACCCACAAGTATAGGGGATCAATTGTAGCCTCTTTCGATAAGTAAGAGTGTCGAACCCAACAAGGAGCTAAAGGTAGAACAAATATTCCCTCAAGTTCTATCGACTACTGAGAGAGTCCTGGATTAGGGGGTGTTCGGATAGCCGGACTATACCTTCAGCCGGACTCCTGGACTATGAAGATACAAGATTGAAGACTTCGTCCCGTGTCCGGATGGGACTTTCCTTGGCGTGGAAGGCAAGCTTGGCGATGCGGATATTCAAGATCTCCTACCATTGTAACCGACTCTATGTAACGCTAACCCTATCCGGTGTCTATATAAACCGAAGGGTTTGTTGGGGAACGTAGTAATTTCAAAAATTTTCCTACGCACATGCAAGATCATGGAGATGATATAGCAACGAGGGGAGAGTGTTGTCTACGTACCCTCGTAGACCGAAGCGGAAGCGTTGACGCAACATAGAGGAAGTAGTCGTACGTCCTCCGGTTCAACCGATCCAAGTACCGTTACTCCAGCACCTCCGAGTTCTTGACACGCGTACAGCTCGATGACGCACCCTCGATCTCCGATCCAGCAGAGGCGCCGAGGGGGAGTTCCGTCAGCACGACGGCGTGGTGACGATCTTGATGTTCTCCTGTTGCAGGGCTTCGCCTAAGCACCGCTACAATATGACCGAGGTGTAATATCGTGGAGGGGGGCACCGCACACGGCTAAGGAACGATCAATGATCAACTTGTGTGTTCTAGGGTGCCCCCCTACCCCTGTATATAAAGGAGGGAGGGAGGAGGTGGCCGGCCCTAGGGGGGGCGCGCCATGAGGAGGGGGAAACCTACTCCAAGTAGGTTTCCCTCTCTTTTCCTTATCTTATTTGGAGGGGGAAGGAAAGAGTACTAGTATTAGGAAGTAGTACTAGTAGTAGTAATAGGAAGAGGGGAAGGAGAAAGGAAAGGGGGGTCCGGCCCCCCTCCCCAATTCGGATTGGGCTTGGGGGGGGGGGGGCGCCCCCCTCCCTTGCTCCTTCTCTCTTCTTCCTACATGGGCCCAATAAGGCCCATATACCTCCCGGGGGGTTCCGGTAACCTCCCGGGGCTCCAAACTTCTCCGGAACCTTTCCGGTGTCCAAATATATCCGTCCAATATATCAATCTTTATGTCTCGACCATTTCGAGACTCCTCGTCATGTCCGCAATCATATCCGGGACTCCGAACAACCTTCGGTACATCAAAATACATAAACTCATAATATAACTGTCATCGAAACCTTAAGCGTGCGGACCCTACGGTTCGAGAACGATGTAGACATGACTGAGACACATCTCTGGTCAATAACCAATAGCGGGACCTGGATGCCCATATTGGTTCCTACATATTCTACGAAGATCTTTATCGGTCAAACCGCATAACAACATACGTTGTTCCCTTTGTCATCGGTATGTTACTTGTCCGAGATTCGATCATCGGTATCCAATACCTAGTTCAATCTCGTTATCGACAAGTATCTTTGCTCGTTCTGTAATACTTCATCTTATAACTAACTCATTAGTTACATGCTTGCAAGTCTTAGGTGATGAGCATTGTCGAGAGGACCCAGAGATACCTCTCCGACAATCGGAGTGACAAAACCTAATCTCGAATTATGCTAACTCAACATGTACCTTCGGAGACACCTGTAGTACTCCTTTATAATCACCCAGTTACGTTGTGACGTTTGGTAGTACCCAAAGTGTTCCTCCGGTAAATGGGAGTTACACAATTCTCATAGTTACAGGAACATGTATAAGTCATGAAGGAAGCAATAGCAGAATACTAAACGATCAAGTGCTAAGCTAACGGGATGGGTCATGTCAATCACCTCATTCTCCTAATGATGTGATCCCATTAATCAAATGACAACACATGTCAATGGTTAGGAAACATAACCATCTTTGATTAATGAGCTAGTCAAGTAGAGGCATACTAGTGACTATATGTTTGTCTATGTATTCACACATGTATCATGTTTCCGGTTAATACAATTCTAGCATGAATAATAAACATTTATCATGAAATGAGGAAATAAATAATTACTTTATTATTGCCTCTAGGGCATATTTCCTTCAGTCTCCCACTTGCACTAGAGTCAATAATCTAGATTACATAGTAATGATTCTAATACCCATGGAGTCTTGGTGCTGATCATGTTTTGCTCGTGAGAGAGGCTTAGTCAACGGGTCTGCAACATTCAGATCCGTATGTATCTTGCAAATCTCTATGTCTCCCACTTGGACTTGATCCCGAATGGAATTGAAGCATCTCTTGATGTTCTTGGTCCTCTTGTGAAATCTGGATTCCTTTGCCAAGGCAATTGCACCAGTATTGTCACAGAAGATCTTCATTGGTCCCGATGCACTAGGTATGACACCTAGATCGGAAATGAACTCCTTCATCCAGACTCCTTCATTTGCTGCTTCAGAAGCAGCTATGTACTCCGCTTCACATGTAGATCCCGCCATGACGCTTTGTTTAGAACTGCACCAACTTACAACTCCACCGTTTAAATAAAAACACGTATCCGGTCTGCGATTTAGAATCTCCGGATCAGTGTCAAAGCTTGCATCGACGTAACCATTTACGACTAGCTCTTTGTCACCTCCATATACGAGAAACATATCCTTAGTCCTTTTCAGGTATTTCAGGATGTTCTTGACCGCTGTCCAGTGATCCACTCCTGGATTACTTTGGTACCTACCTGCCAAGCTTATTGCTAAGCATACGTCAGGTCTGGTACACAACATTGCATACATGATAGAGCCTATGGCTGAAGCATAGGGAACATCTTTCATTTTCTCTCTATCTTCTGCTGTGGTCGGGCATTGAGTTTGACTCAACTTTACACCTTGTAGCACAGGCAAGAATCCTTTCTTTGCCTGATCCATTTTGAACTTTTTCAAAATTTTGTCAAGGTATGTACTTTGTGAAAGTCCTATTAAGCGTCTTGGTCTATCTCTATAGATCTTGATGCCCAATATGTAAGCAGCTTCACCGAGGTCTTTCATAGAAAAACTTTTATTCAAGTATCCCTTTATGCTATCCAGAAATTCTATATCATTTCCAATTAATAATATGTCATCAACATATAAAACTAGAAATGCTACAGGGCTCCCACTCACTTTCTTGTAAATACAGGCTTCTCCAAAAGTCTGTATAAAACCATATGCTTTGATCACACTATCAAAACGTTTATTCCAACTCCGAGATGCTTGCACCAGTCCATAAATGGAACGTTGGAGCTTGCACACTTTGTCAGCACTTTTTGGATCAACAAAACCTTCAGGTTGCATCATATACAACTCTTCTTCTAGAAATCCATTCAAGAATGCAGTCTTGACATCCATTTGCCAAATTTCATAATCATGAAATGCAGCAATAGCCAACATGATTCGGACAGACTTAAGCATCGCTACGGGTGAGAAAGTCTTATCGTAGTCAACCCCTTGAACTTGTCGAAAACCTTTTGCAACAAGTCGAGCTTTGTAGACAGTAACATTACCATCAGCGTCAGTCTTCTTCTTAAAGATCCATTTATTCTCAATGGCTTGCCGATCATCGGGCAAGTCAACCAAAGTCCATACTTTGTTTTCATACATGGATCCTATCTCAGATTTCATGGCCTCTAGCCATTTTGCGGAATCTGGGCTCATCATCGCTTCCTCATAGTTCGTAGGTTCATCATGGTCTAGTAACATGACTTCCAGAATAGGATTTCCGTACCACTCTGGTGCGGATCTTACTCTGGTAGACCTACGAGGTTCAGTAGAAACTTGATCTGAAGTTTCATGATCAATATCATTAGCTTCCTCACTAATTGGTGTAGTTGTCACAGGATCCGGTTCTTGTGATGAACTACTTTCCAATAAGGGAGTAGATACAGTTATCTCATCAAGTTCTACTTTCCTCCCACTCACTTCTTTCGAGAGAAACTCCTTCTCTAGAAAGGATCCGATTTTAGCAACGAAAATCTTGCCTTCAGATCTGTGATAGAAGGTGTACCCAATTGTCTCCTTTGGTTATCCTATGAAGACACATTTCTCCGATTTGGGTTCGAGCTTATCTGGTTGAAGTTTCTTCACATAAGCATCGCAACCCCAAACTTTGAGAAACGACAACTTTGGTTTCTTGCCAAACCACAGTTCATAAGGCGTCGTCTCAACGGATTTTGATGGTGCCCTATTTAACGTGAATGCGGCCGTCTCTAAAGCATAACCCCAAAACGATAGCGGTAAATCGGTAAGAGACATCATAGATCGCACCATATCAAGTAAAGTACGATTACGACGTTCGGACACACCATTTCACTGTGGTGTTCCAGGTGGCGTGAGTTGCGAAACTATTCCACATTGTTTCAAATGTAAACCAAACTCGTAACTCAAATATTCTCCTCCACGATCAGATCGTAGAAACTTTATTTTCTTGTTACGATGATTTTCTACTTCACTCTGAAATTATTTGAACTTTTCAAATGTTTCAGACTTGTGCTTCATCAAGTAGATATACACATATCTGCTCAAATCATCTGTGAAGGTGAGGAAATAACGATATCCGCCACGATCCTCAACATTCATCGGACCACATACATCTGTATGTATGATTTCCAACAAATCTGTTGCTCTCTCCATAGATCCGGAGAATGGTGTTTTGGTCATCTTGCCCATGAGGCACGGTTCGCAAGTACCAAGTGATTCATAATCAAGTGATTCCAGAAGTCCATCAGTATGGAGTTTCTTCATGCGTTTTACACCGATATGACCTAAACGGCAGTGGCACAAATATGTTGCACTATCATTATCAACTCTGCATCTTTTGGCTTCAACATTATGAATATGTGTATCACTACTATCGAGATTTAATAAAAATAGACCACTCTTCAAGGGTGCATGACCATAAAAGATATTACTCATATAAATAGAACAACCATTATTCTCTGATTTAAATGAATAACCATCTCGCATCAAACAAGATCCAGATATAATGTTCATGCTCAACACAGGCACCAAATAACAATTATTCAGGTCTAAAACTAATCCCGATGGTAGATGTAGAGGTAGCGTGCCGACCGCGATCACATCGACTTTGGAACCATTTCCCACGCGCATCGTCACCTCGTTCTTAGCTAATCTTCGCTTAATCCGTAGTCCCTGTTTCGAGTTGCAAATGTTAGCAACAGAACCAGTATCAAATACCCAGGTGCTACTGCGAGCATTAGTAAGGTACACATCAATAACATGTATATCACATATACCTTTGTTCACTTTGCCATCCTTCTTATCCGCCAAATACTTGGGGCAGTTCCGCTTCCAGTGTCCAGTCTGCTTGCAGTAGAAGCACTCAGTTTCAGGCTTAGGTCCAGACTTGGGTTTCTTCACTTGAGCAGCAACTTGTTTGCCGCTCCTTTTGAAGTTCCCCTTCTTCTTCCCTTTGCCCCTTTTCTTGAAACCAGTGGTCTTGTTGACCATCAACACTTGATGCTCCTTTTTGATTTCTACCTCCGCGGCTTTCAGCATCGCGAAGAGCTCGGGAATAGTCTTGTTCATCCCTTGCATATTATAGTTCATCACAAAGCTCTTGTAGCTTGGTGGCAGTGATTGGAGAATTCTGTCAATGACGCTATCATCCGGAAGATTAACTCCCAGTTGAATCAAGTGATTATTATACCCAGACATTTTGAGTATATGCTCACTGGCAGAACTGTTCTCCTCCATCTTGCAGCTGTAGAACTTATTGGAGACTTCATATCTCTCAATCCGGGCATTTGCTTGAAATATTAACTTCAACTCCTGGAACATCTCATATGCCCCATGACGTTCAAAACGTCGTTGAAGACCCGGTTCTAAGCCGTAAAGCATGGCACACTGAACTATAGAGTAGTCATCAGCTTTGCTCTGCCAGACGTTCTTAACGTCGTCAGTTGCATCAGCAGCAGGCCTGGCACCCAGCGGTGCTTCCAGGACGTAACTCTTCTGTGCAGCAATGAGGATAATCCTCAGGTTACGGACCCAGTCCGTGTAATTGCTACCATCATCTTTCAACTTTGCTTTCTCAAGGAACGCATTAAAATTCAACGGAACAATAGCACGAGCCATCTATCTACATACAAACATAGACAAGCAAAATACTATCAGGTACTAAGTTCATGATAAATTTAAGTTCAATTAATCATATTACTAAAGAACTCCCACTTAGACAGACATCTCTCTAGTCATCTAAGTGATTACGTGATCCAAATCAACTAAACCATGTCCGATCATCACGTGAGATGGAGTAGTTTCAATGGTGAACATCTCTATGTTGATCATATCTACTATATGATTCACGCTCGACCTTTCGGTCCCCGTGTTCCGAGGCCATATCTGTATATGCTAGGCTCGTCAAGTATAACCTGAGTATTCCGCGTGTGCAACTGTTTTGCACCCGTTGTATTTGAACGTAGAGCCTATCACACCCGATCATCACGTGGTGTCTCAGCACGAAGAACTTTTGCAACGGTGCATACTCAGGGAGAACACTTCTTGATAATTAGTGAGAGATCATCTTAAAAAGCTACCGTCAAACAAAGCAAGATAAGATGCAAAAAGGATAAACATCACATGCAATCAATATAAGTGATATGATATGGCCATCATCATCTTGTGCTTGTGATCTCCATGTTCGAAGCACCGTCGTGATCACCATCGTCACCGGCGCGACACCTTGATCTCCATCGTAGCATCGTTGTCGTTACGCCATCTATTGCTTCTACGACTATCGCTGCCGCTTAGAGATAAAGTAAAGCAATTACAGGGCGTTTGCATTTCATACAATAAAGCGACAAACATATGGCTCCTGCCAGTTGCCGATAACTTCGGTTACAAAACATGATCATCTCATACAATAAAATATAGCATCATGTCTTGGCCATATGACATCACAACATGCCCTGCAAAAACAAGTTAGACGTCCTCTACTTTGTTGTTGCAAATTTTACGTGGCTGCTACGGGCTTAAGCAAGAACCAATCTCACCTACGCATCAAAACCACAACGATAGTTTGTCAAATAGACTCCGTTTTAACCTTCACAAGGACCGGGCGTAGCCACACTCGGTTCAACTAAAGTGAGAGAGACAGACACCCGCCAGCCACCTTTAAGCACGAGTGCTCGTAACGGTGAAACCAGTCTCGCGTAAGCGTACGCGTAATGTCGGTCCGGGCCGCTTCATCTCACAATACCGCTGAACCAAAGTATGACATGCTGGTAGGCAGTATGACTTATATCGTCCACAACTCACTTGTGTTCTACTCGTGCATATAACATCAACGCATAAAACCTAGGCTCGGATGCCACTGTTGGGGAACGTAGTAATTTCAAAAAATTTCCTACGCACATGCAAGATCATGGAGATGATATAGCAACGAGGGGAGAGTGTTGTCTACGTACCCTCGTAGACCGAAGCGGAAGCGTTGACGCAACGTAGAGGAAGTAGTCGTACGTCCTCCGGTTCAACCTATCCAAGTACCATTACTCCGGCACCTCCGAGTTCTTGACACGCGTACAGCTCGATGACGCACCCTCGATCTCCGATCCAGCAGAGGCGCCGAGGGGGAGTTCCGTCAGCATGACGGCATGGTGACGATCTTGATGTTCTCCTGTTGCAGGGCTTCGCCTAAGCACCGCTACAATATGACCGAGGTGTAATATCATGGAGGGGGGCACCGCACACAGCTAAGGAACAATCAATGATCAACTTGTGTGTTCTAGGGTGCCCCCCTACCCCCGTATATAAAGGAGGGAGGGAGGAGGTGGCCAGCCCTAGGGGGGGCGCGCCATGAGGAGGGGGAAACCTACTCCAAGTAGGTTTCCCTCTCTTTTCCTTATCTTATTTGGAGGGGGAAGGAAAGAGTACTAGTATTAGGAAGTAGTACTAGTAGTAGTAATAGGAAGAGGG
>NC_041388.1:682849510-682949886 GCF_002162155.2 Triticum dicoccoides
TGTCATCGGTATGTTACTTGTCCGAGATTCGATCGTCGGTATCCAATACCTAGTTCAATCTCGTTATCGACAAGTCTCTTTACTCGTTCTGTAATACTTCATCTTATAACTAACTCATTAGTTACATGCTTGCAAGGCTTAGGTGATGAGCATTGCCGAGAGGGCCCAGAGATACCTCTCCGACAATCGGAGTGACAAAACCTAATCTCGAATTATGCTAACTCAACATGTACCTTCGGAGACACCTGTAGTACTCCTTTATAATCACCCAGTTATGTTGTGACGTTTGGTAGTACCCAAAGTGTTCCTCCGGTAAACGGGAGTTACACAATTCTCATAGTTACAGGAACATGTATAAGTCATGAAGGAAGCAATAGCAGAATACTAAACGATCAAGTGCTAAGCTAACGGGATGGGTCATGTCAATCACCTCATTCTCCTAATGATGTGATCCCATTAATCAAATGACAACACATGTTAATGGTTAGGAAACATAACCATCTTTGATTAATGAGCTAGTCAAGTAGAGGCATACTAGTGACTATATGTTTGTCTATGTATTCACACATGTATCATGTTTCCGGTTAATACAATTCTAGCATGAATAATAAACATTTATCATGAAATGAGGAAATAAATAATAACTTTATTATTGCCTCTAGGGCATATTTCCTTCAGGGTTGTAGTCCGTAGGACAGAATCAACTCCATACACAACAATCATACCATAGGCTAGCTTCTAGGGTTTAGCCTCCTTGATCTCGTGGTAGATCTACTCTTGTACTACCCATATCATCAATATTAATCAAGCAGGAGTAGGGTTTTACCTCCATCGAGAGGGCCCGAACCTGGGTAAAACAAAGTGTCCCCTGTCTCCTGTTACCATCCGGCCTAGACGCATAGTTCGGGACCCCCTACCCGAGATCTGCCGGTTTTGACACCGACATTGGTGCTTTCATTGAGAGTTCCTCTGTGTCGTCGCCTTTAGGCCCGATGGCTCCTTCGATCTCTAACAACAATACGGTCCAGGGTGAGACTTTTCTCCCCGGACAGATCTTCGTCTTCGGCGGCTTCGCCCTGCGGGCCAATTCGCTTGGCCACCTTGAGCAGATCGAAAGCTACGCCCCTGGCCATCAGGTCAGGTTTGGAAGCCTAAACTACACGGATGACATCCGCGAGGACTTGATCTTCGACAAATTCGAGCCACAGCCAAGCGTGCCGCACTGTCTTGATGGGCATGATATAGCTCTGCTGCCGAACAGCGCCTTGGAGGCCGCACACGCATCGGTTTCGACCATTGATTCGGAACCTACTGCGCCGATTGAGGATCAGCGGTTGGACGCTGCCTCAGGGGCTGCTATCTCAGAGGTGATCGAGCCGAACTCCAGCCCCGCACTCCGCATGGCCCGAGACTCCGAGGAGCCGGATTCCTCTCCGAAATCCAAGCCCCCCCGCACCCCTACCAATCGAATCCGATTGGGCGCCGATAATGGAGTTCACCACCGCAGACATATTTCAGCATTCGCCTTTTGGCGACATCTTGAATTCCCTTAAGTCTCTCTCTTTATCAGGAGAGCCCTGGCCGAACTACGGTCAGCGAGGGTGGGATACGGACGGTGAGGAAATTCAAAACCCACCCACCACCCACTTTGTAGCCACTGTCGACGATTTAACCGACATACTTGACTTCGGCTCCGAAGACATCGACGGCATGGACGACGATATAGGAAACGAACAGGAACCAGCACCTGTAGGGCGCTGGAATGCCACCTCGTCATATGGCATATACATGGTGGATACTCCAAAAGACGGAGATGGCGATGGAACAATGGGGGATGACGCCCCCAAGAAACAGCCGAAGCACCGGCGTCAGCGGCGCCGCTCTAAATCCCGCCAAAGCAAAAACGGTGATTCCGGCACGGGAGATAATACTACCCCGAATAGCGCCGAAGAACACCCACCCCAGCAAGATTCAGCACAGGAAGATGGAGAAGCCAGCCCTCATGAGAGAGCGGCAGACCGAGAGGTCGAGGATGATAACTATATGCCTCCCTCCGAAGACGAGGCAAGCCTCGATGTCGATGAATTCGTCATACCATCAGACCCCGCCGAACAAGAGCGTTTTAGACGCAGGCTTTTAGCCACGGCAAGCAGCCTCAAGAAAAAGCAGCAACAGCTTAAAGCTGCCCAAGATTTGCTAGTTGACAGATGGACTGAAGTCCTTACGGCCAAAGAGTATGAACTCGAATGCCCCTCCAAGAGTTACCCGAAGCGCAGGCCGCTACCCCGATCAGAGGAGGAAGCACCTACATCACCTGTGCATGACATGGTAGATCGGCCACCTCGTGGCCGCGACAGAGAGGCCTCTCAGCCCTCCACCCAAGCCATGCCCCGACGCCGCACAACTAAGGCACGGGAAAATGCGCCTGACCTGCGAGACATATTGGAGGACAAGGCAAGACAGACACGATCGATCTACGGATCACGCAGGCGCCCTACGACATGTGACAATGATCTTCACGCCGGATACAATAAATCCGGCCGGGCCGAACACAACAGACATAGCTCTTCCGAGCTGCGTCGTGATATAGCCTAGTACAGGGGCGCCGCACACCCATTATGCTTCACGAATGAAGTAATGGATCATAAAATTCCAGAGGGCTTTAAACCCGTAAACATCGAATCATACGATGGCACCACAGACCCGGCGGTATGGATTGAGGATTATCTCCTTCACATCCACATGGCGCGCGGCGATGATCTACACGCCATCAAGTACCTCCCGCTCAAACTTAAAGGACCGGCCCGACATTGGCTTAACAGCTTGCCAGCAGACTCAATCAGTTCTTGGGAGGACCTGGAAGCCGCATTCCTCGACAACTTCCAGGGCACTTATGTGCGACCGCCGGATGCCGACGACTTAAGCCACATAATTCAGCAGCCAGAAGAATCAGCTGGACAATTCTGGACACGGTTCCTAACAAAGAAAAACCAGATAGTCGACTGTCCGGACGCAGAGGCCCTAGTAGCCTTCAAGCATAACATCCGCGACAAGTGGCTTGCCCGGCACCTGGGACAGGAAAAGCCGAAATCCATGGCAGCCCTCACGACACTCATGACCCGCTTTTGCACGGGTGAAGACAGCTGGCTAGCTCGCAGTAACAACTTATCAAAGAACCCTGGTAATTTGGATACCAAGGACAAAAGTGGCAGGACACGTCGGAACAAACAAAAACGCCGCGTTAACAGCGACAGCAATGAAGACACGGCAGTCAATGCCGGATTCAGAGGCTATAAATCCAGTCAGCGGAAAAAGCCATTCAAAAAGAATACTCAGGGCCCGTCCAGTTTGGACCGAGTACTCGATCGCTTGTGCCAGATATATGGCACCCCCGAAAAGCCAGCCAATCACACTAACAGGGATTGTTGGGTGTTCAAGCAGGCAGGCAAGTTAAGAGCCGAAAACAAAGACAAGGGGCTGCACAGCGACGACGAGGAGCCCAAGCCGCCGAACAACAATGGACAGAAGGTCTTTCCCCCACAAGTGTGGACGGTGAACATGATATACGCAACCCACATTCCCAAGCGGGAGCGGAAGCGTGTGCTACGGGACATATACGCGATGGAGCCAGTCGCCCCAAAGTTCAACCCATGGTCCTCCTGCCCGATCACTTTTGATTGGAGGGACCATCCCACTAGCATCCATCATGGCGGCTTCGCCACATTGGTTCTCGACCCAATCATTGACGGATTTCACCTCACAAGAGTCCTCATGGACGGCGGCAGTAGCCTGAACCTGCTTTATCAGGACATAGTGCGGAAAATGGGCATAGATCCTTCAAGGATCAAACCCACAAGAATGACCTTTAAAGGCGTCATACCAGGTGTAGAAGCCAACTGTACAGGCTCAGTAACACTTGACGTGGTCTTCGGATCCCCGGATAATTTCCGAAGTGAAGAGTTAATCTTCGATATAGTGCCGTTTCGCAGTGGCTATCACGCCCTGCTCGGACGAACCGCATTCACAAAATTCAATGCGGTGCCGCACTACGCATATCTCAAACTCAAGATGCCAGGCCCTCGAGGAGTGATCACGGTCAACGGAAACACCGAACGCTCCCTCCATACGGAGGAGCATAATACGGCTCTCGCAGCGGAGGTACAAAGTAGCCTTCTTAGGCAATTCTCCAGTTCGGCCATTAAAAAGCCAGACACTGCCAAGCGCACCCGGAGTAACCTATAGCAGGACCGCCTAGCACACTCTGAGCAAGCGTAGCAATGCGGCCCCAACCCCAGCTTTCGCGACCTAGCGAAACCAGTACCTCGCGTACATAACTACGCCCTCGAAATACCGTGGGCACAGGGGAAGGGGCACAATAACGGCACGCCCAAAATACGGCTTAAAACATACCAGGGGCTGCCGGATTCTTTTTTTAATTTTTTCTTACTTTCAGGACTCCATACTTCGGACGACCTGTTCGGCAATTCGATTGCCGCACAAACGATGCAAGATCCAGGGAGGCAGATAAGCAATGCTGCATTATGGAACTCCCAGGTGGTCTCTGTTACGAGCAGTATACCTACTTTATATATAATTCCGCGGCCTGCCCCTGGTTAGGACATACTGAATAGTCAAATATCTTTTGCTTACCGCACCATTTGTATCGTTCGGCTTTGATAAATAGCCTCTCCATAAATAATGCTTAGCTTTTTGTCTATTTTTGCATTACTCTTTTCATATATATGTTCATTAATGACATGTCGCACCCGTACATGGTGGTACGGCAAAGTACGCCAGGGGCTTCAGTACCCTTTAATATGGTGTGAGAAGTCCGTACACTTTCACAAGTGCGGCACCCCGAACTTATAGCACTATATGCATCGGCTCCGAATCATGATTTGGGTCAATAGTTGGGTTTCCCCGGCTCCTATGTTTTGGTGCCTTACGTTCCGCTATATCGGCTAAGGTAGCACTAGGAGAACCACTGCGATTGTGCCCCGGTTGAGCTGGGTTAAGCACCTCAGTGGAGAAAGCTAAAACTGACTGTCATGATGAGGCGAGAGACCGGTCACTGTTCGAGAGGTTTTTCGAGTCCCTAAAGGCTTATGCCACTTCAAGCGAGGAGCTGGATAACCCCAGCCAAGGCATGGATAGCGCCCCAAACTCGGTCTTCCGAACTAGGGGCTTCGCCGAAATTTAAAATTATAAAGTTCTATGGCTAAGTGAGAGTGTTCAAGCATTATAGTCCGATTGCCTGGTTCATCGTGCTGAGCGCCTCCCTCGAAGGACCCAAGCATGGGAACAAGAGCGCCCAGGTTTATCACCGAACACCCCAGCACTAGTGGCATGGGGGCAGAAGCCGACGACTGGCCATCTCTCAATTTTTGATAAACGGCCGCACAGAAAATAATATTTTAAATTCAATAAGCATTGCTTAGTGCATATGAACAAGTTTTTAGTGCACAGGATAAACACGAGCTAATTCATTCAAAAATTACATCCTTGGTGCACTCATCCGCCACAAGGCGGGCACCCGCAAGAACATCCTTATAGTAGTTCTCCGGCTTGCGATGCTCCTTCCCCGACGGCGGCCCGTCCGTCACAAGCTTCTCACCGTCCAGCTTACCCCAGTGCACCTTTACACGGGCAAGGGTCCTACGGGCACCTTCGATGCAGATGGAGCGCTTGATGACCTCGAGCCTTGGACAGGCCTCCACCAGCCACCGCACCAGCCCGAAGTAGCTCCCAGGCAAGGCCTCTCCGGGCCACAGCCGAACTATGAAGCCCTTCATGGCCTGTTCGGCCGCCTTGTGGAGTTCGACCAGCTGTTTCAGCTGGTCGCTCAAGGGCACAGGGTGTCCGGCCTCAGCATACTGAGACCAGAACACCTTCTCCGTTGAGCTGCCCTCTTCAGCTCGGTAGAAGGCGGCGGCATCGGATACACTGCGGGGAAGATCTGCGAAGGCCCCTGGAGAACTTCGGATTCGGGTAAGTAACAAGTAGTTTACTTTTATGTTTCTGCTTTGCATAAAGAATGCCTTACCCGCTGCTATCTTCTTCATATCCTCCAACTCTTGGAGAGCCTTTTGGGCTTCGGCCTTGGCAGACTTGGCAGTCTCAAGGGCCGTCGCGAGCTCGGACGCTTGGGTCTTTGACTCAAGCTCCAAACTCTCATGTTTTTCATGAGAGCCTGAAGCTCTTGCTGCACCTCGCCGACCTGAGACCCAAGTTTCTCTCGCTCGGTGCGCTCCATGGCCGTTTTCTTTTCGGCCTCGGACAACGCCTGCTTGAGGGTCGCCACCTCAGTCGTGGCCCCTACAATAAGCAGTACAATCCTGTTATTTTTTGCAATCATGCCTCTTTATAGGCACCTTTTTATAAGGTATTTCTTACCTTCTTTCTCCTCGAGCTGCTGCTTGGCATGGCCGAGCTCTTGCTCGGACCGCTCGAGTCCCTGTTTCAGGGCATCCACCTCCGCAGTCAGTGCAGCGGTGGCTAGCAGCGAAGCCTTCATACGCATATTGACTCTTCATTATTAGACTCCTGCAAAATTTTATAGATCCTCTATTCGGCTTTTCTTTCTGAACGCCAAACAGAGCATCAGGGGCTACTGTCTATGCGGTAATATTTTTTACATATTTTTACTTACCTCGAAGCCTATTAGGAGGCCAACACAAGCTTCATTCAGCCCCCTCTTTGCAGACTGAACCTTCTGGATCACCGTACTCATAATAGTACGGTGCTCCTTGTCGATGGAGGCGCCTTCAAGCACCTCCAGCAGATTGTCCGGCGCCTCCGGTTGGACGGAGGCTGCCGGCTCAGAAGGCTTGCTCCTCTTGGAAGGAGTTTGCCAGCCGCGGTCCGGAATTGTTGAAGATTCCGGCACGGTGTCCGGCTTAAGGCCGGACTTGGAGCCCTGGGGGGCCCTGTCCCCTTCACTCCTGGGGTCCGGGAGGTCGCCTTGTGGCTCCTCCAGGACCACCTCCTCCTGCCCCGGAGCTCGTTGCGACGCCACTTCGGCGTCATATGCAATGCGGGGGGAGACAGCGGGCGGAACAGAGTTCACGTCCGATGAATCCAGGGAGCCGCTCGACGACTCGTTGAGTGCGGCCCGGGGCGGGCTGCATGATTATATTCGACATTAGGGAAAGCTGCGCAATAAATGGGACAAAGTTGGTATGGACTGCATCACCGGCTTTCCGAGGACCAAGAAAGGAAATAATGCTATCTTCGTAGTCATTGATCGTCTTTCCAAAGTGGCTCACTTCCTACCTGTTCGAGAGAGTATCACTGCTAGTCAGCTCGCTGACTTATATATCTCCCGAATAGTGTCACTCTAAGGTGTTCCACTAGAGATCAATTCAGACCTGGCAGTCTTTTCACCTCTCATTTCTGGGAAAGTTTCCAGAATGCCATGGGAACTCATCTTTCTTTCAGTACTGCTTTCCACCCTCAGTCAAGTGGTCAGGTGGAAAGGGTCAACCAAATTCTCGAAGACATGCTTAGAGATTGCGTTATCTCATTCGGTATGGATTGGGAGAAATGTCTTCCCTTTGCCGAGTTTGCTTATAACAATAGCTACCAATCCAGTCTTAAGAAAGCACCCTTTGAGATTCTGTATGGACGAAGATGTCGAACACCTTTGAACTGGCCAGAAACCGATGAAAGACAATTCTTTGGGCCGGATATGATCCAGGAGGCAGAAGAGCAAGTTCGCATCATTCATGAGAATTTGAAAACAGCCCAATCTCGTCAAAAGAGCCAGTATGACCGTCGTCATAAGGAAGTGGCTTATGAAGTTGGCGACAAGGCTTACCTTCGGGTTACTCCTTTGAAGGGTACCCATCGTTTCGGTATCAAAGGCAAGTTGGCTCCTCGTTATATTGGTCCTTTTCTCATTCTTGCTAAACGAGGAGAGGTTGCCTACCAGTTGGAACTACCCCCACATCTTTCTCGAGTTCATGATGTATTCCATGTCTATCAACTCAGGCGTTACTTCTCGGATCCCATCCGCGGAGTGGACCACGAAACACTTGATCTCCAAGATAACCTCACTTATCAAGAGTACCCCGTTCGCATTCTAGATCAAGCAGAGCGTGTCACTCGACGTCATAACATCAAGTTTCTCAAGGTTCAGTGGTCTCATCATTCCGAGAGAGAAGCTACATGTGAGCGAGAAGATCGTCTTTGACTTGAGTACCCCGCTTTCTTTCCGCCAACTCCTGAATCTCGGGACGAGATTTTTCCGAGTGGGGGCGAGTTGTCACATCCCTAGTTCTGGTATGACCTAGACTAGCTAGTCATTTGTGCATCATGTTTAAATTCCATTTAAATTTGAAATGGGGATTGTTCAAACCCTAGCACTAAATCAATCCATCTAGGCTTGATTAAAATCTTTTCCAAATAAACCCAAAATGTCCCTAAGAAAAGTTCATGATTTCTGGTTAAGGTGAAAACCACTCCCAAAAATGATGAATATATTTTTAGGTCATCTTTGGATTTTTGAATTAACATAAAGTATTTGATTTGGAGCAGTTTAAATGCTATATATATTTTTTAAATGGTCCAAATATTCTGAAGTTATTTGTGGAGCCCTGAAATAATTCAGTTAATCTCCAAAATAATTTTCTGAATTATCTAAAATGATTTAGTTCCTAAACTAAATCAGAACAAAGAAAACAAAATAGTAAAAGAAAAACAGGAAAAGGAAAAGGCTTACCTGGCCTTACCTGGCAGCCCAGTTGGCCTGGCACTGTTGGCCCAGCCCACCAGGGGCAAGGTTGTCTTCAACCTTGTGCCCACTGGCAGCCAGCGCACGCAGCCGATCGCGCCACCTCCTGCTTCGCCGTGTTGTGCTCCCCGTCAACCCAATCCCGTGCCTGGAGACGCCTCGAAGCCCCTCTCTCCTCTCCCTCACTCGCTGCCCTCTCTCCCCTCCTCAGTTCCTCTCCCTGCAGCACACCCAAGCGCGCTCGTCGCCGCCGCTCGCTGTCACCGCGGCCACCGTCCACCACTCGCCTCGCTGACGCGTCCGGAAGAACCGCAACACCGCCCACGTCCCCTCCGCCGACTCACGCCTCCCAGGAGGCCCTGCTTCATCGTCATCACGGTCATCTTCAACCTCAGGCACCCGAGCCCCTCGCCGTCGATTTGCGCCATCAAGGACGTCCCCAAGCCCACTAACCTACTCCGCCGCCTCCCTGTGAGCTCCTACTCCCAACCCCTCTCTCCCCGCCGCCGAATCCCTCCTCTAGCCCCCCTGGCCACCGCAGCCGAAGCTCGCCGCCGCCGTGCCTCGTCGCCGTCGTGGCTAGAGCCATTATTGCTCGAAGCCAAGCACACCACTGTGCTCAATGCAGCTCCAGGAGCCCGCCCATCCTCTCAGCGAGCTTTCTAGCTAAGCGTAGCCCGCGCCCGTGCATAGCCGTGCTCCGGCCGCCGCCTCGCTCGCCGCCGTTGCTGTTTCCGACCACCTCATCCCCTCCCGCTTGCAAGTGTATAGTCACCTATTATGTGTTATGACCCGTTAACCCCGAAGTGACAATAATTGGTATACTTACCGGTGATGACCGTAGTTTGAGGAGTTCATGTATTCACTATGTGTTAATGCTTTGGTCCGGTACTCTATTAAAAGGAGGCCTTAATATCCCTTAGTTTCCAATAGGACCCCGCTGCCACGGGAGGGTAGGACAAAAGATGTCATGCAAGTTCTTTTCCATAAGCACGTATGACTATATTCGGAATACATGCCTACATTACATTGATGAACTGGAGCTAGTTCTATGTCACCCTAGGTTATGACTGTTCATGATGAACCGCATCCGGCATAATTCTCCATCACCGATCCATTGCCTACGAGCTTTCCATATATTGTTCTTCTATTATTTACTTTTCCGTTGCTATTGTTATCATCACTACAAAACACCAAAAATATTACTTTTGCTACTGTTACCTTTTATCACCGTTACCACCACTATCATATTACTTTGCTACTAAACACTTTGCTGCAGATATTAAGTTTCCAGGTCTGGTTGAATTGACAACTCAGTTGCTAATACTTGAGAATATACTTTGGCTCCCCTTGTGTCGAATCAAGAAATTTGGGTTGAATACTCTACCCTCGAAAACTGTTGCGATCCCCTATACTTGTGGTTTATCAAGACTATTTTCTGGCGCCGTTGCCGGGGAGCATAGCTCTATTCTTTGAGTCACTTGGGATTTATATCTGCTTATCACTATTAAGAACTTGAAAGATCAAAGAACCAAAATTTATCCCTCAACTACGAGGGGAGGTAAGGAACTGCCATCTAGCTCTGCACTTGATTCACCTTCTGTTTTGAGTAAGCTTGCGACATCTAAACCTGCTTCTGCTATTAATTTTGATATGTCGCATGTTATTGATGATGCCACTTCTGCTATGCATGATACTTATGATGAAACTACTTCATTGCTTGATACTACTGTGCCACTTGGTGAATTTCTTGATGAACAACTTGCTAGGGCTAGAGAGAATGAAATTATTGAAACTGATAATATTGATGAAAGTGATGATGAAGACTCTCCCCCTAGATATGAATTACCTATTGTGCCTGAGGGCTATGTTATGGATGAAGAAACTGCTAGAGATTTTCTTGCTTGCAATGATAGGAGTGATCTTAAGAAATTATTAGCTAAGCTGAAACAAAAAACTCTCAATGCTAGAATGAAATATGATCCTGCTTACGCTACTTCACCTATCTTTGTTACCGATAAGGATTATGATTTCTCTGTTGATCCTGAGATAATTACTTTAGTTGAATCTGATCCTTTCTATGGTTATGAGTCTAAAATTGTTGTGGCACATCTTACTAAATTATATGATATAGCTACCCTGTTCACTAATGATGAGAAAACTCGCTACTATTATATCCTTAAGATATTTCCGTTCTCATTAAAGGGTGATGCTAAGATATGGTTTAATTCTCTTGATCCTGGTTGTGTGCGTAGTCCCCAGGATATGATTTATTACTTCTCTGCTAAATATTTCCCCGCTCATAAGAAACAAGCTGCTTTAAGGGAAATATATAATTTTGTGCAAATTGAAGAAGAGAGTCTCCCACATGCTTGGGGGAGGCTTCTCCAATTACTTAATGCTTTGCCTGATCATCCTCTTAAGAAGAATGAAATACTTGATATCTTTTATAATGGACTAACCGATGCTTCTAGAGACCACTTGGATAGTTGTGCTGGTTGTGTTTTCAAGGAGAAAACACCAGATGAAGCTGAAATTCTGTTGAATAATATGTTGACTAATGAAAATAATTGGCACTTCCTGATCCAATTCATGAACCAACTTCTAAGCCAACTCTGAAGAAAAGGGGTATTCTATTTCTCAGTCCGGAAGATATGAAAGAGGCAAAGAAATCTATGAATGAAAAAGGTATTAAAGCTGAAGATGTTAAGAATTTACCTCCTATTGAAGAAATACATGGTCTTAATTTACCACCTGTTGAAGAAATGCATGGTCTTAATTCATTACCTATTGAAGAAACACATGGTCTTGATAACCCGACACAAGTAGTAAAGGTAAATTCTCTCTATAGATATGATAAAGCTGAAATCCCATTTACTAAGTTTGCTAGCCCATGCTTGGATGAGTTTGATGACTTTATGGTTAAACAAGGAAACTTCAATGCTTATTTTGATAGAGAATTAAAACACAATGCTGATATGCTTGAACACTTGGGTGATTATATGGCTAATATTAAAGGTGAACTTAAACTTATTAGTAAACATGCTTCTATGGTTGCCACTCAAGTAGAACAAGTACTTAAAGCTCAGAATGATTTGCTCCATGAATTGAATAATAAGAAAAATGATAATGCTGTTAGAGTTATGACTAGAGGTGGTAAAATGACTCAGGAACCTTTGTATCCCGAGGGCCATCCTAAGAGAATTGAACAAGATTCTCAGAGAAATAATATTGACGCACCTAGTCCTTCTAAGAGGAAGAAAAAGAAAAATGATAGGACTTTGCATGCTTCTAGTGAACCTGTTGTAGACACACCTGAGAATCCTAACGATATTTCTATTTTTGATGCTGAAACACAATGTGGTAATGAACATGAACCTAGTAATAATGTTAATGATGATGTTCATGTTGATGCTCAATCTAGCAATGATAATGATGTAGAGATTGAACCTAATGTTGATCTTGATAACCACAATCAAAGAATCAACGTTATGATAAGAAGGACTTTATTGCTAGGAAGCACGGTAAAGAAAGAGAACCATGGGTTCAGAAACCCATGCCTTTTCCTCCTAAACCATCCAAGAAAAAGGATGATGAGGATTTTGAGCGCTTTGCTGAAATGATTAGACCAATCTTCTTGTGTATGCGTTTGACTAATATGCTCAAAATGAATCCTTATCCTAAGTATATGAAAGAAATTGTTACAAATAAAAGAAAGATACCAAAAGCTGAAATTTCCACCATGCCTTCTAATTATACTTTTAAAGGTGGAATATCTAAGAAACTAGGAGATCCCGGAGTACCAACTATACCATGCTCCATTAAAAGAAACTATGTTAAAACTGCTTTATGTGATCTTGGAGCCGGTGTTAGTGTTATGCCTCTCTCTTTATATCGTAGACTTGATTTGAATAATTTGACACCTATTGAAATATCTTTGCAAATGGCTTATAAATCAACTGCTATACCTGTCGGTATTTGTGAGGATGTGCTTGTTGTGGTTGCAAACGTTACTATTTTAATAAACTTTGTTATTCTTGATATTCCCGAGGACGATAGTAGGTCTATTATTCTTGGAAGACCCTTTTTGAATACTACAGGGGTTGTTATTGATTGCACCAAAGGCAATGTCACTTTTCATGTTAATGGCAATGAGCATACGATACACTTTCCGAGGAAACAACCTCAAGTTCATAGTATAAACTCTATTGGAAAAATTCCATCGATTATTTTTTGAGGTTTTGAATTTCCTCTTCCTACTGTCAAGAAGAAATATGATATTCTTATTGTTGGGGATGTGCATATCCCCGTTGAAGTAACCTAGTGTTATTCGAAAATTCTCCGGTTCCATGTTATTCGGAATGAGTTTGTTAACAAGACCTGATCAACCTTGTTAGTGGATTCCTTTTGATGAGCATGAGATGGATGAATTTAGGAAACACAATTCTCTGTACCCTCTTTTTACTTTTTGTTATTTATATTAAATAAAGCAGAAATAGTAATTTCTGTCTGTTTTCTGAATTATCCATGCAATAAAAAAATACCCCGAAAATAGAAGTTCTCCAAATGCCCTAAAAATTAAATATGATTTTTTCTGGAACATTTGAGAATATTTGGCATTGAGAACACATCAGGGGGAGCAAGCACCTGGCCACGAGGGTGGAGGGCGCCCCCCCTGCCTCGTGGGCCCATGTTGGCTCCCCTCCACTTATTCCAGCTACCACACATTCCTTGTTCCTCCCACAAACATCACCAACCAGCTCAATCCCGAGTCCAAGCTCATTTTGCTGCCATTTTTGATCTCCTTGCTCAAAGCTCCATTCACAAAACTTCTTTGGGGGGGGGGGTGTTCTTTGGTATGTGACTCCTCCAATGGTCCAATTAGTTTTTGTTCTAGTGCTTTATTCATTGCATATTTTTGCTGCTTAGGTGACCCTGTTCTTGAGCTTGCATGTGAAATTTATATGGTCAAAAGTAGTTTTAATGCATGATATATTCGCTAGGCACTTGTGGGAGTAGTTGCTATCAATTTTGTTGAGTTTGGTTCACTTTTATTTTGAAGTTACTAAAATTTCAGAAATTTTTCATAGGAAGAAATATGTTTAGGAAAATGTACCAAGGTGGTCCTTCAAGGAAGCAAGGACCCAGGCTCACAATACGCGATGCCGACGATGAACCACCGAGGGAAGCTCAAGTGCGCGCTTGTGAATGGCCTTCAGAGGACTTTATGGATCGAGCAGGAATCAAGGAAGAATTTAACGCATATGTGCGTAATGCTGATCTTGAGAGCTTCGAGGCAGATAAGTGCAATTCTCAAACTGATTCCTTTGTGAGAGGGTTTGAATTTTCATCATCACGCAATTCTCAAACTGTCCTGTTTGATATTCATGAAAATTCTTATACTATGGACTTCGAGGATTTTAACACTATTTTTAAACTTCCACAACGGGGTAGTCCTAATGAACCTCGCAAATCTGAATTTAGAGATTTTCTTGCTAGTATAACTGTGGGGGAATCTAGAGATATAACAAAAGCTACCATAGGGAGCATTCATTTTCCTACTATACATTATTTTGCTCTCTTCATAGGTAGGTGCATAAATGGTAAGGATGAAGCATGTCATATGTGTGTCCCTGACCTCAGTGTTCCCAAGAGTGCTGTATTAGGAGATAGACAATATAACTTGGGGGCCATTGTTGCACGTAGGTTGCATAATAATCGTATTCATGGATATTTCTTTGGTGGAATTTATGCAATCCGTCTAGCTAATTTTCTTGATATACCCATACGTGGGTATGATATTGAGTTGCCTCCTGTTTATTTAGATTATGAGGCCATCGTTCTTCATCAGTTTGTTGAGAGGAACGATCAGTTCCTCCAGTACCGACTAATCTTTGACAGACGACGCACCTATCACATCGCTCTCCCTGCTCCTGCTTTCTTTGACTCTCAGGCAAAAGGGAGATATGTTATAACCAGGGAGGAGGCGGACGAGTATAAGAGGAGGACAGAGACGACCCATCTCCAAGCGGCAGCTCATGAGGCAATTGCCGCTGCATCTCAGTACGACCCCAGCTACAACTTTGGATACCCACCAGGCCAGCCATGGCCATAGACCAACTTAGGCCAAAAGCCTAAGCTTGGGGGAGTACGTATTTCTCACCGACATTACATTTATTTTCACACACTCATGCTAGGTGTCGGTGCTCATACTTTTTCATTGTATCATTCATGCTAGTTTATTTTCCTTTTTATGCTTTCTTCTTATATGTTTAATAAACCTTAATAAAAAACAAAAAAAAATAGTTGTAGCTTTTAGTTAGTTTACTTTTCATGCTATAGTAGTAATAACTAAAAAGAAAACCCAAAAATATTTCTCGTTCTTCTTTTGTTTGTTGGGAGCTTTCCCGTGTAAATAGCTTTATTTCTTTTCTTGTTCTTTGGGGGTCGAGAGGAGAAGACCATGATTAAAATGTTGAGTGGCTCTTATATGCATTATTGTTGATCTAACAAAGAGCCCATATTACCTTGTCTTCTCTCTTGAATTGAATGCCTGCAGATTCTAGCTTAGTCCAATGCACGTGCACTATTGTTATTATCCACACTATTCGGTCATGCAAGTGAAAGGCAATAATGATGATTATATGATGAACTTATTGAGATAAGAAAAGCTGGTATGAACTCGACCTCTCTTGTTTTTGTAAATATGATTAGTTCATCATTCCTGATTCAGCCTATTATGAATAAACATGTTTGCAATGACAATTAGAGATTATAGTTGCTTATGCCATGCTTAATTAGCTAGGAGCTTATAATGGTTTACCTTGTGTGCCAACATGCTATTAAAATGGTTGTGATGTGGTATGATAGGGTGGTATCCTCTTTTGAACGATTCGAGTGGCTTGACTTGGCACATGTTCACGCATGTAGTTGAAACAAAATCAACACAGCCTCTACGATATTTATGTTCATGGTGCACTATATCCTACTCATGCTTGCATTTGGTGTTGATTAATTTTAATGCATGTTCATGACTATTGTCGCTCTCTAGCTGGTCACTTCCCAGTCTTTTGCTAGACTTCACCTGTACTAAGCGGGAATACTGCTTGTGCATCCAATTCCATAAACCCCAAAGTTATTCCATATGAGTCCACCATACCTACCCATATATGGTATCTACCTGCCGTTCCAAGTAAATTTGTATGTGCCAAACTCTAAACCTTCAAATAAACATCATGTTTTGTATGCTCGAATAGCTCATGTATCAACTAGGGCTGTTCGTATCTTCCATGTTAGGCGGGTTATTCTCAAGAGGAGTGGACTTCGCTCCTCACTCACGAGAAAATGGCTGGTCACTGGGATGCCCAGTCCCATGCTTTATGCAAATCAAATCAAAATAATTGCAAACAAAACTCCCCCGGGACTCTTGTTAGTTGGAGGCACTTGTTGTTTCGAGCAAGCCATGGATTGATGCTTGTTGGTGGAGGGGGAGTATAAACTTTACCATTCTGTTTGGGAAGCGCCTATAAAGTGTGTAGCATGGAAGATATCGCCATCTCTTGGTTGTTATGTTGACAATGAAAGTATGCCGCTCAAAATATTATTCATATCTATTTCAAAACCGAGCTCTGGCACCTCTACAAATCCCTGCTTCCCTCTGCGAAGGGCCTATCTATTTACTTTTATGCTGACTCATCATCCTCTTATTAAAAAAGCACCAGTTGGAGAGCACCGCTGTCATTTGCATCCATTACTGTTAGTTTACATTGAGTATGACTTCACTGGATCTCTTTTACCATGAATTACAATGTCTAGTCAGTACTTGATCTTTAAAGGTGCTCTGCCTTTATGTTTTGCGGTCTCAGAAAGGGCTAGCGAGATACCATCTTGTCATATCATATCATGATGGTTTTGAGAAAGTGTTGTCATCCGACATTCATTATTATTGCTCACTAGTTGATTATGCCATTGATATGAGTAAACATGAGACTTAAATGTTATTGTAAATATGGTTAGTTCATGATATTTGCTGAAAGCTTGAATGCTGGCTTTACATATTTACAACAACAAGAGCAAACAGAGTTTGTAAAAGTTTGTCTTTATCACTTTCAGTTTATCAACTGAATTGCTTGAAGAAAAGCAAAGGTTTAAGCTTGGGGGAGTTGATACGTCTCCGTCGTATCTAATTTTCCAAACACTTTTGCCCTTGTTTTGGACTCTAACTTGCATGATTTGAATGGAAGTAACCCAGACTGACACTGTTTTCAGCACAACTACCATGGTGTTATTTTTGTGCAGAAATAAAAGTTCTCAGAATGACCTGAAAATCAACGGAGAATTATTTTGGAATATATAAAAAATACTGGAAGGAAGATCCACGTCAGGGGGCCCTCCACCTGTCCACGAGGGTGTGGGGCGCGCCCTACCCCCTGGGCGCCCCCCTGCCTCGTGGGCCCCCCTAATGCTCCACCGACCTCAACCCTGACTCCATATATTCACTTTTGGGGACAAAAAAACCAAGGAAAAGGATTCATCGTGTTTTATGATATGGAGCCGCCGCCAAGCCCTAAACTCTCTTGGGAGGGCTGATCTGGAGTCCGTTCGGGGCTCCAGAGAGGGGAATCCGTCGCCGTCGTCAACATCAACCATCCTCCATCATCAATTTCATGATGCTCACCGCCGTGCGTGAGTAATTCCATCGTAGGCTTGCTAGACAGTGATGGGTTGGATGAGATTTATCATGTAATCGAGTTAGTTTTGTGAGGGTTTGATCCCTAGTATCCATGAAAGTGCAACTATCCCTAGGTGGTTTTGGTAATTCATAACAACATATAGCTCATTGAGCTAATGCTATTCCAAGATGACTATTTCAGGAAAGCTCAATGATTGGCATGGCATGGATGTGAAAGTGGAACCATCAAAATGCTAAGGACAAAGGATTGGCTCAAGCTCAAAAGCTCAAGACTCTTCATTTTATATTTTAGTGATCCAAGATCACATTCAGTCTTTAGGAAAAGCCAATACTGTCAAGGAGGGATGAGGTGTTGCTTAATGAGCCTCTTGCTTCATGTGCTTAGTGATATGCTCCAAAACCCTCAACTACTTTCCCATATCCACATATGACCTAAACCCTAAGCCAAACTCGGTCCTACCGATTCTTTCTATCCGGCGCCACCGAGTTTCACTTGTCATAAGCCACTGCCAAACCCTAGCAATTCGGTTCTACCGATAGGGATCTCGGTCTCACCGAGATGGGATTGCAAACTCTCTGTTTCCCTTTCGTAACTTTTCGGTCTCACCGAAAGAGCGAATCGGTCCCACCGAGATTGCAATGTAAATTCAGTGTTTCCTTTTTTGTAACTTTTCGGTCTCACCGAAAGAGCAAATCGGTCCCACCGAGTTTGCCTGACCAACTCTCTGGTTAGCTAATTACCAAAACCGGTCTCACCGAGTTTGTGTAATCGGTCTCACCGAGATTACGTTATGCCCAAACCCTAACCATGTCGGTCCTACCGAGTTGCATGTCAGTCCCACCGAAAATCTCTAACGATCACTAGGTTTACCTTTTCGGTCCGACCGAGTTTGTTGATTCGGTCCCACCGAGATTGGAAAACTGTGTGTAACGGTTGGATTTTGTGTGGAGGCTATATATACCCCTCCACCTCCTCTTCATTCGTGGAGAGAGCCATCAGAACACATACACAATTCCAACTCATATGTTCTGAGAGAGAACCACCTACTCATGTGTTGAGACCAAGATATTCCATTCCTACCATATGAATCTTGATCTCTAGCCTTCCCCAAGTTGCTTTCCACTCAAATCTTCTTTCCACAAAATCCAAATCCTATGAGAGAGAGTTGAGTGTTGGGGAGACTATCATTTGAACCACAAGAGCAAGGAGTTCATTACCTACACACCATTTGTTACTTCTTGGAGAGTGGTGTCTCCTAGATTGGCTAGGTGTCACTTGGGAGCCTCTGACAAGATTGTGGAGTTGAACCAAGGAGTTTTTAAGGGCAAGGAGATCGCCTACTTCGTGAAGATCTACCGCTAGTGAGGCAAGTCCTTCGTGGGCGATGGCCATGGTGGGATAGACAAGGTTGCTTCTTCGTGGACCCTTTGTGGGTGGTTGCTTCTTCATGGACCCTTCGTGGGTGGTTGCTTCTTCGTGGACCCTTCGTGGGTGGAGCCCTCCGTGGACTCGCGCAACCATTACCCTTCGTGGGTGGAGCCCTTCATGGACTCGTGCAACCGTTACCCTTTGTGGGTGGAGCCCTCCGTGGACTCGCCCAACCGTTACCCTTCGTGGGTTGAAGTCTCCATCAACGTGGATGTAGGATAGCACCACCTATCCGAACCACGGGAAAAACATCCATGTCTCCAATTGCATTTGAATTCTCCAAACCCTTCCCTTTACATTCTTGCAAGTTGCATGCTTTACTTTCCGCTGCCAATATACTCTTTGCATGCTTGCTTGAATT
The DNA here is from genome assembly GCF_002162155.2 of Triticum dicoccoides. Classification (NCBI taxonomy): domain Eukaryota; kingdom Viridiplantae; phylum Streptophyta; class Magnoliopsida; order Poales; family Poaceae; genus Triticum; species Triticum dicoccoides. Next base: position 682,868,724 of record NC_041388.1, read on the forward strand.
GTGTGATGATTGCTTGACTTGTCCTACAATAGCTAAAATCTGCCAAGAACTAAAATTGGGAAAAGGTTAAGTTTTTATTTGGTCAAGTAGTCTAATCACCCCCCCTCTAGACATACCTTCGATCCTACAAGTGGTATCAGAGCTTTGGTCTCCATTTGCTTTGATCTCCATAGCTCTTGGTGGTCATAGCCTTGGTTCACAACCTAGGAGAGTATGGCATCTAGCGAGGGAAATTATCACCGTAGAGGTCCTTACTTTGATGGTACTAACTTTGCTAGTTGGAAGCATAAAATGAAAATGCATATTCTTGGACATAACCCCGCCGTTTGGGCTATTGTGTGTGTTGGTTTGCAAGGTGACTTCTTTGATGGGAAAGAACCAAACTGTGAAGCTACCGCGGATGAGTTGAAGATGTTGCAATACAATGCTCAAGCTTGTGATATTCTCTTCAACGTATTGTGCCCCGAAGAATTCAACAAAATCAGCCGTCTTGAGAATGCAAAGGAAATTTGGGACACTTTGATTGATATGCACGAAGGTACCGACCCCGTCAAGGAATCCAAGTTGGATGTGCTTCAAAGTCAACTTGACAAGTTCAAAATGAAGGATGGTGAAGGTGTCGCTGAAATGTACTCTAGGCTTGCTCTCATCACAAATGAGATTACCGGCTTAGGAAGTGAAGAGATGACCGATAGATTCATCATCAAGAAGATTCTAAGAGCCTTGGATGGAAAATATGATACCGTGTGCACATTGATCCAAATGATGCCCAATTACAAAGATCTCAAGCCAACGGAGGTGATTGGAAGAATTGTTGCTCATGAGATGTCACTTAAGGATAAAGAGGAACTTCACAACAAATCAAGTGGTGCCTACAAAGCCTCATGTGAAGCCCCTACATCATCAAGTGAGAAAAAAAACTTCAATGAAGAATTGAGCTTAATGGTGAAAAACTTCAACAAGTTCTACAAGAGTAGAAGCAAAGATAGAAGCTTCAAGTCAAGGTCCTACAATGACAAAAGATCTTCTAGTCGAGAGCGAAACTGCTACAGTTGTGGAAGACCCGGACACTATTCGAATGAGTGTACGGCTCCCTACAAAAGAAGAGAAGATTCTCCAAAAAGAAGAAGCAAAGAATCACCACCAAGTGAGAGAAGGAGTAGAGATGATCGTTATGAACGAATATACTCACGGAGAAGCAAGGATTCGGAAAGGAAGGAAAAATCATCAAGGAGCTACACAAAACGAAGACATCAAGCTCATGTTGGTGAATGGGTATCCGGCTCCGACTCCGACAGCCACTCCGAGAGAAGTTATCACTCCGACTCCGAAGATACTCAAGATGAAGGTGTTGCCGGTCTAGCACTTGTGTCAACCAACTCCTACGACATATTTGACTCACCAAATGAAGGAATTGGAAGATTCTTCATGACCAAAGGTCCTAAGGTAACACACCCCGAGTATGTTGATTTTAATAGTGATGAAGATGACTTGTTAGGTGATGATTTGCTTGTTGACAACTCTAGTGATGAATACTATGATGAAACGTCAATTAATCATGCTAATCAAGATAAAATGAATGACAATGATAAGGAGAAGATTGAGGCTCTAACTAAAGAACTAAACACTCTTAAGTTAGCTCATGAAACTATCTTCGAAGATCATCGAGAACTTTTAAGAGCTCATGAGAAATTACGCTTTGAAAAGCTCAATCTTGAGCAAGAGCATGCGTTCTTAAAAGCAATCAATGATGATCTCCGCAAGAAAAGTTCTTCTTACATTGCCAAGCGTTTACTCTTATCCACTTACATGCCTCAAGTCAAGTCTAGTAACAAGAACAAGAAAGATTCTTCCTCTAGCAGTAACAATGATCATGCTAAATCCAATATTGTTGCTTCTGGTAGTTATCTTGATTCCACTAATGATTCTCTTAGCCAAGTTACACTTGAGCAAGAAAATAGCTTATTGAAGGGAATTATAGAGAAAGGAGTGTACAAAAGCCTTGCCGGGAGTAAGCAATTCGAGGAAATTGTGCGCAAGCAAGGAATGCACTGGAAGAATCAAGGTGTTGGTTTTGAACCAAAGTTCAATGCCAATGGAGTTGAGTGGGAAGAAGATCAATACCCCAAGACAAAGTTTGTTCCTCAACAAGAGAAGTATGATACTTCTTTCAAGGGGACACAAGCTCAAGATGATCTTCCACCACAAGACTACAAGCAAAAAAGGCAAGGACAAGCTTCAAGAGGAAATTGATGCATTTGAAGAAGCTCCTAAGACCTTAGTCAAGTGGATTCCCAAGACTACTTCAAGTTCCACTTCATCAAGTACGACTACAACTCCAAGGATTCCCATCAAGATGGTGTGGATCCAAAAGAAGAAGAACTAGAGAGTTCTTGAGGGTGACTCCGCCAACATACTTCACTCTTATCATTTTGGCAAGAACAAGTGCAATCAACTTCCACATCTTGCACTAGTTCAAGGAGTCACAAACCCTCTTGTTGGTAAGACAAGGAACAAGGTAACCTAAAAGTTTTCATGGACATCATCTTGTGTGTGCATCACTCTATGTCTATGGATATCCTTGTTTGTTCCTTGCGGGACTAACCCATGTAGGTATTGAAAGTGCAATTCACTCAAAGGGATAGCTCCAAGTGATCTACATCAACATTGAGCATCCACATCTTCAACATCTACATGAAGTCATCATCGACAAAACCCGAGGTTAGTTCATCCCTCTAAGGGGGGATATCACATCTAGGGGGAGCTTTACTCTAAGACTTGAGCTAAAGCAACTCTAAAGATGTGAACACAACAATGCTTTATGTAAAAGTGGTAACCCCACTTGAGCTTAAACGATGAGTATGACCTATGATCAAGTGTTCTCACTTGACTCCTAAGTCAATATACTCATATATAGATGACCTTCTCATCGCAAATTGCTTGATAGATGCCAGAATTGGTTGTGCATGTCTTGTCACATATTTCATTTGCCATCTTATTGTGTGAGCATGCTGGTTGCATATTTTACTCATTCGAGGACATCCACTTGTTGTTTTGATTGTTTGGTTTTATTTCCTTTTGCCAAGTGGATGGACAAGAATGCCTAAGAACCTCCTCTAGCTATCTATGCTTTTCTCGTCTCAAACTCTATTCATGCTACATCACAAAATTTGATCAAGTCAGATTTGAACCACTCTGTGTGGGGAGTGCTCGGAGTCCCCGATTCGTCATAGACTTAAACTTCCAAAACCTCTTTATGATTCTCGGTCTGACCGATACCCTACTTTCGGTCCTACCAAGATCATTAAGTTGATCTATGTTTTCGATCTCGGTGCAACCGATTTGAACCATTCGGTCACACCGAGTTGCAATAACTGTATACAGTTTTGCATCTTGGTGCCACCGAGTCGTTCCAGTCGGTCACACTGATAGGGTCGGGCTATATATAGTCACGGGAATTTTTTTGGAAATTTCTCCGAACCCCTTCGCCCGCGCAATAGCCTTCTCTGCCAACGTGGTCTCCGGATCCTCTTCTCGCCGCCAGCCGCCTCCAGTCGCTGGTCTCCGTCGCCGTCAACAGAAATTCTACCCCACCATTGCCGCCGTAGCGAGTCTCCGTCGAACTAGGGCATGGACTCGATCTTTGTGCTATTCCCCAATCCGATTCTTAGCACATTGTGATCATCATGATTCTTGCCATGATTGAAACACTCCTATCCAGTCAATGCGCTCATAGATTAGGTTTGATTCGAAAATTTTAGGGTTAGGTTTCCGCCGAAACCATCTCGGACCCACCGAGTTGAAAAAATCGGTCCCACCGATTTGGCTTATGCCATTGCACAAGTGAGACTCGGTCTGACCGAGAATTACTTATCGGTGTGACCGATTTTGGAACTTTGTGAAACCCTAGCAGTCTCGGTGCCACCGAACTGTGACTCGGTCTGACCGAGTTCACTAGTTTAGGTTCCAAAACTGCTTCGGTATCACCGAGTTTAAAAATCGGTAGATCCGAGATGATTTCAGTGGGAAACTAAAACTAAGTTTTTGAATTATTCTTTTGCAAAAATCTCTGCATTTTGTGATGCTCATCTATTCTACCTCATCTATAAACTATTCACAGGGTCAGCAGTCAGAGTTTGCATAATGTCAGACCAAAGTGATAGCCAGAACATGTCAGAAGAGCAAGTGCAGATGAATGAGGGCACTAGTCCCTCAAGTTCTTCAGATGATGGCAGCAGAAGTACTCCTAGCAATCTACCTAAAGCTGCCACCAGACAGAGGAAGAAGAGAACTTCAGATTCTGAGGATGAAGATTATGTGGCAGAGGAAGAGGAAGCCACATCAAAGAGAGTTGAGCCAGCACAGGGCACAAAGCCAGGCTTAAAGATCAAAAGGCCAGCAGGCAGGCAGCCTATGTCAAAGGCCAGAGCTTCAACTGAGAAACCCACTCCCATAGAGCCAGTTGCTGTTGAAGGCAAGAAAAGGAAGGAAAGGGTCAAGAAGACCGTAGCCAAAGTGCTTGGAAAGGCTTCCATCATGGAAGATGAAGAAGAAGAAGAGGTTGCTGCACCAGCACCTAAGGCACCCAAGCTGATGGGTGATGCCATAAGATCAGGGTCAACTGCTTCCAAGGCCAAGCCAGCTCCAAAGCCAAAGCCAAAGAGGAACACAAGGAGCATACGTGCAGCTGAAAAGAACAAGGCCCCAGTGCCTGACATTGCTGAAGAAGAAGAAGGTCAAGTGCTCAGAAAGCTCAAGCCCAAGATCCCAGACCATAGTTATGCTCATCCTGTGGCTGAGGACATGAAGCTCAGGAGAGACTCAGGGCTCAGGAAGTGGAGAGAAGCAGATCTGTATGCTTCAAGGAGAAGGACTGCTGTTGACTACAGGTTCCACACTAAGGAACAACATGACTTTTATGAGACAGTTTTGCTTGATAAGAAGCCCATTGTTTGTGACATGAGATGGGTCGACTGGACCTACATGAAGGAAAATGAGGAACACTATCCTGGTGTGATTGACAGCTTTAGTGCTTGTGGAGTTGCAGACTTTGTTGGGCAGAAGCTCACAAAGTGGAACGAGGAGCTCATTATGCAATTCTACTCCACAGAACACTTCTACCCAGATGGAAGGATAACATGGATGTCTGAAGGTACAAGGTACCAATCAACTGTTGAGGAATGGGCAAAGTTGATCAATGCCCCAGAGGAAAATGAAGATGACTTGGATGTCTATGCCAAGAAAAAGATGGATCACAACTCAATGGCAAATATGTACAAGGAGATTCCAGTAGATGATCTTGACACTCACCAGCTTGGGTCCGTAAAACACTTGTTGTCAGGACTGCCTACGATCAACTGGATCCTTAGGCACACACTCTTGCCCAAGTCTGGAGACCACAGAATGATCAGAGGTCACGCCATTAACTTGCTTCATGTATTTGATGTACCTTAGAAATTCAAGGTCATGAGCCTCATAGTAGAAACTATCAAGAGGACTGCAGCAGATCAGAAGAGGAGCTGTGGTTATGCCCCTCAGATTCAGGAGCTCATCAACTCCAAGATGGGAACGGGCATATACTTATTGGACAAGGAACACCTGCCCATCCGTCCAAATTTTGAAGATAATCAAGTTGTTATGACTGAGAATGAACCATCATCTGCACAAGCACAAGCAAAGAAGGAGAAGGCAAGGAAGGAGAAAGCTGCCAAGATGCCAACTCAAGAGGAGGCATCTGAGTATTTCTTGAAAACCAAACAAGAGCAGCTTGGTTACTTGATTGCATCCACACTGAGGATTGAGCAAGGACTGGCCACCCTCACTCAGAATCAGCAGAGCTTAGAGAGGATCATGGAACAAAAGTTCTATGACTTGGATGTCAAAGTAACAGAGATTCAGTCTGCAGTGGAACAACTTCAGGATGATATGCAGGAGAGGAGAGGCAAGACTACAACTGATGCATTTGCTAGAGTGCCAAGAGCTCAGAGATCACATGCAGTGCCAGTTGCTACAGCTTCAGTTCCACCAGCTCTAGCATCCACTTCAGCTTCAACTCCGACCACGTCTACAGAAGGCTTCTTCCTTGGAGTGCTCCAGACTCCACCACCACCTGTAGATCAAGCCTGAGAGTTGACTTAGCACTATGCATTTTCTAGGAACTTTTTGGTAACTTGTTGCCAAAGGGGGAGAAAAATGTATAGATCATAGGCTTCGAGAGAGAGTGTTGCTTTTATTCTCTCTTGTTTTATTTGGTGATTTTTCGAACTTTGTTTGCTTTTGAGTGCTTGAGATACTATGTCATTGCTCGTGAGACATTGATGATCATGTGTTTGATCATAAGCTACACTTAATGCTTGGTGAATGCTATTATCTTATCGATCTTATGTGATCATTCATTATTCTTGGTGATGAGTGCATGTATTTCATTCTTATAATTTTAAGCGCTCCACCAAGATGTATGTGACATGGAAGAGTAACCCATGACTCTAACTCTTTGTGCATTTGCAGTCCAAAGCAAATTTTAAATATGCACAAATTTAGGGGGAGCTCTTACTTGTCACATACTTCTCAAAGCGACGATATATTTCATGCTTATTATCATTTGTCGAAGCTTTGATCTATATGTTGTCATCAATTACCAAAAAGGGGGAGATTGAAAGTGCAACTATCCCTAGGTGGTTTTGGTAATTCATAACAACATATAGCTCATTGAGCTAATGCTATTCTAAGATGACTATTTCAGGAAAGCTCAATGATTGGCATGGCATGGATGTGAAAGTGGAACCCTCAAAATGCTAAGGACAAAGGATTGGCTCAAGCTCAAAAGCTCAAGACTCTTCATTTTATATTTTAGTGATCCAAGATCACATTGAGTCTTTAGGAAAAGCCAATACTGTCAAGGAGGGATGAGGTGTTGCTTAATGAGCCTCTTGCTTCATGTGCTTAGTGATATGCTCCAAAACCCTCAACTACTTTCCCATATCCACATATGACCTAAACCCTAAGCCAAACTCGGTCCTACCGATTCTTTCTATCCGGCGCCACCGAGTTTCACTTGTCATAAGCCACTGCCAAACCCTAGCAATTTGGTTCTACCGATAGGGATCTCGGTCTCACCGAGATGGGATTGCAAACTCTCTGTTTCCCTTTCGTAACTTTTTGGTCTCACCGAAAGAGCGAATCGGTCCCACCGAAATTGCAATGTAAATTCAGTGTTTTCTTTTTTGTAACTTTTCGGTCTCACCGAAAGAGCAAATCGGTCCCACCGAGTTTGCCTGACCAACTCTCTGGTTAGCTAATTACCAAAATTGGTCTCACCAAGTTTGTGTAATCGGTCTCACCGAGATTACGTTATGCCCAAACCCTAACCATATCGGTCCTACCGAGTTGCATGTCAGTCCCACCGAAAATCTCTAATGGTCACTAGGTTTACCTTTTCGGTCCGACCGAGTTTGTTGATTCGGTCCCATCGAGATTGGAAAACTATGTGTAACGGTTGGATTTTGTGTGGAGGCTATATATACCCCTCCACCTCCTCTTCATTCATGGAGAGAGCCATCAGAACACATACACAATTCCAACTCATATGTTCTGAGAGAGAACCACCTACTCATGTGTTGAGACCAAGATATTCCATTCCTACCATATGAATCTTGATCTCTAGCCTTCCCCAAGTTGCTTTCCACTCAAATCTTCTTTCCACAAAATCCAAATCCTATGAGAGAGAGTTGAGTGTTGGGGAGACTATCATTTGAAGCACAAGAGCAAGGAGTTCATTACCTACACACCATTTGTTACTTCTTGGAGAGTGGTGTCTCTTAGATTGGCTAGGTGTCACTTGGGAGTCTCCGACAAGATTGTGGAGTTGAACCAAGGAGTTTGTAAGGGCAAGGAGATCGCCTACTTCGTGAAGATCTACCGCTAGTGAGGCAAGTCCTTCATGGGCGATGGCCATGGTGGGATAGACAAGGTTGCTTCTTCGTGGACCCTTTGTGGGTGGTTGCTTCTTCGTGGACCCTTCGTGGGTGGTTGCTTCTTCGTGGACCCTTCATCGGTGGAGCCGTCCGTGGACTCGCGCAACCATTACCCTTCGTGGGTGGAGCCCTTCGTGGACTCGCGCAACTGTTACCCTTTGTGGGTGGAGCCCTCCGTGGACTCGCGCAACCGTTACCCTTCCTGGGTTGAAGTCTCCATCAACGTGGATGTAGGATAGCACCACCTATCCGAACCACGGGAAAAATATCCGTGTCTCCAATTGCGTTTGAATTCTCCAAACCCTTCCCTTTACATTCTTGCAAGTTGCATGCTTTACTTTCCGCTGCTAATATACTCTTTGCATGCTTGCTTGAATTGTGTGATGATTGCTTGACTTGTCCTACAATAGCTAAAATCTGCCAAGAACTAAAATTGGGAAAAGTTTAAGTTTTTATTTGGTCATGTAGTCTAATCACCCCCCCTCTAGACATACTTTCGATCCTACAATCCACTATGTTCTGAGATTGATGTTGCTATGACTTTGCTATGCTTAATGCTTGTCACTAGGGCCCGAGTGCCATGATTTCAGATCTGAACCTATTATGTTTTCATCAATATATGAGAGTTCTTGATCCTATGTTGCAAGTCTATAATCACCTATTATGTGTTATGATCCGTTAACCCCGAAGTGACAATAATCGGGATACTTACGATTGATGACCGTAGTTTAGGACTTCATGTATTCACTATGTGTTAATGCTTTGGTCTGGTACTCTACTAAAAGGAGGCCTTAATATCCCTTAGTTTCCAATAGGACCCCGCTGCCATGGGAGGGTAGGACAAAAGATGTCATGCAAGTTCTTTTCCATAAGCATGTATGACTATATTCGAAATACATGCCTACATTACATTGATGAACTGGAGCTAGTTTTGTGTCACCCTAGGTTATGACTGTTGCATGATGAACCGCATCGGGCATAATTCTCCATCACCAATCCATTGCCTACGAGCTTTCCATATATTGTTCTTTGCTTATTTACTTTTCCGTTGCTATTGTTATCATCACTACAAAACACCAAAAATATTACTTTTGCTACCGTTACCTTTTATCACTGTTACCACTACTATCATATTACTTTGCTACTAAACACTTTGCTGTAGATATTAAGTTTCTAGGTGTGATTGAATTGACAACTCAGCTACTAATACTTGAGAATATTCTTTGGCTCCCCTTGTGTCGAATCAATAAATTTGGGTTGAATACTCTACCCTCGAAAACTGTTGCGATCCCCTATACTTGTGGGTTATCAAGAGGCTTCAGCATTTTCGGCTCTCTATACCATGGCAGTTTTTTCTTCAGCCCAGGTGGCTTTCTCGGCGTTAAACCTGGTTTTAAGCTTTTCTGCTTCATCCAAGCTGAATTTGAACTTGGAGTCAGCTTTTCGGGTCTCAGCTTCTTGCAGTTCAAGTCGGTTTTTTAAATCTGCCAATTGAGATTGAAATTGTGTTGAGGCTTCCTATAAGTGAGAGGTTAAATAATTATCAACAACTATGTCACAATATAAATTCAGAAAAAGTCCCAATCCCTTTGCAAGCAATAACACTTGGTACTGGGGGGCTAATGGGTGCAGAAAGTTTCTTTTATGAAGCAGTGACAGACAAATCCGGTTCATCTTTTTTCAAAGATAACCCGGTCTATGAGGGCTATAAAGTGAGATTTTATTCACAATACTGGTGATAAGTCTCGGCTTATTCATGTTGATTAAACTGGCCCTTGGGGGCTATAGGTGCAAACTTGATCACTACTATCTAAAGCCCCGGCTTAACTTGATAGTTTAAGCCGACTCTTGGGGGCTACTGGTTTTGAATTTGATACATATAAGGCTATCTAAAAGTTTACAGCATCATATCCAGTAGACTTGGGGACTGAAGGATTATACATTAAGTCGGCGAATCAAAAGTTTGTACCTCATATTTCTGATGCATTTGTTTGACCATATCAATCTCAAGATCACGGCTACTGTGCACTTGGCTGAGGTAGCCGGAAAATACTTCATTGGTGCTCAGATGAGAATAATTGGCCATGTCAAACTTGACTTTGCGCTTCTCCATCAACTCTTCTTTGGCAGAGTGTTTTGCCAGAACATTGGGATTCCCTGGCTCTTGAAAGCCAGTGCCGGTGATCAGAACATCTTCAATATTTGGTTCTAAAGGATTGATTGGGCTTGGCGTTTTAGCACCCAAAGGGTCGATAATTGCATGATCAGTGGAGGCGCCAGGATTCTCTAGCAGTGGGTCATCAGCAAGCTCCTCCAGGTGTTGCACGGAGGCTTCAAATACTGGTGCTTGTTTCTCCGGTTCATGGATTTTGGGGTCTTCAACCGGTTTGTTTGTTTTCGCCTTCTTGATTGGCTTTGCTATTCCGCTTCAAGAGGATTAAAGGGGTTAGTATATGTATAAAAATGTGCAAATAGCAGAGATAAAGTCATTACCTAGGGGTAGTTTTGAAATCCGGTAGCTGGGTCTGAGATGAATCGCCAGAGGAAGAATGAGAAGTCCCCTGGTAATTTGAGTCGGAAAGATTAAGTGGTTGGTGGGTAAGACCCACCTTTGGATATAAAGAGTTTGAATTTTGAGGCACCTCATTTCGGTGCTTGCGTGGGGCTGGTGTGTTGGGTAACCCGGTGGATAGTTCTCCGCCTGCACTAGTCCGAGTTCTGCAGCGGTTCTCATGTTGTTGTTGCTTTAAAATAAAGTTGGGATTCAAGTAAGCTAAGGGGTGAGAAAATCTCACTTTTCAGGTTACTTGTCGAATTTTCTGTCTTGGCAAAGGCTCTGAGTCGGAGGAAATAATAGTTACCTCTTCATCACCCGCCTAGCTGGTTTTCACGTCATCCTGATAGCAATCAGTGTCAATAAGATAATTGAAAAAAGAGGCAAGGGAATCAAGGTCTACTTCCGACTCATCCTCCTGCTCCAAGTTTAAAAGCTCTGAGGCGGTGGATTTCTTCTTATTCTTCTTAAGGGCTTTAGTCTTAGCCATGGCTTTCTTGGCCGCTTTCTCATCATACTTCTTGTTCCAAAAGGTGGATGTAGCATGTGAAAGTCATATGAAGGTAAGAAATACGCAGATCATATGAACAGTAAGACAAAATAAGAGGATTGAGGAACTTACCTCAGGTGGCGGGTTAAGTTTGCAGAAGAGGTTCAGCCCCACTTTGCTGCAGCTTCCCAAGATTTCCCCCAGAAGGGTTTTTGTCATATCATTGATCTCTTTATCAGACAAACGTGCTGGGCAGTGGCACAACGGATCTTTGACATCATCGGTATATGTGCACATTAACCTGGGCCGGCGGCTCAAAGGTATGATCTTCCAAGCCACCTAGCAACGGACCAGGTTGACACCAGTCAATCCATTGGCCAAAAATGCTCTAACCTTTGAAAAGGTAGGCATATACTTGGCTCGTTCAGCGGTCGTAAGCCGATCTGGAAGAGGGTGTTTTGCGTTGAGCCGGTGTTTGCGATAACCCTGGCAGGGATTTTCTTCGGCTGGGATGTATCTTGGCAATAGAATCAAGTTTGATTGCAGTCTTTAGGATGGCTTGGAAGCGCAGCAGAAGGAAAAATGGAGTCTCTTCATCGTTGAATTGAGACTCCCCCAAGTTCTAAGCTGGGTCCACCAGTGAACTCATTCTGGTGGTTCAAATAAAAATACTCTCTAAAGAGTTTGACACTGGGTTCCTCTTGAAGATATACTTCGTTGAAGACTTGGAAATTGGGATACTTACCGGTGATGACCCTATCTTGAAAGTGTATAGTCACCTATTATGTGTTATGACCCGTTAACCCCGAAGAGGGAGCGGAAGCATGCACTCAGGGACGTATATGCGTTGGAGCCAGTCGCCCCAAAGTTCAACCCTTGGTCCTCCTGTCCGATCACCTTCGATCACAGGGACCACCCCACTAGTATCCGTCATGGCGGATTCGCCGCACTGGTCCTAGACCCAATCATTGACGGATTTCACCTCACTCGAGTCCTTATGGATGGCGGCAGCAGCCTGAACCTGCTTTATCAGGACATAGTGCACAAAATGGGTATAGACCCCTCCAGGATCAAACCCACAAAAACGACCTTTAAAGGCGTCATTCCAGGTGTAGAGGCCCATTGCACAGGCTCAATTACACTGGAAGTGGTCTTCGGATCCGCGGATAACTTCTGAAGCGAAGAGTTAATCTTCGATATAGTCCCGTTTCGCAGTGGTTATCACGCGCTGCTCGGGCGAACCGCATTTGCTAGATTCAATGCGGTACCGCATTATGCATACCTCAAGCTCAAGATGCCAGGACCTCGCGGAGTTATTACAGTCAATGGAAACACAGAGCACTCTCTGCGAATAGAGGAGCACACCACGGCCCTCACAGCAGAAGCGCAAAGCAGCCTCTCAAGGCAATCAACCAGTTCGGCGCTTTAAAGCCCGGACACCTTCAAGCGTGCTCGGATCAATCGGCAAATAGACCGCCTGGCGCGATATGAGCTCGCAGTAATACGGCGGCCACCCCAATCCCAGCCCAACGGTGAAACTCGTGCCACGCGTACATAATTACGCATTAAAAATACCATGGGCACAGGTGGGGAGGGGGAACAACTGCGGCACGCCCCAAGACGCGGCTTAAACCGCACTAGGGGCTTCCTGTTTGGTTATTTTTCTCTTTTTTTCAGGACTTTAATCTCTGGAAACACTGTCCGGCAGCACTATTGCCGAACACATGATGCAGCAACCAAGGAGGCAGGCAGCTACATCATACCACGGAATTCCCAGGTGGATTACAGTAACGAGCGAAATATTTGATTTAATATCATTCCTCAGCTTGCCCTTGCAAGGGACATAGTCCTACTCTTTGCTTATCGCACTATCTGTATCACTCTGCTTTAATGCAAGTTTTTGAGTAAACAATGCATGACATTACGACTATTATTGCATTCTTGTTATATATATATATATGTGTGTGTGTGTTCATTAATGACGCCTTGCAACCGTACACTTTGGTACGGCCAATACACCAGGGGCTTACATACCCCACAATACAGTGTGAAAAGTCCGAACACTTTCACAAGTGCGGCACCCCAAACTTATAGCATTATATGCATCAGCTCCGAATCATGTCTTTGGTCAAATGTTGGGTTTGCCCGGCTCCTATGTTTTGGTACCTTACGTTCCGCTCTATCGGCTAAGGTAGCGCTAGGAGAACTACTGCGATTGTGCCCCGGTTCTGCTGGGTTCAGCACCTCAGTAGAGAAAGCTAAAACTGACTGTCATGATAAGGCGAGAGACTGGTCGCTCTTCGGCGAGGTTTTTGAGTCCCTAAAGACTTATACCGCTTAGAGCGAGGGGCCGGCCCTGTCCGGCTTAAAGGCGTGTATCGCGCCCTGAATTCGGCCTTCCGAATACCAGGGGCTTCGCCGAAATTTAAAATTATAGAATTCTATGGCTAAGTGAGAGTGATAAAGCATTATTAGTCCGGTTGCCTTGTTCACTGTGCTGAGCACCTCCCTCGAAGGACCCAAACATGGGAACAAGAGTGCTCAGGTTTATCCCGAACACCCCAGCACTTGTGGCATGGGGGCAGAAGCCGAGGACTAGCCATCTCCCAGATTGGATGAACAGCCAAAGAGAAGGTAATATTTTAAATTCACACAAGCGTTGCATAGCGCATATGAAACAAGTTTTCATCATACAGGATCACACGAGCAAGTTTACTCAAATATTACATCCTTTGAACATTCGTCCGCCACAAGACGGGCACCCTTCAGGACACACTCATAATAAATTTCGAGGGTGCGATGCTCCTTGCCCTGCGGCGGCCCTTCCTTGATCAGCTTCACGGCGTCTAGCTTGGCCCACTGCACCTTCACATGGGCGAAAGCCCGACGTGCACCTTCGATGCAGACGGACCGCTTGACGACCTCCAGCCGTGGGCAGGCATCTACAAGCCGCCTCACCGGGCCGAAGTAGCTGTTAGGAAGGGCGTCGCCAGGCCACAGCCGGACTATAAGGCCCTTCATGGCCTGTTCGGCCGCCTTGTGCAGCTCGACCAGCTGCTTTAGCTGGTCGCTCAGAGGCATCGGGTGTTCGGTCCCAGTATACTGATACTAGAATAGCTTCTCTGTTGAGCTTCCCTCCTCGGCCTGGTAAAATTGTGCGGCATCCGACACGCTGCGGGGCAAATCTGCGAATGCTCCTGTAGAGCTCCGAATCCGGGTAAGTAATCGGTAATTTACTTTTACATGCTTGCTCTGCATATAGAATGCCTTACCCGCCGTTATCTTCTACATTGCGTCGATCTCCTGGAGGGCCTTTTGGGCTTCGGCCTTGGCACTTTTTGCGCCCTCGAGGGCCGCGGCAAGCTAAGACTCTCGCGTCTTTGAGTCAAGCTCCAACGCCTCATGCTTCGTCACGAGAGCCTGGAGCTCTTGCTGCACCTCGTCCACCCGAGCCTCTTGTTTTCCCGCTCAGTGCGCTCCTTGGCCGCTTTATCTTCGGCCTTGGTTAGCACTTGCTTCAGGGTCGCCACCTCGGTCGTGGCCCCTGGCAAATATACGATGATCCTGTCATTTTGCAATCGCGTCTTTTTTTATATATACATATCTATAGACAGGGTATTACTTACCCTTGTTCTCCTCGAGCTGCCTCTTGGCAAGGCTGAGCTCTTTCTGGGACCCCTCGAGGTCCTGCTTCAGTATGGCAACCTCCGCAGTCAGTGCGGCGGACGCTAGCAGCGAAGCCTGCATACGCGTATTGACATACTTATATTAGACTCCTGCGATATTATTTGATCCTCTGTTCGGCTTTTCTTTATGAACACCAAACAAAGCATCAGGGGCTACTGTCTATGCGGTAATATATTTTCTATATTCTAAAAACACTTATGTCAAAGCCTGTTAGAAGGCTGGCACAGGCTTCAGTCAATCCGCTCTTGGCGGACTGAACCTTCTGGACCACCGCACTCATAATAGTACGATGCTCCTCGTCGATGGAAGCGCTGCGAAGCGCTTCCAGCAGAATGTTCGGCGCCTCTGGATGGACAGAGGTCACCGGCATAGGCGTCTTGCCCCTCTTGGAAGGAGGCCGCCTGCCCGAGCCCGGAACGACTGGAGGTTCCAGCGCGGTGTTCGGCTGAGGGCCGAACTCGAAGCTGTCAGGGGCCTCATCCCCTCGGCTCCCGGAGTCCGGAAGGTTGCCTTGAGGCGCCTCCGGGACTGTCTCCCCTCGACCTGGTGCCTCTTGAGACAGCACCTCGACGTCGTCAGCAGGATGAGGGGAGGTGGCGGTCGGGACTAGATCGCTATCCATGTCCGACGAGCCCAGGGAGCCGTCCGATGATACATCGATACTGGCTCGTGGCGGCCTGCATAATTATGTTCGGCGTTAGGGAAAGCAGTGCGACAAAGGAATGCTATGAGTTACTCTGGTATCCGAATACTTACGATCTCCCCAGGGGCTTGGCCCTGGGCAACCACTCATCTTCGCCTTCGTCGGCGGCGGTGGAACTGTCCGGAAGGAGAGTCCTTCCCTTCTTGGACCCTTCGCTCCCCCAGTTGGGGCGGCCATCCTTTTCTTATCTCCCCCAGCTGGAGGGGGAGCATCTTCTTCTTCTTCTTCCTCGTCTTCAGGGGAGGAGTGTGCCGCAGAGTCATCGGATGGTGAGTCCGACAACGCCTGGCGCCGGGAACTCTTTCGGGTTCCCTTGGCCTTCTTGGTCTTCTCCGGCACTGTATAAGGAGCTGGAGTCAGCATCTTCGCCAGAAGAGCGTCCGCTGGGCCTTCGGGCAAAGGAGCCGGACAGTCGATCTGTCCGGCCGTCTCCTGCCAGTCCTGTCAAACGTACGGGAGTTTAGATCCCGCATGGAGTCAATCTATAAAAGATAAGTATCATGTGAAAGGTAAAACAGCTTACCGCACTAGCTTGGTGCTTCGCGCTGAATCCGCGATCCTCAGTAATGGGAGGGGGGACCTCGGCGCTTTTGAACAGCACCCTCCAGGCATCTTTGTGAGTTGTGTCGAAGAGCCTGTTCAGAGTTCGGTGCTGCGCCGCATCGAACTCCCACAAGTTGAAGTCCCGTTGTTGGCACGGGAGGATCCGGTGGTGGAGCATGACCTGGACCACGTTGATGAGTTTGAGCTTCTTGTTTACCATGTTTTGAATACATGTTTGGAGTCCGGTCAGCTCTCCCGTACTACCCCAGGACAGGCCCTTCTCTTTCCAGGAGGTGAGACGCGTGGGTATGCCAGATTGGAACTCGGGGGCCGCTGCCCATGCAGGGTCACGCGGCTCGGTGATGTAGAACCACCCCGATTGCCACCCCTTTATGTTTCCACAAAGGAGCCCTCGAGCCATGTAACGTTGGGCATCTTGCCCACCATGACACCTCCGCACTCCGCCTGGCGGCCGCCCACAACCTTCGGCTTGATATTGAAGGTCTTCAGCCATAAACCGAAGTGGGGCTTGATGCGGAGGAAGGCCTCGCACACGACGATAAACGCCGAGATATTGAGGATGAAATTCGGGGCCAGATCGTGGAAATCTAGGCCGTAGTAGAAATGATCCCCCGGACGAATGGGTGGAGAGGGAATCTCAGTCCGCAGAGGAAATGGGTAAGGAACACTACCCTCTCATGGGGCCCGGGGGTGGGGATGAGCTGCCCCTCATCTGGGAGCCAGTGCGCGATGTCGTCGGGCAGGTATCCGGCTCTCCTCAGCTTCTTGATGTCTCCCTCCGCGACGGAGGAGACCATCCACCTGCCTCCCACTTCGGACATGGTGGGGGAAGGTTGAGGTGGGAAGTGCGGACTTGGGCGCTAGAGCTCGAGTGTGCGAAAATGGATGAGCAAAGGAGGAAGAAGGCGTGGATGAAAAGGTGAATCCTTATCCCTTTATATGGGCGGATGAAACTAAGCGTCCCTACTAGCCTGGTAAAACTCGCTCGTCCCCCAATCGCCGTAATCGATGACGCGGTTGGGTTACCCACACCCGTATTGATGAGAATCCCGTGATAAGGGGACACGATCTCTGTTTTGACAAGACATGTCAAAAGCTGCCTCGCGTTATGTACGTGGCTAGTTAAAGGAAACGGTTCGAATAATCACCGGGCCATGACATAATGTCATGCTGCCAAAACAAGTCAGCAAATTAGATTTGCAAAAATATTATTCTCTCTACGGTGGTATGTGGAACTTATTTTGCAGGGTCGGACACTATCCTTTTATTCAAATTCTTCCGTGGTGAATTCGGAGGAGGAACCCGCCTTGCAATGCCGAATACAATACTGCGCGCCGGGCTCATCATCATTGAAGCCTGGTTCAGGGGAGACTGAGGGAGTCCTGGATTAGGGGGTCTCCGGACAGCCGGACTATATCTTTTGGCCGGACTGTTGGACTATGAAGATACAAGATTGAATACTTTGTCCCATGTCCGGATGGGACTTTCCTTGGTGTGGAAGGCAAGCTTGGCAATACGGATATATAGATCTCCTCCCATTGTAACCGACTCTGTGTAACCCTAGCCCTCTCCGGTGTCTATATAAACCGGAGGGTTTTAGTCCATAGGACGAATAGACAGTCATACCATAGGCTAGCTTCTAGGGTTTAGCCTCTCCGATCTCGTGGTAGATCTACTCTTGTACTACCCATATCATCAATATTAATCAAGCAGGACATAGGGTTTTACCTCCATCAAGAGGGCCCGAACCTGGGTAAAACATTGTGTCCCCTGCCTCCTGTTACTATCCGGCCTAGACGCACAGTTCGGGACCCCCTACCCGAGATCCGCCGGTTTTGACACCGACAATATGTTTCTCATTTATGGAGGTGACAAAGAGCTTGTTGTAAACGGCTACGTCGATGCAAGCTTTGACACTAATCCGGATGACTCTAAGTCACAAACCGGATATGTATTTTTATTGAATGGTGGAGCTATCAGTTGGTGCAGTTCCAAGCAGAGCATCGTGGTGGGATCTACGTGCGAAGCGGAGTACATAGCTGCTTCGGAAGCAGCAAATGAAGGAGTCTAGATGAAGGAGTTCATATCCGATCTAGGTGTCATACCTAGTGCATTGGGTCGAATGAAAATCTTTTGTGACATTACTGGTGCAATTGCCTTGGCAATGGAATCAAAATTTGACAAGAGAACCAAGTGCATCAAAAGACGCTTCAATTCCATCCGCGATCAAGTCAACGAGGGAGACATAGAGATTTGCATGATACATACAGATCTGAATGTTGCAGACCCATTGACTAAGCCTCTCTCACGAGCTAAACATGATCAGCACCAAGACTCCATGGGTGTTAGAATCATTACAGTGTAATCCAGATTATTGACTCTAGTGCAAGTGGGAGACTGGAGGAAATTTTCCCTAGAGTTAGTAATAAAGTTGTTATTTATATTTCCTTATATCATAATAAATGTTTATTATTCATGCTAGAATTGTATTAACCGGAAACTTAGTACATGTGTGAATACATAGACAAACATAGTGTCACTAGTATGCCTCTACTTGACTAGCTCGTTAATCAAAGATGGTTAAGTTTCCTAACCATAGACATGAGTTGTCATTTGATGAATGGGATCACATCATTAGAGAATGATGTGATTGACTTGACCCATCCGTTAGCTTAGCACTATGATCGTTTAGCTTGGTGCTATTCCTTTCTTCATAACTTATACATGTTCCTATGACTATGAGATTATGCAACTCCCGAATACCGGAGGAACACTTAGTGTGCTATCAAACATGACAACATAACTGGGTGGCTATAAAGATGCTCTACATGTGTCTCTTATAGTGTTTGTTGAGTTGGCATGGATCGAGATTAGGATTTGTCACTCCAATTATCGGAGAGGTATCTCTGGGCCCTCTCGGTAATGCACATCACTATAAGCCTTGCAAGCAATGTGACTAATGAGTTAGTTGCGGGATGTTGCATTACTGAACGAGTAAAGAGACTTGCTGGTAATGAGATTGAACTTGGTATGATGATACCGACGATCGAATCTCGGGCAAGTAACATATCGATGACAAAGGAAACAACGTATGTTGTTATGCGGTTTGACCGATAAAGATCTTCGTACAATATGTGGGAGCCAATATGAGCATCCAGGTTCCACTATTGGTTATTGACTGGAGATGAGTCTTGGTCATGTCTACATAGTTCTCGAACCCGTAGGGTCCGCACACTTAATGTTCGATGATGATCGATATTATGAGTTTATGTGTTTTGATGTACCGAAGATAGTTCGGAGTCCCGGATGTGATCACGAACATGACGAGGAGTCTCGAAATGGTCGTGACATAAATATTGATATATTGGACGATGTTATTCGGACACCTGATGAGTTGCGGGGGTCATCGGATAAATATCGGAGTGTCGGGGGGTTATCGGAACCCCCGGGGGAACTAATGGGCCAACATGGGCCTTGTGTGTGAGAGAGAGAGGAGAGGGCCCTAGGGATGGCCATGTGCCCCCCTTGAGGAGTCCGAATTGGACTAGGAGGGGGCGGCGCCCCTCCCTTTCCTTCTCCCTCTCTCCCTCTCCTTCCTTCCCCCTCTCTTCCCTTGTTGGAGACCTACTAGGAATAAGATTCCTATTCCTAGTAGGAATCCTACTTGGGGCGCGCCCCATGAGGGCTGGCCCGCCTCCCCCCTTGCTCCTTTATATACGGGGGCAGGGGGACCCTAGAACACAGAAGTTGACAGTTGTCTTAGCCGTGTGCGGTGCCCCCCTCCATAGATTTCCACCTCGGTCATATCATTGTAGTGCTTAGGCGAAGCCCTGCATTGGTAACTTCATCATCACCATCATCACGCCGTCGTGCTGACGAAACTCTCCCTCGGCCTCAACTGGATCAAGAGTATGAGGGACGTCACCGAGCTGAACGTGTGCAGATCACGGAGGTGCCGTGCGTTCGGTACTTGATCGGTTGGACCGCAAAGACGTTTGACTACATCAACCGGTATACTTAACACTTCCGCTTTCGGTCTACGTGGGTACGTGGACACACTCTCCCCTCTAGTTGCTATGCATCTCCTAGATAGATCTTGCGTGATCGTAGGATTTTTTTTGAAATACTGCGTTCCCCAACACAAATTCGGTCCACTCCGTCCGTCACTCTGCTTGTCTCATGAACTCTGCAGCAAACTCATGAGCTCACCATAGGTTTAGAACATCCATCCACCAATTAGTACAGGTCTGCTCGCTACCGCTTGCGTGGGCTGTAGATTCACTCTGCTATGTTTTTTCGGTTTTTTCTTTTGTTTAGAGTATTCTTTTGTTTTTCTTCTGTAGATTCACTCTCCTTTGAATTTGTTATTATAGGTAGTGTTTGAGATCCAAGTGGTAGTATCAAGGGCCTTAGCTATTGTTCTTGAGAAATGGCCTGCACCTGCCCATTTGGAGTAGCAAAAACCCATTTACCGAAAAAGGCTTTCGCCCCGCTTTATATATAAAGCAACCACGATCAACAACCCGGTACAGACGCACACCACCACACACACACACACACACACACACACACCCAAGGCAAGATACGTAGATACTGAGCGTAGCAACACCACCCCTAGCACTACAAGAGCAACCGGGATACTCAACCGTGAACATGCCACCGCGAAGAGATGAAGCCGCATACGACGAACTATGGGCTCCAAGACGGGGCCTTCAGGAAGGTTACGACACCAGAGCGCCGCCACGGCCCGATCCAAGGATCAGAGTTTTCCCAGGAGCAACACGACGGGCAATGAGCCGCGACGACGCCTTCAAGAAGGGAACGAGCTTTGCCGTCGCTAGTCCATCCAAAGATAGAACATGTTTTCACCCCGGCCAATACTCATCGCCACCGAACGCCACACCCCGGCTACCACGCCGCTCACACGACCATGGACACCAGGCAACACCCAAGCTATGGCTCTGCCCAAAAGCACCACGCTACCACCACTAAGGCCGCCGCCCCAGCATCTAGGACCCTGACACCACCACACCCAAGACACGCTGCTACCCCAACCAAAGAGATGAGAGAAAGGAGCCGCCTTTTGAACCCCCAGATGCTCCTAGTGCCGAGACCCAATAGGCCAACCAAAACTGGCCTCCATCGACCCGTCCTGCCATACGGATTGCGAGACGAGCTCAGTCCTGCTACACCGGGCGCGAGACGAACTCGGTCCTGCTGCACCGGGCGTGAGACGAGCTCGATCCTGCTACTCCGGACGCGAGATGAGAGATGAACCGCAACTGGGAGAGGCCTAGCTCGCCGGCGCACGTAGCAAGCACATGACGAGAGTGTGAGCGAGGGTCGATACAGTCCGCCCGCAGACGAGCCGACGCCGGAGTAGAAGCCGACCGTCGCCGCGGATAGAGCCGCCGAGCCACCGTGTAGCCACCGCGCCACCGAGAGGCCAACGCCCGTGCCGGGCCTCCACACGCCGCCGCCCACGACCGGAGCAACCGCCAAGGGAGGCTGTTGCCCAACCCGCGCCACCATGATATTAGATCTGGCCGAGCCGCTGCGGCCGCCTTCCTCGACCCCGACGTGCAACACCACCACCCACCTCCACCAGGCAGGACATGGCAGAGGTGGCCGCATGAGATCTTGCTATCGCCACCCGCCGGCGCCCTGCATCGCCCGTCAGGAAGCTCCCCGTCCCAGCCCGATCCAGATCGGAGGCGAGGAGGACCACCACCACCTGCCAGCCCCGCCACCACAGGTCCGCTTGGCACAAGGCCCAGGCTCAGCCGCCGCCGAAACTGCGCCAGAGAGCTGCCACGCTGCGGCGCCCGGAGCCAGCGTCACATCCCGCTGAGGCCGTCCTGTCGCGCGCCAGAGCTGCCACGTGAGGAGCCGAGAGAGCCCTGCCGCCGCCAGCGCCGGCCAGGCTTTGCCCAGCCGCGCTGAAGGAAATATGCCCTGCAGGCAATAATAAAGTTGTTATTTATATTTCCTTATATCATGATAAATGTTTATTATTCATGCTAGAATTGTATTAACCAGAAACTTAGTACATGTGTGAATACATAGACAAACAAAGTGTCACTAGTATGCCTCTACTTGACTAGCTTGTTGAATCAATGATGGTTATGTTTCCTAACCATAGACATGAGTTGTCATTTGATTAATGAGATCACATCATTAGAGAATGATGTGATTGACTTGACTCTTCCGTTAGCTTAGCACGATGATCATTTAGTTTGTTGCTATTGCTTTCTCCATAACTTATACATGTTCCTATGACTATGAGATCATGCAATTCCCGAATACCGGAGGAACACTTAGTGTGCTATCAAATGTCACAACGTAACTGGGTGACTATAAATATGCTCTACAGGTGTCTCCGATGGTGTTTGTTGAGTTGGCATAGATCGAGATTAGGATTTGTCACTCCGTGTATGGAGAGGTATCTCTGGGCTCTCTCGGTAATGCACATCACTATAAGCCTTGCAAGCAATGTGACTAATGAGTTAGTTGTGGGATGATGCATTACGGAAAGAGTAAAGAGACTTGCCAGTAACGAGATTGAACTAGGTATTGAGATACCAACGATCGAATCTCGGGCAAGTAACATACCAATGACAAAGGGAACAACTTATGTTGTTGTGCGGTTTGACCGATGAAGATATTCGTAGAATATGTAGGAACCAATATGAGCATTCAGGTTCTGCTATTGGTTATTGACCAGAGATGAGTCTCGGTCATGTCTACATAGTTCTCGAACCCGTAGGGTCCGCACGCTTAACTTTCGGTGACGATCGGTATTATGAGTTTATGTGCTTTGATGAACCGAAGGTAGTTCAGAGTCCCGGATATGCTCATGGACATGACGAGGTGTCTCTAAATGCTTGATACTAAAGATTGATATATTGGACGGCTATATTCGGACATCGGAAGTGTTTCAGGTGATTTCGGAGAAAACCGGAGTGCCGGAGGGTTACTGGAACCCCCGCGGGGAACTAGTGGGCCACATGGGCCTTAGTGGAGAGAGAGAGGGCCGGCCAGGGCAGGCCGCGCGCCCCCTCCCCCTCTGGTCCGAATTGGACTAGGGAAGGGGGGCGGCGCCCCCCTTTCCTTCTCCCTCACCTCCTTCCTTCCCCCTCCTAGTAGTAGTAGGAAAGGTGAGTCCCACTCCTACTAGGAGGAGGACTCCTCCTCTCCTGGCGCGCCCCAAGGGCCGACCGACCTCCCCCTTGCTCCATTATATATGGGGGCAGGGGGGCACCCTAGAACACACAAGTTGATCATTGATCTCTTAGCCGTGTGCGGTGCCCTCCTCCACCATAATCCACCTTGGTCATATCGTCGTAGTGCTTAGGCGATGCCCTGCACCAATAGCTTCATCATCACCGTCATCACGCCGTCGTGCTAACGAAGCTCTCCTTCGACGCTCAATTGGATCAAGAGTTCATGGGACGTCACCGAGCTGAACGTGTGCTGATCACAGAGGTGCCGTACTTTTGGTACTAGGATCGGTCGAATCATGAAGACGTACGAGTACATCAACCGCGTTGTCATAATGCTTCCGCTTATGGTCTACGAGGGTACATGGACAACACTCTTCCCTCTCGTTGCTATGCATCACCATGATAGATCTTGTGTGTGCATAGGAATTTTTTTAAATTACCGCGTTCCCCAACATGCGCCCTGTGGCGGCAGCGAGGAAGGGGGCGGGGAGGAGAGACTTCTAACAGCGGCGGCGCAGATGCCCTCCCCGTCGCACGCGGGGCGACGCGGGAGGGTGTCGGTGTCAAAACCGGCGGATCTCGGGTAGGGGGTCCCGAACTATGCATCTAATGCGGATGGTAACATGAGGCGGGGGACACAATGTTTACCCAGGTTCGGGCCCTCTCGATGGAGGTAATACCCTACTTCCAGCTTGATTGATCTTGATGATATGAGTATTACAAGAGTTGATCTACCACGAGATCAGAGAGGCTAAACCCTAGAAGCTAGCCTATGGTATGATTGTTGTTCTCCTACGAACTAAAACCCTCCGGTTTATATAGACACCGGAAGGGGCTAGTGAGGGAGTCCTGGATTAGGGGGTGTTCGGGTAGCCGGACTATACCTTCAGCCGGACTCCTGGATTATGAAGATACAAGATTGAAGACTTCGTCCCGTGTCGGGATGGGACTTTCCTTGGCGTGGAAGGCAAGCTTGGCGATGCGGATATTCAAGATCTCCTACCATTGTAACCGACTCTATGTAACCCTAACCCTATCCTGTGTCTATATAAACCGGAGGGTTGTAGTCCGTAGGACAGAATCAACTCCATACACAACAATCATACCATAGGCTAGCTTCTAGGGTTTAGCCTCCTTGATCTCGTGGTAGATCTACTCTTGTACTACCCATATCATCAATATTAATCAAGCAGGAGTTTTACCTCCATCGAGAGGGCCCGAACCTGGGTAAAACAAAGTGTCCCCTGTCTCCTGTTACCATCCGGCCTAGACGCACAGTTCGGGACCCCCTACCCGAGATCTGCCGGTTTTGACACCGACATTGGTGCTTTCATTGAGAGTTCCTTTGTGTCGTCGCCTTTAGGCCCGATGACTCCTTCGATCTTCAACAACGATACAGTCCAGGGTGAGACTTTTCTCCCCGGACAGATCTTCATCTTCGGCGGCTTCGCACTGCGGGCCAATTCGCTTGGCCACCTTGAGCAGATCGAAAGCTACGCCCCTGGCCATCAGGTCAGGTTTGGAAGCCTAAACTACACGGCTGACATCCGCGGGGACTTGATCTTCGACGGATTTGAGCCACAGCCAAGCGTGCCGCACTATCTCGATGGGCATGATATAGCTCTGCCGCCAAGCAGCGCCTTGGAGGCCGCACATGCATCGGTTTCGACCATTGATTCGGAACCTACTGCGCCGATTGAGGATCAGCGGTTGGACGCTGCCTCAGGGGCTGCTATCTCAGAGGCGATCGAGCCAAACTCCAGCCCCGCACTCCGCGTGGCCCGTGACTCCGAGGAGCCGGATTCCTCTCCGAACTCCGAGCCCCCCGCACCCCTGGCAATCGAATCCGATTGGGCGCCGGTAATGGAGTTCACCGCCGCAGACATCTTTCAGCATTCGCCTTTTGGCGAAATCCTGAATTCCCTTAAGTCTCTCCCTTTATCAGGAGAGCCCTGGCTGAACTACGGTCAGCAAGGGTGGGATACGAACGGTGAGTAAATTCAAAACCCACCCACCACCCACTTTGTAGCCACTGTCGACGATTTAACCGACATACTAGACTTCGGCTCCGAAGACATCGACGGCATGGACGACGATATAGGAGATGAACAGGAACCAACACCTTTAGGGCGCTGGAACGCCACTTCGTCATATGACATATACATGGTGGATACTCCAAAATATGGAGATGGCGATGGAACAATGGGGGATGACGCCCCCAAGAAACAGCCAAAGCGCCGGCGTCAGCGGCGCCGCTCTAAATCCCGCCAAAGCAAAAACGGTGATTCCGGCACGGGAGATAATACTACCCCGGATAGTGTCTAAGAACACCCACCCCAGCAAGGTTCGGCATAGGAAGATGGAGAAGCCAGCCCTCATGAGAGAGCGGCAGACCGAGAGGTCGAGGATGATAACTATACGCCTCCCTCCGAAGAGGAGGCAAGCCTCGATGACGACGAATTCGTCATACCATCAGACCCCGCCGAATAAGAGCGTTAAACGCAGGCTTTTAGCCACGGCAACCAGCCTCAAGAAAAAGCAGCAACAACTTAAAGCTGCCCAAGATTTGCTAGCTGACAGATGGACTGAAGTCCTTGCGGCCGAAGAGTATGAACTCGAACGCCCCTCCAAGAGTTACACGAAATGCAGGTTACTACCCCGATCAGAGGAGGAAGCACCTACATCACCAGCGCATGACATGACAGACCGGCCACCTCGTGGCCGCGACAGAGAGGCCTATCAGCCCTCCACACAAGCCATGCCCCGACGCCGCACAACTAAGGCACGGGAAAATGCACCCGACCTGCGAGACATACTGGAGGACAAGGCAAGACAGACAAGATCGATCTACGGATCGCACAGGTGCCCTACGGCATGTGACAATGATCCTCATGCCGGATACAACAAATTCGGCCGGGCCGAACACAAGAGACATAGCTCTTCCGAGCTGCGTCGTGATAAAGCACAGTACAGAGGCGCCGCACACCCGCTATGCTTCACGAATGAAGTAATGGATCATAAAATCCCAGAGGGCTTTAAACCCAAAAACATCGAATCATACGATGACACCACAGACCCGGCGGTATGGATTGAGGATTATCTCCTTCACATCCACATGGCACGTGGCGATGATCTACACGCCATCAAGTACCTTCCGCTCAAACTTAAAGGACCGGCCCGACATTGGCTTAACAGCTTGCCAGTAGACTCAATCAGTTCTTGGGAGGACCTGGAAGCCGTATTCCTCGACAACGTCCAAGGCACTTACGTGCGACCGCCGGATGCCGACGACTTAAGCCACATAATTCAGCAGCTAGAAGAATCAGCCAGACAATTCTGGACACGGTTCCTAACAAAGAAAAACCAGATTGTCGACTGTCCGGACGTAGAGGCCGTAGCAGCCTTCAAGCATAACATCCGCGACGAGTGGCTTGCCCGGCACCTGGGACAGGAAAAGCCGAAATCCATGGCAGCCCTCATGACACTCATGACCCGCTTTTGCGCGGGTGAAGACAGCTGGCTAGCTCGCAGTAACAACTTATCAAAGAACCCTGGTAATTCGGATACCAAGGACAAAAGTGGTAGGACACGTCAGAACAAACAAAAACATCGTGTTAACAGCGACAACAATGAAGACACGACAGTCAATGCCGGATTCAGAGGCTATAAATCCGGTCAGCGGAAAAGGCCATTCAAAAAGAATACTCAGGGCCCGTCCAGTTTGGACCGAATACTCGATCGCTTGTGCCAGATACATGGCACCCCCAAAAAGCCAGCCAATCACACAAACAGGGATTGTTGGGTGTTCAACCAGGCAGGCAAGTTAAGAGCCGAAAACAGAGACAAGGGGCTGCACAGCGACGACGAGGAGCCCAAGCCGCCGAACAACAATGGACAGAAGGGCTTTCCCCCACAAGTGTGAATGGTGAACATGATATACGCAACCCACATTCCCAAGCGGGAGCGGAAGTGTGCGCTACGGGACGTATACGGGATGGAGCCAGTCGCCCCAAAGTTCAACCCATGGTCCTCCTGCCCGATCACTTTTGATCGAAGGGACCATCCCACTAGCATCCGTCATGGCGGCTTCGCCGCATTTGTTCTCGACCCAATCATCGACGGATTTCACCTCACAAGAGTCCTCATGGACGGCGGAAGTAGCCTGAACCTGCTTTATCAGGACACAGTGCGGAAAATGGGCATAGACCCCTCAAGGATCAAACCCACAAGAACGACCTTTAAAGGCGTCATACCAGGTGTAGAAGCCAACTGTACAGGCTCAGTAACACTTGACGTGGTCTTCGGATCCCCGGATAATTTCCGAAGCGAAGAGTTAATATTCGATATAGTCCCGTTTCGCAGTGGCTATCACGCCCTGCTCAGACGAACCGCATTCGCAAAATTCAATGCGGTGCCGCACTATGCATATCTCAAACTCAAGATGCCAAGCCCTCGAGGAGTAATCACGGTCAACGGAAACACCGAACGCTCCCTCTGTACGGAGGAGCATACGGCGGCTCTCACAGCGGAGGTACAAAGTAGCCTTCTTAGGCAATTCTCCAGTCCGGCCATTAAAAAGCCAGACACTGCCAAGCGCGCCCGGAGTAACCTACAGCAGGACCGCCTGGCACACTCTGAGCAAGCGTAGCAATGCGGCCCCAACCCCAGCTTTCGCGACCTAGCGAAACTAGTACCTCGCGTACATAACTACGCCCTTGAAATACCATGGGCACAGGGGAAGGGGCAAAATAATGGCACGCCCAAAATACGGCTTAAAACGTACCAGGGGCTGCCGGATTCTTTTTTTAATTTTTTTCTTACTTTCAGGACTCCATACTTCAGACGACCTGTTCGGCAATTAGATTGTCGCACAAACGATGCAAGATCCAGGGAGGCAGACAAGCCATGCCGCATTATGGAACTCCCAGGTGGTCTCTGTTACGAGCGATATACCTACTTTATATATAATTCCGTGGCCTGCCCCTGGTCAGGACATACTGAATAGTCCAATATCTTTTGCTTACCGCACCATTTGTATCGTTCGGCTTTGATAAATAGCCTCTCCATATATAATTCTTAGCTTTTTGTCTATTTTTTGCATTACTCTTTTCATATATATGTTCATTAATGACATGTCGCACCCGTACATGGTGGTACGGCAAAGTACGCCAGGGGCTTCAGTACCTTTTAATATGGTGTGACAAGTCCGTACACTTTCACAAGTGCGGCACCCCGAACTTATAACACTATATGCATCGGCTCTGAATCATGATTTGGGTCAATAGTTGGGTTTGCCCGGCTCCTATGTTTTGGTGCCTTACGTTCCGCTATATCGGCTAAGGTAGCACTAGGAGAACCACTGCGATTGTGCCCCGGTTGAGCTGGGTTAAGCACCTCAGTGGAGAAAGCTAAAACTGACTGTCATGATGAGGCGAGAGACAGGTCGCTGTTCGAGAGGTTTTTCGAGTCCCTAAAGGCTTATGCCGCTTCGAGCGAGGAGCTGGATAAACCCAGCCAAGGCGTGGATAGCGCCCCGAACTCGGTCTTCCGAACTAGGGGCTTCGCCAAAATTTAAAATTATAAAGTTCTATGGCTAAGTGAGAGTGTTCAAGCATTATAGTCCGATTGTCTGGTTCGTCGTGCTGAGTGCCTCCCTCGAAGGACCCAAGCATGGGAACAAGAGCGCCCAGGTTTATCACCGAACACCCCAGCACTAGTGGCATGGGGGCAGAAGCCGATGACTGGCCATCTCTCAATTTTCGATAAACGGCGGCACAGAAAATAATATTTTAAATTCAATAAGCATTGCTTAAGCGCATATGAACAAGTTTTTAGCGCACAGGATAAACACGAGCGAATTCATTCAAAAATTACATCCTTGGTGCACTCATCTGCCACAAGGCGGGCACCCGCAAGAACATCCTTATAGTAGTTCTCCGGCTTGCGATGCTCCTTCCCCGGCGGCGGCCCGTCCGTCACAAGCTTCTCACCGTCCAGCTTACCCTAGTGCACCTTTACACGGGCAAGGGCCCTACGGGCACCTTCGATGCAGGCGGAGTGCTTGATGACCTCGAGCCTTGGACAGGCCTCCACCAGCCGCCGCACCAGCCCAAAGTAGCTCCCAGGCAAGGCCTCTCCGGGCCACAGCCGAACTATGAAGCCCTTCATGGCCTGTTCGGCCGCCTTGTGGAGTTCGACCAGCTGTTTCAGCTGGTTGCTCAAGGGCACAGGGTGTCCGGCCTCACCATACTGAGACCAGAACACCTTCTCCGTCGAGCTGCCCTCTTCAGCTCGATAGAATGCGGCGGCATCGGACATGCTGCGGGGAAGATCTGCGAAGAATGCCTTACCCGCTGCTATCTTCTTCATATCCTCCAACTCTCGGAGAGCCTTTTGGGCTTCGGCCTTGGTAGACTTGGCAGTCTCAAGGGCCGTCACGAGCTCGGACGCTTGGGTCTTTGACTCAAGCTCCAAACTCTCATGTTTTTTCATGAGAGCCTGAAGCTCTTGCTGCACCTCGCCGACCTGAGACCCAAGTTTCTCTCGCTCGGTGCGCTCCACGGCCGTTTTCTTTTCGGCCTCGGACAACGCCTGCTTGAGGGTCGCCACCTTAGTCGTGGCCCCTACAATAAGCAGTACAATCCTGTTATTTTTTGCAATCACGCCTCTCTATATGCACCTTTTTATAAGGTATTTCTTACCTTCTTTCTCCTCGAGCTGCTGCTTGGCACGGCCGAGCTCTTGCTCGGACCGCTCGAGTCCCTGTTTTTGTCACACCCTAGCTAATCCATGCATTAGAGTGTGCATCATGTTTACTTTTCATCAGAAAATTGAAATGGGGAAGGTAGAACCCCCAGCACCCTTTCTGAAATCAACTAGGGTTTACTAAAAATAATTTTAATGAACCTAAAATGCCCTTCTAAAATGTTCACTCTCTTTGTCTTAGGTTAGAACCTCTTGCAAAATTGGTGCACATTTTTCTAGGTCAACAAAGGGTCATTGAATTAAATCATAAGAATTTGAATTTGGGCATTTAAATGCTATAAAATAATTCAAATGCCCAAATAATTCTGGGAGTAAATGTTTCCTGTTGGAAATAATCTAAACAGAGGCCACATTTATTTTCAGGATTTTTGGAAATGTTCTAGTATTTTATATAAAGCCCAACAGTTGCAGTTAAATAGAAAACAGAAACTAAATAAAAAAAGAGGAGAAAGAAGCCCACCTGGGCCTTGCCTGTGCTGGCCCAGCCACCTGGCTTGGCCCAGCCTGCTGGCGCTGCCAGTCGTCGTCCTCCTCGCGCCAGAAGGACGCGGAGCGCGTGCTCGCGCGCGCCGGCCACCTCCTGCTTCTGCCGACGCCGGGAGATGCCCAGAGGACGCCACGCGACCCCCACGTCTCCCTCTCATCCTCCCGCACTCTCCCCCTCGTCTCTCACACTCTCCCCCGCGACGGCCGAACGCGTCTCTCACCGCCGATCGCCGTAGTTGCCACTACAGCCACTCCCTCGCCTCTCTGACGAGCCCATCAGCTCCGCCTCGACTCCCTCGTCCTCCCCACTGAGCTACGCCTCGCCGGAGGCCCTGCAACGCCGCCTCCACCCTCGTCTTCAACCTCGGGCACCCGAGCCATCTCCGGTCGATTCGCCGCCGCCAGGACCTCCCCGAGCTCGCTGACCCCCTCTCCGACTCCGCTGTGAGCTCCTCTTCTTTTCCCTTCTTCTCTCGTGCTTGCGCTCGTCCCCTAGCTCCATTTTCCACCGCGGCCGAGAGCTTCTCGCCGCCGGCCATGGCACAGCCGTGGCCACAGCCGTGCAAGCCCACAACGGAGCGCCTCACCGTGCTCAGTGCAGCACCAGGAACCCGTAGCCACCCCCAGTTCTCCCTTCCGTGCACCGTAGCGTCGAAACCGACCTCGCCCGAACTCCGGCCGCCGCCACGAGCTCGATTCCGGCGAGCTCGATCCACCCCAGCTCCTCACACTTGCTCCATTGGATGCGCGAGAGCCTGGGCTTCGCACGGGTGGTCTCCGGTGTCGATTTGGTCGCCGGAGGGTGTTTTCCGAGCCACGCCGCCGTCTCGGGCCTCACCGGTGTCGAGCCGCCGGCGAGTTGACCCAGTTTGACCCTTGGGTGGGCCCAGGTAGACCCCCCTGAGTCTATGACAGGTGGGGCCAGTCTGTTAACTAATTTAGGTTTAGTTTTAATTAAATCTTAGTTAATCAGTCACTGACTAGTGGGCCCTGCCCAGTAATTAGGCTAACTAAACGTAGTTAGTGCCCTGAGAGGCTGACAGAAGGGGCCCACTAGTCAGGTTTGACCTGGGCTGGCGCCTTTGACCTGCTGAGGTCAGCATGATGCAATGCTGACGCAGCAATGCATTTTCTGGATTTATTTTTATATAGGAAATTCCGGAAAATAGTTCAAACTTCAAAAATTCATAGAAATTCAACCTTAACTCCAAATGAAATAATTTATATATGAAAAATTATCAGAAAAATTCAATCTATCCATCTGTAATGGTTTCATGCATGACAAAACAAGTTTACCTTGCTGTTTAGGCAGAATAAGGTAATGCACTATAAATGCCATGTTTAATGAGCTAATATTTGAATCTTTGATTCAAATGAGTTCATCCCTTTCTATTTTAGCTTGCACTAGACCAAGACACATTCATATTGCCATGTCATAGCATGCATCATATTGTTGCATATCGTCATGTGTTGATTGTGTTCCGACGTGTTCTTCGTGGTAGGTTCTGCCTCCGAGGATGTTCACTAGTATCTGACTGAAGGGCAGTATCCCACTACCACTCCATCAGGCAAGCATCCATTGATCATTCCGATACAAACCCATGTTCTCGCTTCTGCTCTTGTTTACTGCATTAAGACAACGCATTTCAAACTACTGTGTGCTACGGTAGTTAAACCCTTATCCTCTACATGACCTGTCATTGCCACAGTAACTTGATGAAACCCACTAGCATGTGTAGGAGTTGATTGAGCCATGTATGTGATTCCTACCTTGCTATGCCTGCTATGCTTAGAGTTGTGTCAGGTCTGGTTCATCTGGGTGATGGGCTAGAGGAAATGCCTATGTCGGTAATGTGAGGGATGTGTTGAACATGTTTTGGTAAAGGTATCGATGAGAGGCCATGTAGGAGTACATGGTGGGTTGTTTCATTGAGACCGTCCCTAAGAACTGAGATCTGTATGCGTGATTTAAGATTCAGCTACTACCACACATTGGGCCCTGAAATATGACCCTGCTCGACTTACTGACCCCTCTCGCCTCTGTCCAGGAGTTGCAACTAGTTTCTGGTGTTTGTAGGACATGTGTTGGCGGCCGTGCGTAGCGCTGACCCTAGGGGTGGGCTATGTGGCGGTAGATACACCGTGGCACGGTGTATCGAGTCACCCGTTTGGTGTCTCGGGAACCCTGTTCACATTGTTTGGGGCCGTTGAGGACACCCCGGCCGGATTTCCTTGCGGATGGAACCTGAATAGGCGATAAACCTGGACTAGAGACTTGTGATGCTAGTTAGGTCGTGGTCTACACCCACGTCGGTTTTCGCTTGAAGTCTGCCGAGCACATGTCGTGTGCAGACGCTAAGTGGTGGAAACATGTGTGACGAAGTACACCCCTGCAGGGTATAAAACTATTCGAATAGCCGCGTCCGCGGTAAAGGACTACTTGGTTGCATATACAGTTCATAGACAAGTTAATGGATATTACTAAAAGACTCAAGATAAGTGTGAGTACCGAGGATGGCCCTCTCGTAGGATGACGAGGGAGGATCCCCGGTGGAGTATTGTGTTGGTGAGTAGTGGACTCGTGTACGAAAACTATTTTACTGGCGAAGTTCCGTAGGATAGCTTAGCCAAGAGTCAAAGCTGGCTTGCTGCATTAACCCCACCACCTTCTTGAGAATAAGCATGTTTAGTAGGTTCTAATGTAAGACTTGCTGAGTACCTTTGTACTCACGTTTGCTTAATTACTGTTTTCAGACGACAACACCGCCCCCTTCGATGGGTTTTATGTAGACCTTGACATCGACGAGTGACTAGCCACCCAGGTGGTGATCCTGGCCATGGAGGGCCCTATGTAGATAGACAGGCTTCGAGAAGCCTTCTTTCTTTTTTACAGTCTGTACTCAGACTAGTTGCTTCCGCATGTGCATGTATGATTGTATGACTTGAGTGACGGGTCATGTGACCCCTATCTGTATGACATGTTATGTATGGCTCTCTAGAGCCCTTTAAGTAAAGTACTTGAGTTGTAGAGTTTTGTTGTGATGCCATGTTGTATGTACTCATATTGGGCATATTGTGTGTATGATTGAAATGCTTGGTATGAGTGGGATCCGATAATCTAGTTGTTTATCCTTGGCAGCCTTTCTTATGGGGAAATGTAGTCTAGCGTTCCTCGAGCCATAGTAGTCCGCTACAGCCCGGTTCTCCGGAGTCCTGCTAGCCCAGCACTACTGTTCAGGACACTTGACTGGCCGGCATGTGTTTCACTTTGTCCCTATGTCTGTCCCTTCGGGGAAATGTCTCACGGTGACTTCCGGAGTCTTGCCTAGCCTGCTACAGCCCGGGGTTCCCCGGAGTCCTGTTAGCCCAGTGCTACAGCCCGGAATCACTCATTGATGACCGACATGTTTGATGTGATTCATGTATGCCTGTCTCCATAGGTCTGTGCCGCTTTGGGTTCACGACTAGCCATGTCGGCCCGGGTTCTTTGTCATATGGATGCTAGCGACACTATCATATACGTGAGCCAAAAGGCGCAAACGGTCCCGGGCTATGGTAAGGCGACACCCGCGGGATACCGTGCGTGAGGCCGCAAAGTGATATGAGGTGTTACCGGCTAGATCGATGTGACCTGGAATTGGGGTCCTGACAGCGTTGGCATCAGAGCCAGACTGCCTGTAGGTTCGTTGAGCCAAACTGGTCGATGTCGAGTCTAGAAATGCTTTAGTTATATGTAGGGGAATTGATTGTGGGAGGGAACGTAAGGTTCTTTTACTCCTTTACCTATGCCTCTGATCTGAGTCATTCTCTTCTCTTTCAACGTGGGTTAAGGACTAGGCTCTCTTCCTCTATCAGGTTCACGTGTTACTAATCCGTAGTAGCTTATAGGATTGTTGTTACAAGTCCCAGTTCAGCTTCTACTATTCTTAGTATGTTGCTAATTGAATCAGAACCTTGATATGATGTTGTTGAGTGGTATTGTGAACTGTTGTGGATGTCTCAAATCTTTTTCTGAGCATTTACAGCCGTTATGCTGTCCAATTTTCCCTAGAAATTCTAATGTCTTTGCATTGTGGTTGTGCTTTCAGATGGCCAACCATGTTCAAAACCAAGTGGTTCGCCTGACCCGGTGCCTCGACGTGCCCGGTCATACTGCTATGCTAGTCTGGGTAATGATCGAGACGGGCTACCGTTGGTATCCCGAATACACCGTCGAAGAGCAGTTCCGCGACTTTAATCAAAGCCAATATCTCTGCACCGTCAGGATATTTCCTTCTTATCCTGGATCTACCGAGCCCCCTCACTGTTCCTATGGACTCGGGGTTACTGTTGAGATGGCTGCGCAGGATGCTGCCTATTCCATGATGACCATCTTGCGAGTCCGGACTGGCCTGCTTCGGAACACCGACTTTCGTTACATGCCAGCTTCGCTTCCGGGAGCGCAAGGGTATCTTCAGGCTATCTATGCTGACTCCACTCAGGAGGACTCATTAACTCATATCATTGCCGAGTTTCTCGAAGATAAGGACCGAGAGAATCGGGCCTTGAGGCTGGAGCTTTTCAACACCCGTGCTGATCATTGGGCCACATTGACTCGGTTTGCACCTGCGGTGCAAGCTGGATGTATGGATACAAGGGATCTGTATCCTGTGAGATCATCTCTGCCAGACATGGTGGATTGGCGTGATGTGGGAGGCATCACCCCACCCCGTGGTCCCCACAGGCCACCGTTTGTTGGTCCAAGACCTCATCCTAGCCCCTTTGGTCCACAGGCTCCTCAGGACTGTTTGTTCCCGGATGGTCATGTTGAACTTCCAGGCTACGGAGGCGACTTTTATGAGAACTACTACAGAGCTGTCTGAGTTAGTAGTAGTACCGCTAGTATTGTAGTAGTTGTATTTCCACTGTCCTGCGTGACTTGTGGAATACGACTAAGTGTGTAGTCAATTCCGGAGGTGTAGACAAATAATGTATAGGAGCTTGGAATGCCTCCGATGAGATGTAACGTCTTTCATCATAGTTGTACTGTAGCCTGGGCTTGTACTAAACTATGTATGATGTGTATGACCATTGGTATATATATGGCAGTTTTATATTACCATGACATACGAATGAACATCTCCGCATTCCGTGTTATCCATTACATCCTGCACTTCCTTGCTAAGTTTGAGCCATCCTTGTCTAAACCGTTGTCTTGTTTTCTCCTAGGATGGTCAACACCCGCAGCAACCCTGCTGCCCCGGAGCAGGGGGAAGCCAGTGCAGCTAGAGGTGAAAATCTGCCTCACCCGCCTTCTCTGGCCGAAGTGATGCTGGAGGCGGAAAGAAACAAGCGTGAGACTAACTGCCTGCTGGAGCGGATTGAGCAGAACACTGCACGCCATCCACGAAATGACTTGGTGTCCATCAATGACTTTATCAAGCTGTACCCACCAAAGTTCAACCATTCCGTCGAGCCCCTCGACGCGGATGACTGGCTTCGCAGCATCACCCACAAGCTACGTTCTGCCAATGTAGCCGAAGCCGACAAGGTTACCTATGCTGCCTATCACCTCGAAGGCCCTGCTAGCCTTTGGTGGGAAAACTTCGAAGCTATGCGCCCGGTCGGTCAAATCACTACTTGGACTGAATTCAGTGAGGCTTTCCTTGAGCATCACATTCCGGAAGGTCTCATGGATCACAAGAGGGAGGAGTTCTGCAACTTCACCCAAGGAAGACTGACTGTGGATGCATATAGCCGTGAATTTGGAAATCTGGCACGCTATGCCCCTGAAGAGGTTTCTACTGACGCTAAGAAGCAGGCAAGGTTCTGCAAGGGACTTAGCCCTGAGCTTCGCCGCGATCTCCGTCTGCACGAGTGCGCTTCCTTTCAGAAGTTGGTCAATAAAGCCATCAGTGCTGAGACAGGTCAGACTGATTATGACGCTTCATGCAAGCACTCCCGTGATTTTGGCTCTTCATCTGGCTCTGGAGCTCAGAAGTGCCGGATGTGGATTCCAAGCACGGCACTGCCACCCAGGTTCATCCCGAGGCCATCCTTTGAGGCGCCTCGTCCCAACCAGCAATTTGCACCGCCCAAGCCCTGTGGTGGCCCCGCTGCTAATGCTGCTCCATGCCCCAATTTGGTGACATGCTTCAAGTGTGGAGAGCCGGGTCACTATAGCCGAGAGTGTCCCCAGGGAAAGTCCGTTGGCCGTGGTAAGCCCGCGGGGAAGACTTTCTATGCTAAGCCGGCCACCACTGCACGTGGCCATGTTAATTATGTTTCAGCCGAGGAGGCTCATGAGGATCCTAACGTCGTCCTTGGTACGCTCCTTGTTAACTGCCATCCGGCATCTGTTCTTTTCGATACTGGAGCATCTCATTCATTCATATCCGAGAACTATGCTCAATTGCATAACACGACATTCTGCGACATGCCCACTTCCATGGTAATTCAAACTCCGGGTTCAAAATGGCAAACTTCTAGAGTAAGCCATGGGAACGAAATTCTTGTCGATAGACTTGTCTTCCTTGCATCCTTAATAGCTCTCAAGTCCTCCGATATAAATATCATCTTGGGTATGGACTGGATGTCAGCTCATTATGCTAAGATCGATTGTGCCACTAGAACCGTTCAACTTACTCACCCCTCGGGCAAGACATTTAATGTCTTAACTCGAGTGGCCGAGCGCCAGCTTTACTCCCTAAATGCCAACCCCCTTCCAGACCTTGAGGATGTTCCGGTAGTCCGAGATTTTCCGGATGTCTTTCCAGAAGAACTGCCAGGTGTTCCACCTGACAGGGATGTTGAGTTTGTGATAGACCTTGTTCCAGGAACCGTTCCAATTTCTAGAAGACCCTATAAGATGGCACCCCTAGAACTAGCCGAGCTTAAGAACCAACTCGATGAGTCCTTGAAAAAGGGTTTCATCTGTCCTAGTTCCTATCCTTGGGCTTGCCCCGTCCTCTTTGTTAAGAAGAAGGATGGAACGGATCGAATGGTTGTGGATTACCGACCTGTCAATTTGGTCACCATGAAGAACAAATATCCGCTTCCCAGGATCAACGATCTATATGATCAGCTCGCTGGATCCTCAGTCTTCTCCAAGATGGATTTGAGGTTGGGCTACCATCAAATCAAAATCAGAAATAGGGACATACCCAAAACGGCCTTTGTTACTCGTTATGGCCAATACGAGTACACCGTCATGTCCTTCGGTTTAACCAATGCCCCGGCTACCTTCTCTCGGTTAATGAACTCAGTCTTCATGGAGTACTTGGATAAATTCGTCGTAGTATACCTCGATGACATACTCATCTACTCCAAGAATGAAGAGGAACATGCCGTACATCTAAGGCTGGTATTGATGAAACTTCGAGAGCATCGCCTTTATGCCAAATTCTCCAAGTGTGAATTTTGGTTGCCAGAAGTGACCTATCTAGGCCATGTAATCTCTGGTAAGGGTATTGCTGTCAATCCTGAGCGAGTTCAAGCCGTCCTTGATTGGACTCCACCTGAGACGGTCAAGCAAGTTCGGAGCTTCCTTGGCCTAGCGAGCTATTGCCGCCGCTTCGTCGAAAATTTCTCCAAGGTTGCTAAACCTCTAACTGAACTCCTCAATAAAGATAAAAAGTTCGAGTGGACTCCACAGTGCGAGATCAGTTTTCAGGAACTGAAAAGACACCTGACATCTGCTCCCGTACTGGTACCACCAGATTTCTCCAAGGACTTTATTATCTATTGCGACGCCTCGCGACAAGGACTAGGTTGCATACTCATGCAAGATCGTCAGGTAATTGCCTATGCTTCACGGCAATTACACCCACATGAGAAAAATTATCCTACACATGATCTAGAGCTTGCAACTGTAGTCCATGCACTTAAAACCTAGCGACATTACCTTCTCGGTAATCGTTGCGAGATCTTCACCGATCACCAAAGTTTGAAATATATCTTCACCCAACCATATTTGAATCTCAGACAAAGACGTTGGGTCGAGTTGATCTCGGATTACGACTTAGGAATAACTTACAACAAAGTCAATGTCATGGCTGATGCGCTAAGCCGCAAGTCCTATTGTAACAACCTGATGTTACAACAAAGTCAACCACTTCTCCATGAGGAATTTCGTAAGGTAAACCTTCACATTGTTCCTCGAGGATTCCTATCCACCCTGGTGGCGAAACCTACCCTTATGGATCAAATCATAGCTGCCCAGAAGCGTGATAAGGGCATCTCCCGGATTAAGGAAAACATCGCTAGCGGAGTTACTAAATGTTTCTCCATGGATGAGCAAGGTGCTGTCTTCTTCGAGAACCGTCTGGTGGTTCCCAAGAAACAACATCTACGCCAGTTGATCCTTAAGGAAGCTCATGAATCCCCTCTCACCATTCATCCCGGTAGTACCAAAATGTATCAAGACCTACGCCAGAGGTTTTGGTGGACTAGGATGAAGAGAGAAATCGCTCAATACATTGCTAGCTGTGACGTTTGTCGTCGTGTTAAAGCAGAGCATCAACGGCCTGCTGGCACCCTTCAACCTTTGGCTATTCCTGAATGGAAATGGGATAAAATCAGTATGGATTTCATCACTTGGTTTCCCAGGACCAAGAGAGGGAATAATGCCATCTTCATTGTGATCGACCGACTTTCCAAAGTAGCCCACTTTCTACCTGTTCGTGAGAGTATCACCGCTAGCCAACTAGCTGAGTTATACATCTCCTGAATAGTGTCTCTTCATGGTGTTCCATTTGAAATTAACTCAGACCGTGGGAGTCTCTTCACCTCTCGATTTTGGGAAAGTTTCCAAAATGCTATGGGAACTCGTCTCTCCTTTAGCACCGCCTTCCATCCACAATCAAGTGGTCAAGTGGAACGAGTCAATCAAATTCTAGAAGATATGCTCCGAGCTTCTGTCATCTCGTTCGGAATGAGTTGGGAGAAATGCCTTCCATTTGCGGAGTTTGCTTATAACAATAGTTATCAAGCTAGCTTGGGCAAGGCTCCTTTCGAAGTTCTTTATGGACGAAAATGTCGAACGCCTCTTAACTGGTCAGAAACCGAGGAAAGACAACTCTTTGGCCCGGATATGATTCAGGAAACAGAAGAGAAGGTTCGCGTTATTCGTGAGAAATTGAAAACATCCCAATCTCGTCAAAAGAGTCAATATGATCGTAAACATAAGCCTATGACTTATGAAGTCGACGAGAAGGCTTACCTTCGGGTTACTCCATTAAAGGGAACCCATCGTTTCGGTATCAAAGGCAAATTGGCCCCTCGTTACATTGGACCCTTTCGCATTCTTGCTAAACGAGGAGAAGTTGCCTACCAATTGGAACTACCTCCGCATCTTTCCAGAGTTCACGATGTCTTCCACGTTTCACAACTTAGGCGTTGCTTCGCGGATCCTATCCGTGGAGTGGACCATGAAACGCTTGATCTACAAGATAATCTCTCTTATCGGGAATATCCCGTTCGTATCCTTGATCAAACTGAGCGTACCACTCGACGGCAGAATATCAAGTTTCTCAAGGTTCAATGGTCACATCATTCCGAGGAAGAAGCCACTTGGGAAAGGGAGGATCGACTTCGACTCGAGTACCCCACCTTCTTCCCAGAGGATCCTAAATCTTGGGACGAGATTCTTTTGAGTGGGGGTGAGTTGTCACACCCTAGCTAGTCCATGCATTAGAGTGTGCATCATGTTTACTTTTCATCAGAAAATTGAAATGGGGAAGGCAGAACCCCCAGCACCCTTTCTGAAATCAACTAGGGTTTACTAAAAAATAATTTCAATGAACCTAAAATGCCCTTCTAAAATGTTCACTCTCTTTGTCTTAGGTTAGAACCTCTGGCAAAATTGGTGCACATTTTTCTAGGTCAACAAAGGGTCATTGAATTAAATCATAAGAATTTGAATTTGGGCATTTAAATGCTATAAAATAATTCAAATGCCCAAATAATTCTGGGAGTAAATGTTTCCTGTTGGAAATAATCTAAACAGAGGCCACATTTATTTGCAGGATTTTTGGAAATGTTCTAGTATTTTATATAAAGCCCAACAGTTGCAGTTAAATAGAAAACAGAAACTAAATAAAAAAAAGAGGAGAAAGAAGCCCACCTGGGCCTTACCTGTGCTGGCCCAACCACCTGGCTTGGCCCAGCCTGCTGGCGCTGCCAGTCGTCCTCCTCCTTGCGCCAGAAGGACGCGGAGCGCGTGCTCGCGCGCGCCGGCCACGCGCCGGCCACGCGCCGGCCACCTCCTGCTTCTGCCGACGCCGGGAGACGCCCAGAGGACGCCACGCGACCCCCACGTCTCCCTCTCATCCTCCCGCACTCTCCCCCTCGTCTCTCACACTCTCCCCCGCGACGGCCGAACGCGTCTCTCGCTGCCGATCGCCGTAGTTGCCACTACAGCCACTCCCTCGCCTCTCCGATGAGCCCATCAGCTCCGCCTCGACTCCCTCGTCCTCCCCACCGAGCTACGCCTCGCTGGAGGCCCTGGAACGCCGCCTCCGCCCTCGTCTTCAACCTCGGGCACCCGAGCCATCTTCGGTCAATTCGCCACCGCCAGGACCTCCACAAGCTCGCTGACCCCCTCTCCAACTCTGCTGTGAGATCCTCTT
Organism: Triticum dicoccoides; assembly: GCF_002162155.2. NCBI lineage: Eukaryota > Viridiplantae > Streptophyta > Magnoliopsida > Poales > Poaceae > Triticum > Triticum dicoccoides. Next base: position 682,909,776 of record NC_041388.1, read on the forward strand.
CTTTTCCCCTCTTCTCTCGTGCTTGCGCTCGTCCCCTAGCTCCATTTTCCACCGCGGCCGAGAGCTTCTCGCTGCCGGCCATGGCGCAGCCGTGGCCACAGCCGTGCAAGCCCACAACGGAGCGCCTCACCGTGCTTAGTGCAGCACTAGGAACCCGTAGCCACCCCCAGTTCTCCCTCCCGTGCACCGTAGCATCGAAACCGACCTCGCCCGAACTCCGGCCGCCGCCACGAGCTCGATTCCGGCAAGCTCGCTCCACCCCAGCTCCTCACACTTGCTCCATTGGATGCGTGAGAGCCTGGGCTTCGCACGGGTGGTCTCCGGCGTCGATTTGGTCGCCGGAGGGCATTTTCCGAGCCGCGCCGCCGTCTCGGGCCTCGCCGGCGTCGAGCCACCGGCGAGTTGACCCAGTTTGACCCTTGGGTGGGCCCAGGTAGACCCCCCCTGAGTCTATGACAGGTGGGGCCAGTCTGTTAACTAATTTAGGTTTAGTTTTAGTTAAGTCATAGTTAATCAGTCACTGACTAGTGGGCCCTGCCCAGTAATTAGGCTAACTAAACGTAGTTAGTGCCCTGAGAGGCTGACAGAAGGGGCCCACCAGTCAGGTTTGACCTGGCCTGGCGCCTTTGACCTGCTGAGGTCAGCATGACGCAATGCTGACGCAGTAATGCATTTTCTGGATTTATTTTTATATAGGAAATTCCAGAAAATAGTTCAAACTTCAAAAATTCATAGAAATTCAACCTTAACTCCAAATGAAATAATTTATATATGAAAAATTATCAGAAAAATTCAATCTATCCATCTGTAATGGTTTCATGCATGACAAAACAAGTTTACCTTGCTGTTTAGGCAGAATAAGGTAATGCACTATAAATGACATGTTTAATGAGCTAATATTTGAATCTTCGATTCAAATGAGTTCATCCCTTTCTATTTTAGCTTGCACTAGACCAAGATACATTCATATTGCCATGTCATAGCATGCATCATATTGTTGCATATCATCATGTGTTGATTGTGTTCCGATGTGTTCTTCATGGTAGGTTCTGCCTCCGAGGATATTCACGAGTATCCGACTGAAGGGCAGTATCCCACTACCACTCCATCAGGCAAGCATCCATTGATCATTTCGATACAAACCCATGTTCTCGCTTCTGCTCTTGTTTACTGCATTAAGACAATGCATTTCAAACTGCTGTGTGCTACGGTAGTTAAACCCTTATCCTCTGCATGACCTGTCATTGCCACAGTAACTAGATGAAACCCACTAGCATGTGTAGGAGTTGATTGAGCCATGTATGTGATTCCTACCTTGCTATGCCTGCTATGCTTAGAGTTGTGTCAGGTCTGGTTCATCTGGGTGATGGGCTAGAGGAAATGCCTATGTCGGTAATGTGAGGGATGTGTTGAACATGTTTTGGTAAAGGTATCGACGAGAGGCCATGTAGGAGTACATGGTGGGTTGTTTCATTGAGACCGTCCCTAAGAACTGAGATCTGTGTGCGTGATTTAAGATTCAGCTACTACCACACATTGGGCCCTGAAATATGACCCCGCTCGACTTACTGACCCCTCTCGCCTCTGTCCAGGAGTTGCAACTAGTTTCTGGTGTTTGTAGGACATGTGTTGGCGGCCGTGCGTAGCACTGACCCTAGGGGTGGGCTATGTTGCGGTAGATACACCATGGCACGGTGTATCGAGTCACCCGTTTGGTGTCTCGGGAACCCTGTTCACATCGTTCGGGGCCGTTGAGGACACCCCGGCCGGATTTCCTTGCGGATGGAACCTGAATAGGCGATAAACCTGGACTAGAGACTTGTGAGGCTAGTTAGGTCGTGGTCTACACCCACGTCGGTTTTCGCTTGAAGTCTGCCGAGCACATGTCGTGTGCAGACGCTAAGTGGTGGAAACATGTGTGACGAAGTACACCGCTGCAGGGTATAAAACTATTCGAATAGCCGCGTCCGCGGTAAAGGACTACTTGGTTGCATATACAGTTCATAGACAAGTTAATGGATATTACTAAAAGACTCAAGATAAGTGTGAGTACCGAGGATGGCCCTCTCATAGGATGACGAGGGAGAATCCCCGGTGGAGTATTGTGTTGGTGAGTAGTGGACTCGTGTACGAAAACCGTCTCTTTCCAGGACATAAGCCGCGTGGGGGGTCTGGATCGGAACTCAGGGGCTGCGGTCCATTCCGGATCGCGTGGCTCGGTGATATAAAACCACCCGGCTTGCCATCCCTTTAGGGTCTCCACGAAAGAGCCCTCGAACCATAGGACGTTGGCCATCTTGCCCGCCATAGCGCCTCCGCACTCCGCCTGGCTGCCGCGCACCACCTTGGGCTTGACGTTGAAGGTCTTGAGCCAGAGGCCAAAATGGGGGCGGACGCGGAGAAAGGCCTCGCACACGACGATAAACGCCGAGATGTTGAGGATGAAGTTCGGAGCCAGATCGTGGAAATCTAGGCCGTAGTAGAACATGAGCCCCCGGACAAATGGGTGGAGTGGAAAACCCAGTCCGCGGAGGAAGTGGGGGAGAAACACGACCCTCTCATGGGGCCTTGGGGTGGGGATAAGCTTCCCCTCTTCAGGAAGCCGGTGCGCGATGTCCTTGGACAGGTATTCGGCCTTCCTTAGCTTTTTTACTTTACCCTCCGTGACGGAGGAGACCATCCATTTGCCTCCCACTCCGGACATTGCTGGAGAAGGTTGAGGTGGGAAGTGCGGGCTTGGGCGCTGGAGCTCGGGTGCACGAGAGATGGATAGGCAAGGGAGGAAGAAGGCGTAGGTAAAAAGGGTGGATCCTTATCCCCTTATATAGGCGGATGCGGTTATGCGTCCCCACCTGCCTAATAAAACTCGCTTGCCTCCTGAGCGCCGTGATAAATGGCGCGGTTGGGTTGCCCATGTCCGTATTGATGAGAATCCCGTAAAAAGGGTACGCGATCTCTGCTTTGACAAGACGTGCCAAGGAAACCGCCTCGCAAAACATGCTGAGGTGGAAAAGTAAAAACAATTCGAGTAAAGAGCTTGGCTATAGTGTGTTGGTGCACTGCGGAATACGTCAGCAGATTTGATTTGTGTTAATATTATTCTCTCTATGGCAATATGTGGAAGCTTATTTTGCAGAGCCGGACACTACTCTTGGTGATTACAATCTTCTATGAAGGACTTGGAGGAGGAACCCACCTTGCAATGCCGAAGACAATTTTGCGCGCCGGACTCGTCGTCATTGAAGCCTGGTTCAGGGGCTACTGAGGGAGTCTTGGATTAGGGGGTGTTCGGGTAGCCGGACTATACCTTCAGCCGGACTCCTGGATTATGAAGATACAAGATTGAAGACTTCATCCCGTGTCCGGATGGGACTTTCCTTGGCGTGGAAGGCAAGCTTGGCGATGCGGATATTCAAGATCTCCTACCATTGTAACCGACTCTATGTAACCCTAACCCTATCCGGTGTCTATATAAACCGGAGGGTTGTAGTCCGTAGGACAGAATCAACTCCATACACAACAATCATACCATAGGCTAGCTTCTAGGGTTTAGCCTCCTAGATCTCGTGGTAGATCTACTCTTGTACTACCCATATCATCAATATTAATCAAGTAGGAGTAGGGTTTTACCTCCATCGAGAGGGCCCGAACCTGGGTAAAACAAAGTGTCCCCTGTCTCCTGTTACCATCCGGCCTAGACGCACAGTTCGGGACCCCCTACCCGAGATCTGCCGGTTTTGACACCGACAGCTAGGGTTACACAGAGTCGGTTACAAGGGAGGAGATCTACATATCCGAATGGCCAAGCTTGCCTTCCACGCAAAGGAGAGTCCCACCCGGACACGTGACAAATTCTTCAATCTTGTATCTTCATAGTCCAACAGTTTGGCCAAGGGATATAGTCCGGCTATCCGAGGACCCCCTTATCCAGGACTCCCTCAATAGCCCCTGAACCAGGCTTCAATGACGATGAGTCCAGCGCGCAGATTGTCTTCGGCATTGCAAGGCGGGTTCCTCCTCCGAATACTCCATAGAAGATTTTGAACACAAGGATAGTGTCCGGCTCTGCAAAACAAATTCCACATACCACCGTAGAGAGTATAATATTTCCACAAATCTAATCTGCTGACAACTTTTCATAACGTGACATCACGCCTTGGCCTCGGTCATTATTCGAACCGTTTTTCCCAACCAGCCACTGCACGTGTTTCGAGGTGGTTTTATTGACACGTCTTGTCAAAGCAGAGATCGTGTCCCCTTATCACGGGATTCTCATCAATACGGGTGTGGGTAACCCAATCGTGCCCGTTAGTAAGACTCCTCGATTTTAGGCAAGTTCCAAACGACCATGCGGAGGACGCTTGATATTCGCAATCTTTATAAAGGGGCCAAAGCCTGTCCTTTTCTTATCGCGCTCAATCCCTCCCTTCCCCCACCCCTAGTTCCAACACCCAAGGCTCAGGCGAAGCACTTCGGACCTTCAATCATGTCCGGATCCAACCTTCAGGGCCGGTGGATGGCTTCCTCTGTCATAGACGAGGACATCAAGAAGCTAAGGGAGGCCAGGTATCTGACCGCCGAAATCTCGCACAGGCTGCCTGCCCGAGGACAAGTCATCCCCACTCCCGAACCCAACGAGAGTGTCGTATTTGTTTCCCACTTCCTCCGAGGGCTAGGCTTTAGTCTTGATCCCTTCGTCAGAGGGCTCATGTTCTATTATGGGCTCGACTTCCATGATTTAGCTCCGGATTCCATCCTTCACATCTCGTCGTTTATCGTCGTATGTGAGGCCTTCCTCCGCATCACCCCACACTTCGGCTTATGGCTCAAGACCTTCAATGTGAAGCCGAAGATGATCGATGGGTGACACGCAGAATGTGGAGGTGCCACAATAAGCAAAGGCGTCGATGCCCCATGGCCAAAGGGTTTCTTCCGGGAGATATCCAACTTATGGCAGCGGGAGTGGTTTTACATCACAGCTCCCCGAAGTACTAAGTGGGTGGCTGCCCCCGCCTTCCGTTCGGCCCCCCACCACAACTGGCGTCATGGGTTTACAAAGGGATAGACTGGGGGGCCGGTTAATGACGTGCTGACATTGCAAAGTCGCATCCGAGATCTCCTCAAGAGGGACATCGGTCTCGTCAAAGTAATGCAAGTTATGCTAGTTCGTCGGATCCTGCCATGCCAACATCAATCTCTTCGTATGTGGGAGTTCAACCCGGAAGGACCGCGAACTATTCAGCAGTTCTTCGGTGGGACGCTCGAAGAGATGTATAAATTGTTCTTCGGATCACGAATAAAGTGTCCGGACACCACCGAGGATGCGGGTCTCAACTGTAATCGTCCAGATACCCAGGTAAGTATTTCCACGACCGAACACATGGTCTTTTCATTTGCCATAACATAATTCTAAAAGAATTGCTCTTGGCCAGGACTGGGTAAGAAAGGCAAAGATGATCAGGTGTTCGGCCCCCCTTCCTGAGGGCTCGTCGGATCCTGTACTAGCCAGGATGCTGGAGTACGCACCTTATCAAGTTCCCTCGGGCGAAGATAAAAGGAGAGACGAAGAAGCCAAAAGCGAGCCTCACGTATTACTCATCCAAACCGGGGGAATTAGTGCCTCCACGAAGGAGGATAATCGGGGAGAAGAATCCGAAATTCCCTCTTCCCAAGGATGGAAAAGGACCGCTCCTGAAAACTTGGAAATAAATGTTTCCAAACGAGAGAAGGAACCGTCGCCAGGAGGCCCTGCCTCAGAGGGCATCCTTGCCGCCCAGTGCCCGCAAGGGGGTCAACCCTCCACCGAGCTGTAAGTGAACAAAAGTACTTTTGGTAAATATACTTTGCCTTATCTCCGCGGACAATAAACGAGACGTATGTCTTGCAGTCCGGACCGTAGCCCTTCCCGAAAGACTTCGTCTTCAGGGAATCTTCTTCCGGAGATGATGGTGAGCGAAATGCCTCCCCTTGTCTCCCTGCCTCCTGGGGCGGATGACCCTGAGGTGTCATCACGGAGGATTTCTCCTGATCCGCCAAGGCCAGAAGGTATCCCTTCGGCTACCCGGAGTCCGGAGTATTCGGCTCCTAAGGGGAGCGGCAGAAAGAGTCTGAGATTGTCTGGTGCACAACCAGACGCACTGATGAATCTTTTGGAGCAAGCGGCAATCTCAGAGGAGCATCGTACCTTAATGGGTACTGTGATCAAGAGGATCTCATCCGCCAAAAGTGGGTTGCATGAAGCTTTTGCGAGCCTGCTAAGAGGCTTTGAGGTACGCAAAGTAATATGTAAAATTTTGACAGTACCGCACTCGCTAGGTGTGTTCTATACTGATAGTAGCCCCTGAGACCCTGGTTGCTGCCGAGAGGCGGCAAACAGAGAATCATATTCCTAGGTAATGATCACGCTTATAGCCTATGCAGGCGGCTGATGGTCCGGTGGTTGGCCGGACTACTGAGCTTGCCGGACTAAGCCGACAACTTGACGCAGCAGATGCCTATATTTCGCTTGTGAACAAGCGGTTTGACGAGGCACAGGGTATGCATTTTCGGGTGGTCAATAGATATTAAGAGGAGCATGATGCTAGTATCTAATGTATGCTATGACTGCAGATGGAGCTGCCGTCGTGGAGACCCTTTGGGCGAAACTTGCCCGAGCCAAGGAACAAGCCAGGAGAGGTGATGCAGCCGCCCTAAAGGCGGCCGAAGACTTAAGAGCCGAACAGGCTGCTCATCGCAAGAGCAAAGATAAAATAGCCAAGATGGCTGTTGAGCTGAAAGATGCCGCTGGCCGATATGAGCTTCTTGAAAAGGAAAGCCAAGTGAGAGCTGCTGACCTAAAGAGAGCCGTGGAGGCAGCCAAGGAAACCCGTTCTAAAATCAGAGTGGCAGAGGAGGATCTCCGTCAAGCCGGAGATATCACGGCTGGGAAGCCCATTTTGTTGCGGACGAAGTTCGGAGATCCTAAGTATGCCCCTCTGGATCGATTATGGAGTGCTGCAGACGCGTATGCGGACTTGGCAATGAGTGCTGCTAATGCGACTGCGTTTTTCAAAGATCAAGAAGATCACGAAGTAGAGAAGTTGTTCTGGTCGTAGTTTAGTGCTCCGACGTGTCCGCTGCTCTTAAATGAGCAAATGGCCGAGTGGGCGGAGCTCCATAGGTTGTCCGGGCTTGCTATGAGGTCTGTCATGGATCATCTTTGACCGGAAGGGCCAAAGCCGAATAGTTATTTTGGTTTAGTGCAACGATTCCTTGGTGCTGTGCAGCATATCAATGCCGTAAAGAGGTTGGCGTGCATAGAGGGTGCGCGGATGGCTCTTGCCCGTGTTAAGACATACTGGGCAGAGATGGATGCTGCCGCTCTTGCAACCCGGGGTCCGGCCGTAGGCCAGGTCTCGACCGAGCACTATTTAGGAGAAGTCCTAGAAGGCGCTCGGTTAATAGAGGCGCAGTGCTAGAAGAGTGTCATGTTCGAGTGACATGTGTCTCAATTGTAAAAACAATATTCTTTGAGTTATAAAGGCTATGTTTATACTTTTGCTTGAAAGTATTATGATGCCTCCTGTGCAGCCGTTTTATGTATGTATATAACCTGAAAGTTTGCACTCGCCGGCTTCAGCCCCCACACACATAATGCGGGGGTGTTCGGAAAAGCACGTATTCACACTTGATCCAACGTCTTGGTCCATGAAGGAGGTGATAGCGCGGTGAACAAGGCAATCAAACTATATTGCTTTAACACTTTCACTTAGCCATAGGAGTTTGACAGTGGGGCTACTATATAGCCCCTGGTACCTCCACGCTTATCCGAATACGATGCGCATACATACATGACCAAGAAACCGGTCCTTCGTTAATGCGGATGAATCGCGAAGATTCCGTTGAGTCATCGAGTGGTTGACCAGTCTCGCGCTTTATCATGACAGTCAGTTTTCGGCTTTCTCTACTGAGGTGCTCACCCAGATGAACCACGACACAATCGTAGTAGTTCTCCCGGTGCCACCTTAGCCGATAGAGTGGAACGTAAGGTAGCAAAACACGGGAGCCGGGAAAACCCAACATTTGACCAAAGACATGATTCAGAGCTGATGCATATAAGGCCAAACTCGCGACGCCGAACACTCCCTAAGGTGCTCGGACTTTACAACATATACCGGGCTGAGCAAAGCCCTTGATAATGAACCCTGAATTTCCAGGTACGTGCATTAGTCTGACGCGGCGAAAATGCCAATAATGTCAGCATCCCTCTCGGTTGTGTTAAGTATCCGGAGGGCGTAAAGCAACAAGAGACAGTGAGAAAGGTTTACATAGGGTCTTAATCTAAAAAGAAACCTTTGAGCGGGGCCCTGCTGCACGTGTGCGCCTGTGTCTCCGTTGTGCCGTGTCCTGGAAGGGTGTAGCACGATTGTCATCTGCAAGAGAGAAAAACCCCAGGTGAAAGCCTACGTGCAGAAAATTGGTTATTATTAATAGACCATTGAAATTAAATCTAAGTAAGGTCAAACCGAACTATAGTCCTTTTTACACGCGGGAAGCCCCTAGCTCCACCTATGGGGGTATATCCATCGACCTAATCTCGGGTTTATCTCAACTATTATAGCGAGGGGGTGCCAGACTCATCTAGCCGTGTCCACGGTCTTGACGACCGATCATTTATTCTGGTTGGAGGGGTCGTTCAGTGTTCGGCTGCGAAAGCCGCCGTACATTCCTCCGCATGTAAGGAGTGCTATGAGTTTCTGCTAACTATGATGATGCCACGTGGACCGGGCATCTTGAGCTTCAGATAAGCGTAATGCGGTATTGCGTTAAAGCGAGCGAAGGTTGTTCTTTTGAGTAGTGCTTGATAGCCGCTTCGGAATGGAGCGATGTCGAAGGTTAATTCTTCGCTTCAGAAGTTGTCGGGAGAACCGAATACAACCTCTAGTGCTAAAGAGCCCGTGCAGCGGGCCTCTGTGCCTGGTACTACTCCTTTAAAGGTAGTATTGCTTTGGCTGATTCTTGTTGGGTCTATCCCCATTTTGCGGACTGTGTCTTGATATATCAGATTAAGACTACTGCCGCCGTCCATAAGGACTCGGGTGAAATGGTGTCCATCAATTATTGGGTCTAGTACCAAGGCAGCCAATCCTCCATGCCGGATACTAGTCGGGTGATCCCTGCGATCAAAAGTGATTGGGCAGGCCGACCAAGGGTTGAACTTGGGGGTAACGGGCTCTACGGTGCATATGTCTCGGAGCGCGTGTGTGCTCCTCCTCTTCGTTACGTGAATCATGTTCACTGTTTTGTCTTCCGGTGGGAATTTTTTCTGTCCCCCAGTGTTTTGTTGGTGAGGCTCATCCTCGTTTTCACTTGGTGTCTCCCTCCCCTTGTGTTCGGCGTTTAGCTTGCTGGCCTGCTTAAAGACCCAACGTTCTCTATTGGTGTGATTTGCAGGTTTATCGGAGGTGCCATGAATCTGACATAATCTGTGCAGAATCTTGTTTAGGCTGGATGGTCCATCTCTGCTACCTTTGAATGGCTTTTTACGTTGATCGGGCCGAGAGCCCCTGAATCCGGCGTTTACCGTCGTGTTGTCTGGGCTGTCTTCGTTGCTACGATGCTTGCTTTTATTGCGTCGTGGTTTTCCATTGCCATCCCTAACTTCGGATGTGCTTGGGTTGCTGGTGCCCCTGCGGGCCAGCCAACTATCCTCGCCCGCGCAGAAGCGGGTCATAAGGCTTGTTAGGGCTGCCATTGTCCTTGGGTTTTCCTGGCCGAGGTGTCTGGCAAGCCATTCGTCCTGGACGCTATGTTTGAAAGCCGCTAAGGCTTCTGCATCCGGGCAATCGACAATTTGATTCTTCTTAGTGAGGAATCTGTTCCAAAGCTTTCGGGATGACTCTCCGGGTTGCTGAATTATGTGACTTAAATCGTCTGCATCCGGAGGTCGGACATAGGTCCCTTGAAAATTAGCCCTGAAAGCGTCCTCGAGCTCTTCCCAACTTCCAATTGAGTTTTCTGGGAGGCTTTTCAACCAGTGCCTAGCTAGTACTTTCAACTTTAAGGGCAAGTATTTGATGGCGTGGAGATCATCTCCACGAGCCATGTGGATGTGAAGGATAAAGTCCTCAATCCAGACCCCAGGGTCTGTTGTTTCGTCGTATGACTCTATGTTCATGGGTTTGAATCCTTCTGGGAATTCATGGTCCAGTACCTCGTCGGTGAAACATAGGGGGTGCGCGGCACCCCTGTATTTGGGTGTGTCTGACGGTTGTAGTGTTCGATTTTGATTCCGAACTATTATTCTGTCAATATAGTCATTTGGGTGGCGATGATTCTGTGCCGGAACGCACTTCCTAGGTCCATAAATGGACCTGGTCAAACCGTCTTTTTTGTGTAGGTCCTCACGTAGGTCGTGTGCTGACTTGTGTACGTCATCGTTAGCCGCCCTGTCGCGACCATGGGGTGGCCTGTTCGTTTGATTGGCCGTTTTATTTTCTGGCTGAGTGGGCTCTAAGGCCTCATCGTCGAATTCAGGCAACAACTTGCGCTTTGGATAGCTTTTTGTGTGGCGATTACCGCCGTACTTTTCTTCCGTGTCAAGCACTTTATTCCATCTGCTGTTGAGCGTATTCTGCGCGGTCTTAAGCCTTTGCTTCTGCTTCTTCAGGCTCTGCGCGGTTTCAATGAGCCTTTTATGAAGGTTCTCTTGTTCCAAGTGTCTTTCAAGGACGATGTGTGCATGTCGTCTAGACTATTCATGTCTCCGGAGACAGGTTGATGAGTTTTACCCTCGCGGTCGTCGTGACCTGACAGCGGCTCCGTACTATGTTCGCCGTCCGCTGGTCCACCCTGCTCCACCGCTGGGTTCATGTGGTCGTTGTCTCCTTTGGGGTCGACCGGGGTGTTACTCTTTCTTGCACTGTTATCGCTGTTTTTGCCAGGGCGGGATTTGGAACGGCGCTTATGCCGTCGCTTTGGTTGCTTCTCGAGGGAATTGTCTGTGACGCCCCGAGACCGATGTGCCAGTTGTCTCCCAGTTATTCGCCGTTGTTGCCATGTCTTTTGCTTGCGTGTTGCATCTTGTCATGTCATCATGTGCATTGCATCATCATGTTTTCAAAACATGCATTAGTCCGGGTCTCCCAGTTCCGTCCGTTGTCCGTTCTGAGCCGAGACACACTTGCACGCGCCCGCGGCATGTCCGAAATAGTATTTTATAAGAGACCGGAAAATGTTTTCAGAATGGGATGAAAGTTGGCGTGCGGTGTTGTTTTGTTGTAGGTAGGCCGCCTGCCAAGTTTCATCGCGTTCGGAGTCCGTTTGACGCCCCAACGGATAACTATAGCGGCAGTATAGCCGGTCTAACGTCGGACGTTTTCGGTCTCCGAAAACTGTTGCCGGGCCTACCTCTCTTCTCTTCTCTCAGCTCGAGAACGTCTACACAGCCCACCTAGTCCATCCTCCTTCCCCTCTTCGCTTCCGGAGTTGTCCGATGCGATCGCATGGTCCGAAACCCTCTCTGCTCAGTGCATCAACCCCCTCACGTGCGCGTCCGAAACTTCCTCGGACCCGACCCGGGCAGTCGTCACCGTTGTGTCCGGATCATCCCCAAACATCTACAAAACGTCCCCGTTTTGTTAATTGGACTTCCTAAGCTATTGTTCCCGTCCGTCCGATTACGATCGGAGGGACCTTATACCCCTAAACCTATCCGACTTGCTATATGTAGTGGCAACCCTAGACTAATCCTAGATTTTAACCCGTTTGTCCCATCAGTCCATCCGCGCCGCCACCTGATGCCCTCCTCCTCCTTGCATTCCGTGCCAAGCCTATCAGATCCATCGATCCCCTCCTCTGCTTGCTCGTCCCCGAGCACCTCGTTCCACCAGCACCGCCTTGCCCGAGTACCAGCGCCAACGGCGACTACCACCACCGAACCAGGCCGTGCCCTGCGCCCTTCCTCCCCTGCTCTTTTCCCTTCCTTCTTTCTCTCTCTCTTACGCGCAGCTCTCCCCTTGCTCTCTTCTTCTTCACAGGGAACCGACCTGCCATGGCCGCCGATTGTCCTCGTCGCCACCCTTCGGATCAGCGCCGAATCAGCCTCGCTGCCGCACCACCTCGCGCCATCGTCCTTCGTTTTCTGCAGCCTCCCCGTTCTCTTCGTCGACGCAGGGAGACAAGCTCCTTCCGAAGACCAGCAGGAGGTCCTGCCGCCTTGGACCTCATCGTCGCCGCCCGGATCTCCAAGCCCGCGCTGCGCCAGGTCATCTTGTCACCGGGAATGGATTCCCCAACCCCGGATCTGACGCCTCCCGTCGTCCCCGTCGCCGGAGCCTTCAACAACGCCCCAAGTCCCGCCATGAACGCCCGACCTCGAGCTTCCGCCAGCGAGCCGCTCTACCACTGGATCAGGACGGGGTCAGCCTGGTCCACTCCGTCCAGCGAACCCCGCGCCTCGACGCCATGGATCCGCGCCGAGCCCCGCCATCCCCGCCGCTCCTCTGCTTCACGCCGCCGTTCCCTGAACTCCCTCTGTCGCCGTTGCTCTGCATCCATATGAGGAGACGACCAGCAGTCAAGCCCAGCGCCTGCGTTGACCATGCCCCCTCCATCCCCTCATTCGATCCACCAAGGCCGGCCCAGCACAGGCGCCAAGGCCCAGCTCCCTGGAGCGAAGTGAGCAGCGCCCCTCCTATTTTTTTTCCTCCTCCTGTTGGGTCCAACAAGTTTCGGCCCAGATTGTTTTTCCTGGTCCTGTGAATTTTGCCATTTAACCAGAGACTGCCTGTTTTACAGAAAAGTCCCTGTTCTTCATGCATTTAATAACTTCACAACTGTGCATCGGATTAAAATGTTTTATATATGAAACTTGCTTAGAATTTTGTCTAGATTCGTAATATCCAACTTTCATCCATGTTCAAAATGTTTAAAATGCTGTTTGTTTAAATTTGCTCCTATGTCATGCTAAAATGATTTATTTCATAACTAAATAACCGTAACTCGCATTTTAATAAACTTTATATGTATATGGGGTAGAATTTTGCCTAGTTTATCATGGTGTACTTGCTTTGCATGTTTAACAACTCTAAAATTGTGTTTAGGGTAGATCAGTACCAAACCTAATTTATGCATATGGGGATTTACCGGAATTGTTGTTCGTTGCTTCCGGCCTCATTTAAACTTGCCTAGATAGGTAGTTTTCATTTGCTTCACCCTCTTGCCATGCTTAAAAACATTTAATATTATTGGGTACATAAATGAGATCGAACTAAATAACTTGTCGTGGTGTTTCGTCAATATGCAACTTGTTGCATATTGAGCTCCACTTAATTTGTAGGGTTGCTTGTGCACTTTACCATGCCATGCCTTATTAAACCGGACATGCATCATACTTGATTGTGCATCATGCCATGTTCATGTCGTGGTTGTTTACTATGTTGTTTGCTCTTTTCCGGTGTTGTTTCTTCGGGTTGGTTCCGGTAACGTTGCGTTTGTGAGGATCTGTTGGCTACGTCCGTTTGTCTTCTTCATGGACTCATTCTTCTTCCTTGTAGGATCTCAGGCAAGATGACCATACCCTCGAAATCACTTCTATCTTTGTTTGCTAGTTGCTCGCTCTTTTGCTATGCCTATGATGCGATACCTACTACTTGTTTATCATGCCTCCCATATTGTTAAACCAAGCCTCTAACCCACCTTGTCCTACCAAACCGTTGTTTGGCTATGTTACCGCTTTGCTCAGCCCCTCTTATAGCGTTGTTAGTTGCAGGTGAAGATTGGAGCTTGTTCCATGTTTGGAACATGGATATTTGTTGGGATATCACAATATCTCTTATTTAATTAATGCATCTATATACTTGGTAAAGGGTGGAAGGCTCGGCCTTATGCCAGGTGTTTTGTTCCACTCTTGCCGCCCTAGTTTCCGTCATATCGGTGTTATGTTCCCGGATTTTGCGTTCCTTACGCGGTTGGGTTATAATGGGAACCCCTTGACAGTTCGCCTTGAATAAAACTCCTCCAACAATGCCCAACATTGGTTTTACCATTCGCCACCTAGCCTCTTTTTACCTTGGGTTTCATGGACTCAAGGGTCATTATTATTTTAACCCCCCGGGCCAGTGCTCCTCTGAGTGTTGGTCCGAACTGAGCTTCCTGCGGGGCCACCTCGAGGAAACTTGAGGGTTGGTTTTACTCGTAGCTAGTCTCATCTGAGTGTGCCCTGAGAACGAGATATGTGCAGCTCCTATCGGGATTTGTCGGCATATTCGGGAGATGTTGCTGGACTTGTTTTATCTTTGTCGAAGTTGTCTTCTAGAACCGGGATGTCGAGTCTGATCGGAATGTCTCGGGAGAAGGTTTATCCTTCGTTGACCGTGAGAGCTTGTGATGGGCTAAGTTGGGACACCCCTGCAGGGATTTGAACTTTCGAAAGTCGTGCCCACGGTTATGGGCAGATGGGAATTTGTTAACGTCCGGTTGTAGAAAACCTAAAGTTGATCCTAATTAAAATACATCAACCGCGTGTGTAGCCATGATGGTCTCTTTCCGGCGGAGTCCGAGAAGGGAACACGGTGTTGGAGTAATGCTTAACGTAGGTTGTTCTAGGATCGCTTCTTGATCATAGTTTCTCGATCGTGCTTTGTCTTCTCTTCTCGCTCTCTTTTGCGAATAGGTTGCCATCATATATGCTAGTCGCTTGCTGCAGCTCCACATCATACCTTTACCTTACCCACAAGCTTAAATAGTCTTGATCGCGAGGGTGTGAGATTGCTGAGTCCCTGTGACTCACAAATACTTCCAAAACCAGCTTGCAGGTGCCGATGAGTCCATGCAGATGACGCAACCAAGCTCAAGGAGGAGCTCGTTGAAGATCTTGTCCTTTGTGTTGTTCCGTTTTCCCAGTTGATCAGTAGTGGAGCCCAGTCGGGACGATCGGGGATCTGTGTAGCATTTGGGGTAGTCTTCTTTTATTTTGGCTCCGTAGTCGGGCCTTGAATGTATCTGGTTGATGTAATGCTTTATTCATGTATTTGTGTGAAGTGGCGATTGTAAGCCAACTATGTATCTCTTTCCCTTATGTATTACATGGGTTGTGTGAAGATTACCTCACTTGTGACATTCCTTTCAATGCGGTTATGCCTCTAAGTCATGCTTCGACACGTGGGAGATATAGCCGCATCGAGAGCGTTACATTGTACTTCGCTGCTTCCTCCCGTTCCTCGTCATCATTTTCTTGGGGTGTATCCACCATGTATATATCATGTGATGAAGTGGCAGTCCAGCGCCCTGCAGGCGGTGGTTCCTGTTCATTTCCCGCATCGTCGTCCATACCGTCGATGTCTTCGGATCCGAAATCAAGCATGTCGGTTAAGTCGACGACACTGGCTATTAAGTGGGTGGTGGGTGGGGAACGAATTTCTTCGTCGTCCGCTTCCCACTCGAGCCGAACATAGTTCGGCGAAGGGCCTCCTGACAAGGAGAGAGACCTTAATGAATTTAGTACATCGCCCAAGGGCGAGTGCTGAAAGATATCCGCGGAGGAAAACTCCGTGATCGGCGCCCAATCAGATTTGATAGGTACAAACGCAGGCGGTTCGGAGATCGTGGCGAGGGACGAATCCAAAGGTTCGGCAACACAGGTCTTGTAGGAGGTGAAGTCAATATCCGGCTCTATCGCCGCTGAGTGTGCGACCTCCGTGGGGGGTCCATCCACCCGTCCTCGGACGGCGCGATCTGTTCCAGATTGAGGGACGGAGTAGTTACAAAAGTGATCTCTCGAACACTGTCCGATGGCAGAGCTAAATCATGATCATCGTGACTGTGTGGCGTACCTGACATGGGTTCGAGTCCGTCGAAGATCAAGTCTCTACGGATGTTGGCGGTATAGTTCAAGCTTCCAAACCTGACCCGATGGCCAGGGGCATAGCTCTTGATCTGCTCCAGATGGCCGAGCGAGTTGGCCCACAGTATGAAGCCGCCGAATACGAAGATCTGTCCGGGGAGGCAAACCTCACCCTGGATCGCATCGTTGCGGATGATCGAAGGAGCCATCAAGCCTTACGATGACGACACAGTGGAACTCTCAATGAAAGCACCAATGTCGGTGTCAAAACCGGCGGATCTCGGGTAGGGGGTCCCGAACTGTGCGTCTAAGGCGGATGGTAACATGAGGCGGGGTACACAATGTTTACCCAGGTTCGGGCCCTCTCGATGGAGGTAATACCCTACTTCCTTCTTGATTGATCTTGATGATATGAGTATTACAAGAGTTGATCTACCACGAGATCGGAGATGCTAAACCCTAGAAGCTAGCCTATGGTATGATTGTTGTTCTCCTATGGACTAAAACCCTCCGGTTTATATAGACACCGGAAGGGGCTAGGGTTACACAGAGTCGGTTACAAGGGAGGAGATCTACATATCCGAACGGCCAAGCTTGCCTTCCACGCAAAGGAGAGTCCCACCCGGACACGGGACAAAGTCTTCAATCTTGTATCTTCATAGTAAAATAGTCCGACCAAGGGATATAGTCCAGCTGTCCGAGGACCCCCTTATCCAGGACTCCCTCAGAGGGGAGACCGCGCAAACCCATTTAGGAACATGTGCAAAGGGATAAAGAGAGAAAGTTAACTGAGAACTACCAAATCCAACGACTTTGATATGGTCAAGACATGATGCTAAATTTTATTGTATGAGATGATCATGTTTTGTAACAGAGTTATCGGCAACTGGCAGGAGCCATATGGTTGTCGCTTTATTGTATGAAATGCAATCGCCATGTAATCGCTTTACTTTATCACTAAGCGGTAGCGATAGTCGTAGTAGCAATAGTTGGTGAGACGACAACGATGCTTCGATGGAGATCAAGGTGTCAAGCCGGTGATGATGGTGATCATGACGGTTCTTTGGAGATGGAGATCAAAGGCACAAGATGATGATGGCCATATGATATCACTTATATTGATTGCATGTGATGTTTATCCTTTATGCATCTTATTTTGCTTAGTTCAGCGGTAGCATTATAAGACGATCTCTCACTAAATTTCAAGGTATAGGTGTTCTCCCTGAGTATGCATAGTTGCTACAGTTTGTCGTGCCGAGACACCACGTGATGATCGGGTGTGATAAGCTCTACATTCACATACAATGGGTGCAAGCCAGTATTGCACATGCAGAATACTCGGGTTAAACTTGACGAGCCTAGCATATGCAGATATGGCCTCGGAACAATGAGACCGAAAGGTCGAGAGTGAATCATATAGTAGATATGATCAACATAGTGATGTTCACTATTGAAAACTACTCCATCTCCCGTGATGATCAGACATGGTTTAGTTGATATGGATCATGTGATCACTTAGACAATTAGAGAGATGTCTATCTAAGTGGGAGTTCTTAAGTAATCTGATTAATTGAACTTTAATTTATTATGAACTTAGTACCTGATAATATTTTGCATGTCTATGTTGTTGTAGATAGATGGCTCGTGCTGTTGTTCCGTTGAATTTTAATGCGGTCCCAGAGAAAGCTAAGTTGAAAGATGATGGTAGCAACTACACGTACTGGGTCCGTAACTTGAGGATTATCCTCATTGCTCCATAGAAGAATTACGTCCTATATGTGCTTCACTTATATCTTTTTGAGCTATGTAGTTTTGCTCTGTGTGCTTCACTTATATCTTTTTGAGCTAAGTAGTTTTGCTCTATGTGCTTCACTTATATCTTTTGAGCGTTATAATTTTTCTCTATGTGCTTCACTTACATCTTTTAGAGCACGGTGGTGGATTTGTTTTAAAGAAACTATTTATCTCTCATGCTTCACTTAAATTATTTTGAGAGTCTTAATAGCATGGTAATTTGCTTAATATTAACATGCTTGGTATTCAAGATTTGTGAAACTTTCTTCTGAGTGCATTGAATACTAAGAAAAGATTGAAGCATGATAATTGTTTTGAGATATGGAGGTGATAATATTAGAGTCATGCTAGTTGAGTAGTTGTGAATTTAAAGAATACTTGTGTTAAAGTTTGTGATTCCCGTACCATGCACGTATGGTGAACCGTTATGTGATGAAGTCGGAGCATGATTTATTTATTGATTGTCTTCCTTATGAGTGGCAGTCGGGGACGAGCGATGGTCTTTTCCTACCAATCTACCCCCCTAGGAGCATGCGCGTAATACTTTGCTTTGATAACTTCTAGATTTTTGCAATAAGTATATGAGTTCTTTATGACTAATGTTGAGTCCATGGATTATATGCACTTTTTCTCTCACCCTTCCACCTTTGCTAGCCTCTCTAATACCGCGCACCTTTCGCCGGTATCATACACCCACCATATACCTTCCTCAAAACAGCCACCATACCTACCTATTATGGCATTTCCATAGCCATTCCGAGATATATTGCCATGCAACTCTCCACCGTTCCGTTTATTATGACACACTCCATCATTGTCATATTGCATATCCCGGTACACCGCCGGAGGCATTCATATAGAGTCATATTTTGTTCTAAGTACCGAGTTGTAATGGTTGAGTTGTAAGAAAAATAAAAGTGTGACGATCATCATTTTTAGAGCATTGTCCCAGTGAGGAAAGGATGATGGAGACTATGATTCCCCCATAAGTCGGGATGAGACTCTGGACGAAAAATAATAGAGGTCAAAGAAGCCCAAAAAAAAGAAAAAAAAGAGGCCATAAAAAGGAGAAAAGGCCCAAATAAAAAAATGAGAGAAAAAGAGAGAAGGGACAATGTTACTATCCTTTTACCACACTTGTGCTTCAAACTAGCACCATGATTTTCATGATAGAGAGTCTCTCGTTATGTCACTTTCATATACTAGTGGGAATTTTACATTATAGAACTTGTCTTGTATATTCCAATGATGGGCTTCCTCAAAATGCCCTAGGTCTTCGTGAGCAAGCAAGTTGGATACACACCCACTTAGTTTCTTTTGATGAGCTTTCATATACTTATAGCTCTAGTGCATCCGTTGCATGGCAATCCCTACTCACTCACATTGATATCTATTGATGGGCATCTCCATAGCCCATTGATACGCCTAGTTGATGTGAGACTATCTTCCCCTCTTTTTGTCTTCTCCACAACCACCACTCTATTCCACTTATAGTGCTATATCCATGGCTCATGCTCATGTATTTGTTGGAAATATGCCCTAGAGGCAATAATAAATAAGTTATTATTATATTTCTTTGTTCATGATAATAGTCTTTTATTCATGCTATAACTGTATTATCCGGAAATCGTAATACACGTGTGAATACATAGACCACAATATGTCCCTAGTGAGCCTCTAGTTGACTAGCTCGTTGTGATCAACAGATAGTCATGGTTTCCTGGCTATGGACATTGGATGTCGTTGATAACGGGATCACATCATTAGGAGAATGATGTGATGGACAAGACCCAATCCTAAGACTAGCACAAAAGATCGTGTAGTTCATTTGCTAGAGCTTTGCCAATGTCAAGTATCTTTTCCTTAGACCATGAGATTGTGCAACTCCCGGATACCGTAGGAATGCTTTGGGTGTACCAAACGTCACAACGTAACTGGGTGGCTATAAAGGTGCATCACAGGTATCTCCGAAAGTGTCTGTTGGGTTGGCACGAATCGAGACTGGGATTTGTCACTCCGTGTAAACGGAGAGGTATCTCTGGGCCCACTCGGTAGGACATCATCATATGCGCAATGTGACCAAGGAGTTGATCACGGGATGATGTGTTACGGAACGAGTAAAGTGACTTGCCGGTAACGAGATTGAACAAGGTATCGGTATACCGACGATCGAATCTCGGGCAAGTAAAATACCGCTAGACTAAGGGAATTGTATACGGGATCGATTGAGTCCTTGACATCGTGGTTCATCCGATGAGATCATCGTGGAACATGTGGGAGCCAACATGGGTATCCAGATACCGCTGTTGGTTATTGACTGGAGAACGTCTCGGTCATGTCTGCATGTCTCCCGAACCCGTAGGGTCTACACACTTAAGGTTCGATGACGCTAGGGTTATAAAGGAAGCTTGTATGTGGTGACCGAATGTTGTTCGGAGTCCCGGATGAGATCCCGGACGTCACGAGGAGTTCCGGAATGGTCCGGAGGTAAAGATTTATATATGGGAAGTCCTGTTTTGGTCACCGGAAAAGTTTCGGGCGATATCGGTAATGTACCGGGACCACCGGGAGGGTCCCGGGGGTCCACCAAGTGGGGCCACCTGCCCCAGAAGGTTGTGTGGGCCAAGTGTGGGAGGGGACCAGCCCCTAGGAGGGCTGGTGCGCCCCCCACAAGGGGGCCAAGGCGCAAGGAAGAGTGGGAGGGGGCAAACCCTAGTCCAGATGGGCCTTAAGGCCCATATTGGTGCGCCTCCCTCTCCTCTCCCCTCTTGGCCGCCACCCCCTTTGCCATCTAGGGCTGGCCGCACCCCTTGGGGGTGGGAAACCCTAAAGGGGGCGCAGCCCCCCCTTCCCCCTATATATAGTTGAGGTTTGGGGCTGCCATACATATGATTTGATCTCTGGTTGGTGCAGCCCTGCCCCTCTCCGTCCTCCTCTTCTCCCATGGTGCTTGGCGAAGCCCTGCGGGATTGCCACGCTCCTCCACCACCACCACGCCGTTGTGCTGCTGTTGGATGGAGTCTTCCTCAACCTCTCCCTCTCTCCTTGCTGGATCAAGGCGTGGGAGACGTCACCGGGCTGTACGTGTGTTGAACGCGGAGGTGCCGTCCGTTCGGCACTTGATCATCGGTGATTTGAATCACGGCGAGTACGACTCCATCAACCCCGTTCACTTGAACGCTTCCGCTTAGCGATCTACAAGGGTATGTAGATGCAAACTCTCCTCTCCTTTCTACTCGTTGCTGGTCTCTCCATAGATAGATCTTGGTGATACGCGTAGGAAAATTTTGAATTTCTGCTACGTTCCCCAACAGTGGCATCATGAGCTAGGTCTATTGCGTAGATTCTTTGCACGAGTAGAACACAAAGTAGTTGTGGGCGTTGATGTTGTTCAATATGCTTACCGTTACTAGTCCAATCTTGTTTCGACGGTATTGTGGGATGAAGCGGCCCGGACCGACCTTACACGTACTCTTACGTGAGGCAGGTTCCACCGATTAACATGCACTTGGTGCATAAGGTGGCTAGCGGGTGCCAGTCTCTCCCACTTTAGTTGGAACGGATTCGATGAAAAGGGTCCTTATGAAGGGTAAATAGCAATTGGCATATCACGTTGTGGTTTTGCGTAGGTAAGAAACGTTCTTGCTAGAAACCCATAGCAGCCACGTAAAACATGCAAACAACAATTAGAGGACGTCTAACTTGTTTTTGCAGGGTATGCTATGTGATGTGATATGGCCAAAGGTTGTGATGAATGAATATATGTGATGTATGAGATTGATCATGTTCTTGTAATAGGATTCACGACTTGCATGTCGATGAGTATGACAACCGGCAGGAGCCATAGGAGTTGTCTTTATTTTTTGTATGACCTGCGTGTCATTGAAGAACGCCATGTAAACTACTTTACTTTATTGCTAAACGCGTTAGCCATAGAAGTAGAAGTAGTCGTTGGCGTGACAACTTCATGAAGACACGATGATGGAGATCATGATGATGGAGATGATGGTGTCAAGCCGGTGACAAGATGATCATGGAGCCCCGAAGATGGAGATCAATGGAGCTATATGATATTGGCCATATCATGTCACAACTATATAATTGCATGTGATGTTTATTATGATTATGCATCTTGTTTACTTAGGACGACGGTAGTAAATAAGATGATCCCTTACAAAATTTCAAGAAGTGTTCTCCCCTAACTGTGCACCGTTGCTACAGTTCGTCGCTTCTAAGCACCACGTGATGATCGGGTGTGATAGATTCTTACGTTCACATACAACGGGTGTAAGACAGTTTTACACAGCGAAAACACTTAGGGTTAACTTGACGAGCCTAGCATGTGCAGACATGGCCTCGGAACACGGAGACCGAAAGGTCGAGCATGAGTCGTATAGTAGATACGATCAACATGAAGATGTTCACCGATGAGGACTAGTCCGTCTCACGTGATGATCGGACACGGCCTAGTTGACTCGGATCATGTGATCACTTAGATGACCAGAGGGATGTCTATCTAAGTGGGAGTTCATAAGATGAACTTAATTATCTTGAACATAGTCAAAAGACCTTTTGCAAATTATGTCGTAGCTCGCGCTTTAGTTCTACTGTTTTTAGATATGTTCCTAGAGAAAATATAGTTGAAAGTTGACAGTAGCGATTATGCGATCAGTAGAAAGCTTATGTCCTTAATGCACTGCTCAGTGTGCAGAACCCCAAAAGTCGTTTGTGGATGTTGTGAACATCGGACATACACGTTTTGATAACTACGTGATAGTTCAGTTAAACGGTTTAGAATTGAGGCACCAAAGATGTTTTTGAAACATCGCGAAACATATGAGATGTTTTGAGGGCTGAAATTGGGATTTCAGGCTCGTGCCCACGTCAAGAGGTATAAGACCTCCGACAATTTTCTTAGCCTACAAACTAAGGGAGAAAAGCTCAATCGTTGAGCTTGTGCTCAGATTGTCTGAGTGCAACAATCACTTGAATCAAGTGGGAGTTGATCTTCCAAATGAGATAGTGATGTTTCTCCAAAGTCATTGCCGCCAAGCTGCTAGAGCTTCGTGATGAACTATAACATATCAGGGATAGATATGATGATCCTTGAGGTATTCGCGATGTTTGACACCGCGAAAGTAGAAATCAAGAAGGAGCATCAATTGTTGATGGTTGGTGAAACCACTAGTTTCAAGAAGGGCAAGGGCAAGGGTAACAAGGGATACTTCATGAAATGGCAAAACAGTTGCTGCTCTAGTGAAGAAACCCAAGATTGAACCCAAACCCAAGACTAAGTGCTTCTGTAATAAGGGGAACAGTCACTAGAGCGGAATTACCCTAGATACTTGGTAGATGAGAAGGCTGGCAAGGTCGATAGAAGTATATTGGATATACATTATGTTAATGTGTACTTTACTAGTACTCCTAGTAGCACCAAGGTATTGGATACCGGTTCGGTTGCTAAGTATTAGTAACTCGAAATAAAAGCTACGGAATAAACGGAGACTAGCTAAAGGTGAGCTGACGATATATGTTGGAAGTGTTTCCAAGGTTGATATGATCAAGCATCGCACGCTCCCTCTACCACTGAGATTGGTGTTTGCGTTGAGCATAGACATGATTGGATTATGTCTATCGCAATACGGTTATTCATTTAAGGAGAATAATGGTTACTCTGTTTATTTGAATAATACCTTCAATGGTCTTACACCTAAAAATGAATGGTTTATTGAATCTCGATCGTAGTGATACACATTTTCATGCCAAAAGATATAAGATAGTAATGATAGTACCACTTACTTGTGGCACTGCCATGTAAGTCATAATGGTATAAAACGCATGAAGAAGCTCCATGTTGATGGATCTTTGGACTCACTCGTTTTTGAAAAGTTTGAGACATGCGAACCATGTCTATTGGTGTATATGCATGAAGAAACTCCATGCAAATGGACCGTTTGGACTCGCTTGATTTTGAATCACTTGAGATATGCAAATCATACCACATGGGCAAGATGACTAAAAAGCCTCGTTTTCAGTAAGATGGAACAAGATAACAACTCGTTGGAAGTAACACATTTTGATGTGTGCAGTCCAATGAGTGCTGAGGCATGCAGTGAATATCGTTATGTTCTTACTTCACAGATGATTTGAGTAGATGTTGAGTATATTTACTTGATGAATCACAAGTCTGAATTATTGAAAGGTTCAAGTAATTTCAGTGTGAAGTTGGAAGATCGTCATGATAAGAGGATAAAAATATCTATGATATGATCATATGAATATCTGAGTTACAAGTTTTGGCACACAATTAAGACATTGTGGAAATTGTTTCACAATTAATACCGCCTGGAACACCATAGTATGATGGTGTGTCCGAACATCATAGTTGCACCCTATTGGATATGATGCGTACCATGATGTCTCTTATCGAATTACCACTATCGTTCATGGGTTAGGCATTAGAGACAACCACATTCACTTTAAATAGGGCACCACATAATTCCGATGAGATGGCACCGTATGAATTATGGTTTAGAGAAACCTAAGTTGTCGTTTCTTAAAGGTTTGGGGCTGCGACGCTTATGTGAAAAGTTTCAGGATTAAGCTCGAACCCAAAGCGGATAAAATGCATCTTCATAGGACACCCAAAATAGTTGGGTATACCTCCTAATTCAGATCCGAAAGCAATATGGATTGTTTCTTGAATCGGGTCCTTTCTCGAGGAAAGGTTTCTCTCGAAAGAGTTGAGTGGGAGGATGGTGGAGACTTGATGAGGTTATTGAACCGTCTCTTCAACTAGTGTGTGGCAGGGCACAGGAAGTTGTTCCTGTGGCACCTACACCAATTGAAGTGGAAGCTTATGATATTGATCATGAAACTTCGGGTCAAGTCACTCCCAAACCTCGTAGGATGACAAGGATGCGTACTACTTCAGAGTGGTACGTAATCCTGTCTTGAAGGTCATGTTGCTAGACAACAATGAACCTACGAGCTATGGAGAAGCGATGGTGGGCCCGGATTCCGATAAATGGCTTGAGGCCATAAAATCCGAGAGAGGATCCATGTATGAAAACAAAGTGTAGACTTTGGCAGAACGGCTCGATGGTCGTAAGGCTAATGAGTACAGATGGATTTCAAAAGGAAGACGGACAATGATGGTAAATGTCACCATTAAGAAAGCTCGACTTGTTGTTAAGATGTTTTCCGACAAGTTGACTACGATGAGATTTTCTCACTCGTAGCGATGCTAAGAGTCTGTTGGAATTATATTAGCGATTACTGCATTATTTATGAAATCTTGCATATAGGATGTCAGAACATTGTTTCCTCGACGATTTTCTTGAGGAAAGGTTGTATGTGATACAACCGGAAGGTTTTGTCAATCCCGAAAGATGCTAATAAGTATGCAAAGCTCCAGCAATCCTTCTAAGGACTGGAGTGAGCATCTCGGAGTTGGAATGTATGCTTTGATGATGATCAAAGATTTTGGTGTATACAAAGTTTATGAGAAACTTGTATTTCCAAAGAAGTGAGTGGGAGCACTATAGAATTTCTGATGAGTATATGTTGTTGACATATTGATGATCAGAAATGAATTTCAATGGAAAGCCTGGATTAAGCTACTTGAACATTGAGCATCAAGATCTATAAGGATAGATCAAAATGCTTAATAGTACTTTCAAATGAGCACATACCTTGACATGATCTTGAAGGTGTTCAAGATGGACCAGTCAAAGAAGGAGTTCTTGCCTGAGTTGTAAGGTACGAAGTTAAGACTTAAAGCTCGACCACGGCAGAATAGAGAGAAAGGACGAAGGTCGTCCCCTATGCTTAAGACGTAGGCTCTTCAGTATGCTATGCTGTGTACCGCACCTGAAGTGTGCCTTGCCATGAGTCAGTCAAGGGGTACAAGAGTGATCCATGAATAGATCACAGGACAGCGGTCGAAGTTATCCTTAGTAACTAGTGGACCAAGGAATTTTTCTCGATTATGGAGGTGGTAAAAGAGTTCATCGTAAAGGTTACGACGATGCAAGCTTGACACCTATCCGGATAGCTCTGAGTAGAGATACCGGATACATATAATGGAGCAACATTTTAGAATAGCTCAAAGTAGAACAGTTATTTGGAATAGCTCCAAATAGAGCGTGGAAGCTACATCTAGGAGATGACATAGAGATTTGTAAAGCACACACGGATCTGAAAGGTTCAGACCCGTTGACTAAAACCTCTCTCACAAGCAACATGATCAAACATAAAACTCATTGAGTGTTAATCACATAGTGATGTGAACTAGACTACTGACTCTAGTAAACTCTTGGGTATTAGTCACATGGCGATGTGACCTGTGAGTGTTAATCACATGGCGATGTGAACTAGATTATTGACTCTAGTGCAAGTGGGAGACTGTTGGAAATATGCCCTAGAGGCAATAATAAAAGTGTTATTATTATATTTCCTTGTTCATGATAATTGTCTTTTATTCATGCTATAACTGTATTATCCGGAAATCGTAATACACGTGTGAATACATAGACCTCAATATGTCCCTAGTGAGCCTCTAGTTGACTAGCTCGTTGTGATCAACAGATAGTCATGGTTTCCTGGCTATGGACATTGGATGTCGTTGATAACGGGATCACATCATTAGGAGAATGATGTGATGGACAAGACCCAATCCTAAGACTAGCACAAAAGATCGTGTAGTTCATTTGCTAGAGCTTTGCCAATGTCAAGTATCTTTTCCTTAGACCATGAGATTGTGCAACTCCCGGATACCGTAGGAATGCTTTGGGTGTACCAAACGTCACAACGTAACTGGGTGGCTATAAAGGTGCATCACAGGTATCTCTGAAAGTGTCTGTTGGGTTGGCACGAATCGAGACTGGGATTTGTCACTCCGTGTAAACGGAGAGGTATCTCTGGGCCCACTCGGTAGGACATCATCATATGCGCAATGTGACCAAGGAGTTGATCACGGGATGATGTGTTACGGAACGAGTAAAGTGACTTGCCGGTAACGAGATTGAACAAGGTATTGGATACCGACGATCGAATCTCGGGCAAGTAACATACCGCTAGACAAAGGGAATTGTATACGGGATCGACTGAGTCCTTGACATCGTGGTTCATCCGATGAGATCATCGTGGAACATGTGGGAGCCAACATGGGTATCCAGATCCCGCTGTTGGTTATTGACCAGAGAACGTCTCGGTCATGTCTACATGTCTCCCGAACCCGTAGGGTCTACACACTTAAGGTTCGATGACGCTAGGGTTATAAAGGAAGTTTGTATGTGGTTACCGAATGTTGTTCGGAGTCCCGGATGAGATCCCGGACGTCACGAGGAGTTCCGGAATGGTCCGGAGGTAAAGATTTATATATGGGAAGTCCTGTTTTGGTCACCGGAAAAGTTTCGGGCGATATCGGTAATGTACCGGGACCACCGGGAGGGTCCCGGGGGTCCACCAAGTGGGGCCACCTGCCCCAGAAGGTTGTGTGGGCCAAGTGTGGGAGGGGACCAGCCCCTAGGAGGGCTGGTGCGCCCCCCACAAGGGGGCCAAGGCGCAAGGAAGAGTGGGAGGGGGCAAACCCTAGTCCAGATGGGCCTTAAGGCCCATATTGGTGCGCCTCCCTCTCCTCTCCCCTCTTGGCCGCCACCCCCTTTGCCATCTAGGGCTGGCCGCACCCCTTGGGGGTGGGAAACCCTAAAGGGGGCGCAGCCCCCCCTTCCCCCTATATATAGTTGAGGTTTGGGGCTGCCATACATATGATTTGATCTCTGGTTGGTGCAGCCCTGCCCCTCTCCCTCCTCCTCTTCTCCCATGGTGCTTGGCGAAGCCCTGCGGGATTGCCACGCTCCTCCACCACCACCACGCCGTTGTGCTGCTGTTGGATGGAGTCTTCCTCAACCTCTCCCTCTCTCCTTGCTGGATCAAGGCGTGGGAGACGTCACCGGGCTGTACGTGTGTTGAACGCGGAGGTGCCGTCCGTTCGGCACTTGATCATCGGTGATTTGAATCACGGCGAGTACGACTCCATCAACCCCGTTCACTTGAACGCTTCCGCTTAGCGATCTACAAGGGTATGTAGATGCAAACTCTCCTCTCCTTTCTACTCGTTGCTGGTCTCTCCATAGATAGATCTTGGTGATACGCGTAGGAAAATTTTGAACTTCTGCTACGTTCCCCAACAGTATTGCGTGAAGATTGAAAAAGTTTTGAAAAAGTTAGAGTATGAAACACTTGCTTGGCTTGTAATAGGGGTTGTGCATGATTTAAATACTTTGTGTGGTGAAGATAGAGCATAGCCAGACTATATGATTTTGCAGGGATAACTTTCTTTGGCCATGTTATTTTGAGAAGACATAATTGCTTTGTTAGTATGCTTGAAGTATTATTATTTTTATGTCAATATAAACTTTTGTCTTGAATCTTTCGAATCTGAATATTCATATCACAATTAAGAAGATTTGCATTCAAATTATGCCAAGTAGCACTCCGCATCAAAAATTCTCTTTTTATCATTTACCTACTCCAGGACGAGCAGGAATTAAGCTTGGGGATGCCTGATACGTCTCCAACGTATCTATAATTTTTGATTGCTCCATGCTATATTATCTACTGTTTTGGACTATATTGGGATTTATTCTCCACTTTTATATTATTTTCGGGACTAACCTATTAACCGGAGGCCCAGCCCAGAATTGCTGTTTTTTGCCTATTTCAGTGTTTCGAAGAAATGGAATAACAAACGGAGTCCAAACGGAATAAACCTTTCTGGAACGTGATTTTCTTCCCGAATATGACCCAGGAGACTTGGACCCTACGCCAAGAATGCTTCGAGGTGGGCACAAGGTAGGGGGGCGCGCCCTATACCCCCAGGCACACCCCCACCCTCGTGGGCCCACCGAAGCTCCACCGATGTACTTCTTCCTCCTATATATACCTACATACCCCAAACGAATAGATACGGAGCCAAAAACCTAATTCCACCGCCGCAACTTTCTGTATCCATGAGATCCTATCTTGGGGCCTGTTCCGGAGCTCCATCGGAGAGGGCTGTCATCACGGAGGGCTTCTACGTCATCATAGCCTCTCCGATGAAGTGTGAGTAGTTTACCTCAGACCTTCGGGTCCATAGTTATTAGCTAGATGGCTTCTTCTCTCTTTTTGGATCTCAATACAAAGTTCTCCCCCTCTCTTGTGGAGATCTATTCGATGTAATCTTCTTGTTTTTGCGGTGTGTTTGTTGAGACCGATGAATTGTGGGTTTATGATCAAGTCTATCTATGAATAATATTTGAATCTTCTCTGAATTCTTTTATGTATGATTGGTTATCTTTGCGAGTCTCTTCGAATTATCCGTTTGGTTTGGGCAACTAGATTGGTAGTTCTTGCCATGAGAGAAGTGCTTAGCTTTGGGTTCGATCTTGCGGTGTCCTTTCCCAGTGACAGAAGGGGCTGCAAGGCACGTATTGCATCATTGCCATCGAGGATAACAAGATGGGGTTTATTTCATATTGCATGAATTTATCTCTCTACATCATGCCATCTTGCTTAAAGCGTTACTCTGTTTTTAACTTAATACTCTAGATGCATGCTGGATAGCGGTCGATGAGTGGAGTAATAGTAGTAGATGCAGAATCATTTCGGTCTACTTGTCAAGGACGTGATGCCTATATACATGATCATGCCTAGATATTCTCATAACTATGCTCAATTTTGTCAATTTCTCAACAATAATTTGTTCACCCACCATAGAATACTCATGCTCTTGAGAGAAGCCACTAGTGAAACCTATGGCCCCCGGGTCTATTCTCATCATATCAATCTCCATCACTTTAATCTTGCTTTGCTTTTTTACTTTGCCTTTTACTTTTCACTTTGCATCTCTATACCAAAAATACCAAAAATATTATATCTATCAGATCCCACTCTCGTAAGTGACCGTGAAGGGATTGACAACCCCTAATCGCGTTGGTTGCGAGTAGCTATCGTTTTGTGCAGGTACGAGGGACTTGAGCGTGGCCTCCTACTGGACTGATACCTTGGTTCTCAAAAACTGAGGGAAATACTTACGCTACTCTGCTGCACCATCCTTTCCTCTTCGGGGAAATCCAACGCAAGCTCAAGAGGTAGCAAGAAGAATTTCTGGCGCCGTTGACGGGGAGGTTCACGCAAGTCAAGATTTGACTCCCGACAACGAGCCATTTTTGGCGCCATTGCCGGGGAGTCTATGCAAAAAATCAACATACCAAGTACCCATCACAATCCCTATCTCTCGCATTACATTATTTGCCATTTGCCTCTCGTTTTCCTCTCCCCCACTTCACCCTTGCCGTTTTATTCGCCCTCTCTTTCCCAATCTCCTTCTCCTTATCCCCTTCTCTTTTCCGCTTGCCTTTTGGTTTGCTCGTGTGTTGGACTGCTTGTTTGTCGCGATGGCTCAACTGAGATTTGGTGATCTTCACCTTAAAAGGTTAGAGGAGATCGAAAACAACGTTAGGAAGTTTATGGTTTTGCAATTTGAGCATAATAATTTCTTTAGAAACGAGTTTAAGGAACAAAAAAGTTTTATGAGTTATATGAATAAAGAGCTTGATGATATGTCTAAAGAATTTGATGGTATAAGATCCCAAATTGCTCGTCTGGAAAAGATGACTGCTGAAATTTCGGATTATGCAAGCCACCTTAGTCAATAAGATGGCTGCTAAACTGAATTCCTATGAAAATCAAGATGAAGATCTAAAATTTATTGATGTGTCTCCTATTAAATCTTTGTTTTGCAATATGAATCTTGATGAAACTGAATATGATCTTCCTTTACCTAGAAGGCGTTCTAAAAATTTGGAGTATTTAGATCTTTATGATGAAATTGATGAAAGTGGGATTGAAAGAAATAAAAATCTAGATGTTGCTAAACCCACTATATTGGATTTCAAGGAATTTAATTATGAAAGTTGCTCTTTAATCGATTGTATTTCCTTGTTGCAATCCGTGCTAAATTCTCCACATGCTTATAGTCAAAAGAAAGCCTTCACCGAAAATATCGTTGATGCCTTGATGCAATCTTATGAAGAAAAACTTGAGTTGAAGGTTTCTATCCCTAGAAAACTCTATGATGAGTGGGAACTAACTATTAAAATTAAAATTAAAGATCATGAGTTTTATGACTTGTGTGATTTGGGTGCTAGTGTCTCCACTATCCCCAAAACTTTGTGTGAGTTGCTAGATTTCTGTGATTTTGATGATTGCTCTCTAAACTTGCATCTTGCAGATTCTACTATTAAGAAACCTATGGGAAGGATTAATGATGTTCTTATTATTGCAAATAGAAATTATGTTCCCGTAGATTTCATTGTTCTTGATATAGATTGCAATCCTTCTTGCCCTATTATTCTTGGTAGACCTTTCCTTAGAACGGTTGGTGCGATTATTGATATGAAGGAAGGGAATATTAGATTTAAATTTCCATTAAAAAAGGGCATGGAACACTTTCCAAGAAAGAAAATAAAATTTCCATATGAAACTATCATGAGAGCCACTTATGGATTGCCTACCAAAGATGGCAATACCTAGATCTATCCTCGCTTTTGTGCCTAGCTAGGGGCGTTAAACGATAGCGCTTGTTGGGAGGCAACCCAATTTTATTTTTATTTATTGCTTTTTGCTACTGTTTAGTAATAAATAATTTATTTAGCCTCTGTTTTGGTTGTGTTTTTTGTGTTTAATTAGTGTTTGTGCCAAGTAGAACCGTTGGGAAGACTTAGGGAAAATCTTGTTGAACATGCTGTAAAAAAACAGAAACTTTAGCGCTAATGAGAACTGCTGTCATTTTTATTTGGAAAGTTCTATTTAGTTAATTCTTTTTTCATATGATTAATAGATAAATTACTCACGTACAGCAATTTATTTTAGAATTTGTGGGGTTCCAGAAGTTAGCGTTAGTTACAGATTACTACAGACTGTTCTGTTTTTGACAGATTCTGTTTTTCGTGTGTTGTTTGCTTATTTTGATGAATCTATGGCTAGTAAAATAGTTTATAATCCATAGAGAAGCTGGAATACAGTAGGTTTAACACCAATATAAATAAATAATGAGTTCATTACAGTACCTTGAAGTGGTCTTTTGTTTTCTTTCTCTAACGGAGCTCACGAGATTTCTATTTGAGTTTTGTGTTGTGAAGTTTTCAAGTTTTGGGTGAATTCTTTTGATGGATTATGGAACAAGGAGTGGCAAGAGCCTAAGCTTGGGGATGCCCATGGCACCCCCAAGATAATCCAAGGACACCAAAAAGTCGAAGCTTGGGGATGCCCCGGAAGGCATCCCCTCTTTCGTCCACTTCCATCGGTAATTTACTTGGAGCTATATTTTTATTCACAAACATGATATGTGTTTTGCTTGGAGAGTCTTGTATTATTTGTGTCTTTGTGTTTTAGTGTGCCACAATCATCCTTGCTGTACACACCTTTTGAGAGAGCCGTACATGAATTAAAATTTGATAGAATACTCTATGTGCTTCACTTATATCTTTTTGAGCTATGTAGTTTTGCTCTATGTGCTTCACTTATATCTTTTTGAGCTAAGTAATTTTGCTCTATGTGCTTCACTTATATATTTTGAGCGTTATAATTTTGCTCTATGTGCTTCACTTACATCTTTTAGAGCACGGTGGTGGATTTGTTTTAAAGAAACTATTGATCTCTCATGCTTCACTTAAATTATTTTGAGAGTCATAATAGCATGGTAATTTTCTTAATAATAACATGCTTGGTATTCAAGATTTGTGAAAATTTCTTTTGAGTGCATTGAATACTAAGAAAAGATTGAAGCATGATAATTGTTTTGAGATATGGAGGTGATAATATTAGAGTCATGCTAGTTGAGTAGTTGTGAATTTAAAGAATACTTGTGTTAAAGTTTGTGATTCCCGTAGCATGCACGTATGGTGAACCGTTATGTGATGAAGTCGGAGCATGATTTATTTATTGATTGTCTTCCTTATGAGTGGCGGTCGGGGACGAGCGATGGTCTTTTCCTACCAATCTATCCCCCTAGGAGCATGCGCGTAATACTTTGCTTTGATAACTTCTAGATTTTTGCAATAAGTATATGAGTTCTTTATGACTAATGTTGAGTCCATGGATTATATGCACTTTTTCTCTCACCCTTCCACCTTTGCTAGCCTCTCTAATACCGCGCACCTTTCGCCGGTATCATACACCCACCATATACCTTCCTCAAAACAGCCACCATACCTACCTATTATGGATTTTCCATAGCCATTCCGAGATATATTGCCATGCAACTCTCCACCGTTCCGTTTATTATGACACACTCCATCATTGTCATATTGCATATCCCGGTACACCGCCAGAGGCATTCATATAGAGTCATATTTTGTTCTAAGTATCGAGTTGTAATTGTTGAGTTGTAAGAAAAATAAAAGTGTGATGATCATCATTTTTAGAGCATTGTCCCAGTGAGGAAAGGGTGATGGAGACTATGATTCCCCCATAAGTCGGGATGAGACTCCGGACGAAAAATAAAAGAGGCCAAAGAAGCCCAAAAAAAAGAAAAAAAAGAGGCCATAAAAAATAGAAAAGGCCCAAATAAAGAAAATGAGGGAAAAAGAGAGAAGGGACAATGTTACTATCCCTTTACCACACTTGGGCTTCAAAGTAGCACCATGATTTTCATGATAGAGAGTCTCTCGTTATGTCACTTTCATATATAAGTGGGAATTTTACATTATAGAACTTGGCTTGTATATTCCAATGATGGGCTTCCTCAAAATGCCCTAGGTCTTCGTGAGCAAGCAAGTTGGATGCATACCCACTTAGTTTCTTTTGATGAGCTTTCATATACTTATAGCTCTAGTGCCTCCGTTTCATGGCAATCCCTACTCACTCACATTGATATCTATTGATGGGTGAGGGAGTCCTGGATTAGGGGGTGTCCGGATGTCCGGACTATACCTTCGACCAGACTCCTGTACTATGAAGATACAAGATTGAAGACTTCATCCCGTGTCCGGAAGGGACTTTCCTTGGCATGGAAGGCAAGCTTGGCGATACGGATATGTAGATCTCCTACCATTGTAACCGACTTTGTGTAACCCTAGCCCTCTCCGGTGTCTATATAAACCGGAGAGTTTTAGTCCGTAGGAAGAACAACAATCATACCATAGGCTAGCTTCTAGGGTTTAGCCTCTCTGATCTCTAGGTAGATCTACTCTTGTACTACCCATATCATCAATATTAATCAAGCAGGACATAGGGTTTTACCTCCATCAAGAGGGCCCGAACCTGGGTAAAACATCGTGTCCCCTGCCTCCTGTTACCATCCAACCTAGACGCACAGTTCGGGACCCCCTACCCGAGATCCGCCGGTTTTGACACCGACATTGGTGCTTTCATTGAGAGTTCCTCTGTGTCGTCGCTTTTAGGACCGATGGCTTCTCTGATCATCAACAACGATGCGATCTAGGGTGAGACTTTTCTCCCCAAACAGATCTTCGTATTCGGCGGCTTTGCACTGTGGGCCAATTCACTTGGTCATCTGGAGCAGATCGAAAGCTACGCCCCTGGCCATCAGGTCAGATTTGGAAGGTTGAACTACATGGCCGACATCCACGGAGACTTGATCTTTGACGGATTCGAGCCACAGCCGAGCACGCCGCACTGTCACGATGGGCATGATTTAGCTCTGCCGCCAAACAGTGCCCTGGAGGCCGCACCTGTGTCCGCTCCGACCCCTAGCTCGGAGCCGATCACACCAACCGAGGATGGGTGGTTAGACACCGCCTCGGGGGCTGGAATTTCTATGGTGATCGAGCTAAACACCAGCCCTGTTCTCTGCGAAGGCCGTGACTCCAAGGAGCCGGACTCCTCTCTAGACTTCGAGCCCTCCGCACCCCGATCGATCGAACCCGATTGGGCGCCGATCATGGAGTTCACCGCCGCGGACATCTTTCAGCACTCGCCCTTCGGCGATATTCTGAAGTCACTAAAGTCTCTCTCTTTGTCAGGAGAGCCCTGGCCGGACTATGGTCGGCAAGGTTGGGATGCGGATGATGAAGAAATTCAAAGCCCACCCACCACCCACTTCGTAGCCACTGTCGATGATTTAACCGACATGCTCGACTTCGACTCCGAAGACATCGACGGTATGGACGCCGATGCAGGAGACGATCAAGAACCAGAGCCTATAGGGCAGTGGAAAGCCACCTCGTCGTATGATATATACATGGTGGACACCCCAAAAGAAGGCAATGGCGAAGGAACAGCGGAGGATGACCCCTCCAAGAAGCAGCCTGAGCGCCGGCGTTAGCGGCGCCGCTCTAAATCCCGCCAAAACAAAAACGGTGATTCTGGCACGGGGGATAATAACACCCGGACAGTGCCGAAGACAACCACCTCCAGCAAGATTCAGCACAGGAGGATAGAGAAGCCAGCCCTCATGAGAGAGCGGCAGACAGAGAGGTCGAGGACGATAATTACATGCCTCCCTCCGAAGATGAGGCAAGCCTCAACAACGACGAATTTGTCACGCTGGAGGATCCCGTCGAACAAGAGCGTTTCAAACGCAGGCTTATGGCCACGGCGAGCAGCCTCATGAAAAAATAGCAACAACTTAGAGCTGATCAAGATTTGCTAGCCGACAGATGGACTGAAGTCCTTGCGGCTGAAGAGTATGAACTCGAACGCCCCTCCAAGAGCTACCCAAAGTGCAGGTTGCTACCCCAATTAGAGGAGGAAGCACTTAAACCTACATCACCAGCGCATGATGCGGCCGATCGGCCACCCCGTGGCCGCGACAGAGAGGCCTCTCGGCCCTCCACTCAAGTCGCACCCCGGTGCCGCTCCAAAAATACCAAGGCGTGGGAAAATGCGCCAGACCTGCGAGACATATTGGAGGACAAGGCAAGGCAAACAAGATCGATCTACGGATCACGTGGGTGCCCCACGGCACGAGACAGTACTCGTCACGCCGGATATAGTAAATCCGGCCGGGCCGAACACAATAGATAAAGCTCGTTGGAGCTGCGTCGTGATATAGCCCAATATAGAGGCGCCGCACACCCACTATGCTTCACAGATGAAGTAATGGATCATCAAATCCCCGAGGGTTTCAAACCCGTGAACATCGAATCATATGATGGCACAACAGATCCTGCGGTATGGATCGAGGACTATCTCCTTCATATCCACATGGCCCGTGGTGATGACTTACACGCCATCAAATACCTCCCACTCAAGCTTAAAGGACCATCTCAGCATTGGCTTAACAGCTTGCCAGCGGAATCAATTGGTTGTTGGGAGGACCTGGAAGCCACATTTCTCGACAATTTCCAGGGCACTTATGTGCGACCACCAGACACCGATGACCTAAGCCACATAATTCAGCAGCCAGAGGAATCGGCCAGACAATTCTGGACATAGTTCCTAACCAAGAAAAATCAAATCATCGACTGTCCGAACGCAGAGGCCCTAGCAGCCTTCAAGCATAACATCCGTGACGAGTGGCTTGCATGGCACCTATGACAGGAAAAGCCGAAATCTATGGCAGCCCTCACGACACTTATGACCGGCTTTTGCGCGGGAGAAGACAGCTGGCTAGCTCGCAGCAATAACATGACCAAGAACCCTGGTAATTCGAATACCAAGGAGAACAGTGGCAGGTCACATCGCAACAAGCAAAAGCGCCGCATTAACAGCGACAATGCTGAGGATACGGCAGTTAATGCCGGATTTAGAGGCTCTAAACCCGGTCAGCGGAAAAAGGCATTCAAAAGAAATACTCCGGGCCCGTCCAGTTTGGACCGAATACTCGACCGCTCATGCCAGATACATGGCACCCCCGAAAAACCAGCCAATCACACCAACAGGGATTGTTGGGTGTTCAAGCAAGCAGGCAAGTTAAATGCCGAAAGCAGAGACAAGGGGCTGCATTGCGATCACGAGGAGGAGCCTCGGCCGCCGAACAACAGTGGACAGAAAGGTTTTCCCCCACAAGTGCGGACAGTGAACATGATATACGCAACCCACGTCCCCAAGAGGGAGCGGAAGTGTGTGCTAAGGGACGTATACGCAATGGAGCCAGTCGCCCCAAAGTTCAACCCATGGTCTTCCTGCCCGATCACTTTTGATCGAAGGGACCACCCCACTAGCATCCATCATGGCGGATTCGCCGCATTGGTTCTAGACCCAATTATTGACGAATTTCACCTCACTAGAGTCCTTATGGACAGCGGCAGTAGCCTGAACCTGCTTTATCAGGATACAGTGTGGAAAATGGGCATCGATCCCTCGAGGATTAAACCCACCAGAACGACCTTTAAAGGCGTCATACCAGGTGTAGAAGCCAACTGTACAAGCTTAGTTACACTTGAAGTGGTCTTCGGATCTCCGGATAATTTCCGAAGCGAGGAGTTAATCTTTGACATAGTCCCGTTCCGCAGTGGCTATCACGCACTGCTCAGGCCAACCGCATTTGCCAAGTTCAATGCGGTGCCGCACTACGCATACCTCAAGCTCAAGATGTCAGGCCCTCGAGGAGTCATCACGGTCAATGGAAACACCGAACGCTCTCTTTGAATGGAGGAGCATACGGCGGCTATCGCAGCGGAAGTACAAAGCAGCCTCTCAAGGAAATTCTCCAGTCCGGCCATTAAACGTCCGGACACCGTCAAGCGTGCCTGGAGTAACCTACAACAAGACCGCCTGGCATGTTCTGAGCAGGTTTAGCAATGCGGCCCCAATCCCAGCCCTCGCGAACTTGCGAAACCAGTGCTGCGCATACATAATTATGCTCTAGAAATACCATGGGCACAGGGGGAGGGGCACCATCACGGCAAGCCCGAAACGCGGCTTAAACCGCACTAGGGGCTGCCGATTTCTTAAATTTTCTCTTATTTTCAGGACTCCATTCTTGGGAAGGCTTGTCCGGCAGTACAATTGCCGCACAAACGGTACAACCAAGGAAGCAGAAAGCTATGCTGCACTATGGAACTCTAAGGTGGTCTCTATAACGAGCAGTATACCTGTTTCGCATAACATTCCGCAGCTCGCCCCTGGAAAGGACATATGTGATAGTCCCATCTTTTGCTTATCGCACTATTTGTATCGTTCTGCTTTGATCACAGCTTTTTTAAATAAACAATGCATAGCTTCCGTCTATTATTGCATTACCTTTTTTTACGAATATATGTTCATTAATGACATGTTTCACCCGTACACTTTGGTACGGCCAATACGCCAGGGGCTTAAGTACCCCACAACATGGTGTGAGAAGTCCGAACACTTTCATAAGTGCGGCACCCCGAACTTATAGCATTATATGCATCGGCTCCGAATCATGTCTTGGGTCAATAGTTGGGTTTTCCTGGCTCCTATGTTTTGGTACCTTACGTTCCGTCATATCGTCTAAGCTAGCACTAGGAGAACTACTGCGATTGTGCCCCAGTTGAGCTGGGCTAAGCACCTCAGTGGAGAAAGCTAAAACTGACCGTCATGATGAGGCGAGAGCTGGTCGCCGTTCGAGAGGTTCTCGAGTCCCTAAAGACTTATGCCGCTTAGAGCAAGGAGTCGGCTTTGTCCGGCCTAGGCGTGGATAGCGCCCCGAACTCGGTCTTCCAAACACTAGGGGCTTCGCCGAAATTTAAAATTATAGAATTCTATGGCTAAGTGAGAGTGTTCAAGCATTATAGTCCGATTGCCTTGTTCGTTGTGTTGAGCGCCTCCCTCGAAGGACCCAAGAATGGGAAAAAGAGCGCTCATGTTTATCCCGAACACTCCAGCACTCGTGGCATGGGGGCAGAAGCCGACGACTCGCCATCTCTCAAATTTGATAAACGGCCGCACATAAGGTAATATTTTAAATTCAAAAGCGTTGCTTAGCGCATATGAATAAGTTTTCAGCGTACAGGATCACAAATGCGAGTTTACTCAAAAATTACATCTTTGGAGCATTCATCCGCTATAAGGCGGGCACCCTTCAGGACGCCCTCATAATACGCTTTCGGGACACGATGCTCCCTGCCCGGCGGCGGCCCGTCCTTCACCAGCTTCTCCGCATCCATCTTGCCCTAGTGCACTTTAGCACGGGCAAGCGCCCTACGGGCACCTTCGATGCAGACGGAGCGCTTGATTACTTCAAGCCATGGACATGCATCCACCAGCCGCCTCACCAGCCCGAAGTAGCTCCCAGGCAGAGCCTCTCCAGGCCACAGCCGAACTAGGAGGCCCTTTACGGCCTGCTCGGCAACCTTGTGGAGCTCGACCATCTACTTCAGCTGGTCGCTCAAAGGCACCAGGTGTCCGGCCTCAACATACTGAGACCAGAACACCTTCTCCGTCGAGCTCACCTTTTCGGCTCGGTAGTAGGCGGCGGCATCAGACGCACTGCGGGGCAAATCTACGAATGCTCCTGGAGAGCTCCAGACTCGGTAAGTAACAAATAATTCACTTTCATGTGCTTGCTTTACGTAATGAATGCCTTACCTGCCGCTATCTTCTTCATCGCGTCAATTTCTTTGAGGGCTTTCTGGGCTTCGACCTTGGTAGACTTCACGCTTTTGAGGGCTGCCGCAAGCTCGGACGCTTGCGTCTTTGAGTCAAGCTCCAAACTCTCGTGTTTTTTTCACGAGAGCCTGGAGCTCTTTCTGCACCTCCTCCACCCGCGCCTCCTGCTTCTCTCTCTCCGTGCGCTCCGCGGTCGCCCTGTTTTCGGCCTCGGACAGCGCTTGCTTAAGGGTTGCCACCTCGGCCGTGGCCCCTATAGTAGCACGTTGATCCTATCATTTTTTGCAACCACATCTTCTCTATATAATTGCGCAAGGTATTACTTACCTTCCTTCTCCTCGAGTTGCCTCTTGGCATGGCCGAGCTCGTTCTCGGACCGCGCGAGGTTCTGCTTCAGCGTATCCACCTCCGTAGTTAGTGCGGCGGAGGCCAGCAGCAAAGCCTGCGTATGCATATTGACTTGATTATGTTAGACTTCTGCGATTATTAGATCCTCTATTCGGCTTTTCTTTCCGAACGCCGAATAGAGCATCAGGGGCTACTGTCTATGCGGTAATATTTTTACATATTCTTTACCTACCTCAAAGCCTGTTAGAAGGCTGGCACAGGCTTCAGTCAGTCCGCTCTTGGCGGACTGAACCTTCTGGATCACCGCACTCATAATAGTGCGGTGCTCCTCGTCGATGGAGGCGCCGTTAAGCGTCTCCAGCAAATTGTCCGGTGCCTCCGGTTGGACGGAGGTCATCGGCTCGGTAGGCTCGCCCCTCTTGGAAGGAGGCCACCTACTGGAGTCCGGAACCATTGAAGGTTCCGGCGCGGTGTCCGGCTCAAGGCCGGACTCAGAGCCCTTGGGGGTTTTATCCCCTTCGCGCCTGGAGTTCGGGAGGTCGCCTTGTGGCGCCTCCAGGACCACCTCCTCCTGGCTTGGAACCTGTTGGGACAGCACCTCGGCATTGTCCGTAGGGT
>NC_041388.1:682950142-683052989 GCF_002162155.2 Triticum dicoccoides
CCGTCGGAAGCGAATTCACATCCGACGAATCCACGGAACCGCTCGACGACACGTCGAGCTGGTCTTTGGGTGGACTGCATAAACATGTTCGACATAAGGAAAAGTTGTGCAATGGAAGAATACTATGAATCACGCTGGTATCCGGACACTTACGATCTCGCCAGGGGCTTGGCCCTGTGCGGCCACTCCTCCTCGCCGTCGTCGGCGTTGGTGGAGCCATCCGGAGGAAGGGTTTTGCCCTATTGGACCCTTCGGCCTCCCAAGTTGGGGCGGCCTTCCTTTTCTTCTCTCCCCCCGCTGGAGGGGGAGAGGTCGCTTCTTCCTCCTCCTCGTCTTCACAGGAGGAGTGCGTCTTGGAGTCGTCGAATGATGAATCCGACACCCCCAGGCGCCGGGAACTCTTCCGAGTCCCCGTGGCCTTCTCCTTGGCCTTCTTCTCCGGCACCACATAGGGTGCCGAAACCTGCAGCTTCGCCAAGCGAGTGTCCGCTGGGCCTTCGGGGAAAGGAGCCGGACAGTTGATCTGTCCGGATGTCTCCTGCCAATCCTGTCAAAGGTAAGAGAGCTTAAGATCCCGCATGGAGTCAAACTATGAAAAACTAATACCCTGTAAAAGGTGAAAACAGCTTACCGCACGAGTGCGACGCTGCGTGCTGAATCAACGATCCTCGGTAGCATATGCGGGGGCCTCAGCGCCCTTGAAAAGCACCTTCCAGGCATCTTTGTATGTTGTGTCGAAGAGCCTGCTTAGAGTTCGGTGCTGCGCCGGGTCGAACTCCCACAGGTTGAAAGCCCGTTGTTGACACGCGAGGATCCGGCAGATGAGCATAACCTGGACTACGTTGACAAGTTTGAGCTTCTTGTCCACCAGGGTTTGGACGCATGTTTGGAGTCCGGTCAGCTCTCCTTCTTTACCGCACGACAGGCCCGTCTCTTTCCAGGAGGTGAGCCGCGTAGGGGGTCCGGATCGGAACTCAAGGGCTGCGACCCATTCAGGGTCGCGCGGCTCGGTGATGTAAAACCACCCCGATTGCCACCCCTTTAGGGACTTCACGAAGGAGCCCTCGGGCCATAGGACGTTGGGCATCTTGCCCACCATGGCGCCTCCGCACTCCGCCTGAGTGCCGCGCACCACCTTCGGCTTGACATTGAAAGTCTTGAGCCATAGGACGAAATGGATGCGGATGCAGAAGAAAGCCTCGCACACGACGATAAACGCCGAGATATTGAGGACAAAATTCGAGGCCAGATCATGGAAATCCAGGCCATAGTAGAACATGAGCCCCCGGACAAATGAGTGGAGAGGGAAGCCTAGTCCATGGAGGAAATGGGGGAGGAACACCACCCTCTCATGGGGCCTAGGGGTGGGGATGAGCTGCCCCTCTTCGGGAAGCCGGTGCGCAATGTCGTTAGATAAGTATCCGGCCTTCCTCAGTCTTTTGATGTGTCCCTCCATGACGGAGGAGACCATCCACTTGCCTCCCACTCCGGACATGGTTGGAGAAGGTTGAGGTGGGGTGTGCGGACTTGGGCGCTGGAGCTCGAGTGCGCGGAAATGGATAGGCAAAGGAGGAAGAAGGCGTGGATGAAAAGGTGGATCCTTATCCCCTTATATGGGCAGACGCGACTATGCGCCCCCATCAGCCTGGTAAAACTCGCTTATCTCCCAAGCGCCATAGTCAATGGCGCGGTTGGGTTACCCACACCCGTATTGATGAGAATCTCGGAATAAGGGGACACGATCTCTGCTTTAACAAGACGTGCCAAGGAAACCGCCTCGCTAAACGCGCTGAGGTGGGACAGTAAAACGATTCGAATAAAGACTTGGCCATGGTGTGATGTCATGCTATGGAATACGTTAGCAGATTAGATTTGTGTAAATATTATTCTCTCTATGGCAATATGTGGAAACTTTTTTTGCAGAGCCGGACACTACCTTTGTGTTCAAAATCTTCTATGAAGTACTTGGAGGAGGAACCCGCCTTGCAATGCCGAAGACAATCTACACACCGGACTCGTCGTCATTGAAGCCTGGTTCAGGGGCTACCGAGGGAGTCCTGGATTAGGGGGTGTCCGGATGGCCGGACTATACCTTCGTCCGGACTCCTGGACTATGAAGATACAAGATTGAAGACTTCGTCCCGTGTCCGGAAGGGACTTTCCTTGGCGTGGAAGGCAAGCTTGGCGATACGGATATGTAGATCTCCTACCATTGTAACCGACTCTGTGTAACCCTAGCCCTCTCTGGTGTCTATATAAACCGGAGAGTTTTAGTCCGTAGGAAGAACAACAATCATACCATAGGCTAGCTTCTAGGGTTTAGCCTCTCTGATCTCGTGGTAGATCTACTCTTGTACTACCCATATCATCAATATTAATCAAGCAGGACGTAGGGTTTTACCTCCATCAAGAGGGCCCGAACCTGGGTAAAACATTGTGTCCCCTGCCTCCTGTTACCATCCGACCTAGACGCACAGTTCGGGACCCCCTACCCGAGATCCGCCGGTTTTGACACCGACAATGGGCATCTCCATAGCCCATTGATACGCCTAGTTTATGTGAGACTATCTTCCCCTCTTTTTGTCTTCTCCACAACCACCACTCTATTCCACATATAGTGCTATATCCATGGCTCACGCTCATGTATTGCGTGAAGATTGAAAAAGTTTTGAAAAAGTTAGAGTATGAAACAATTGCTTGGCTTGTCATCGGGGTTGTGCACGATTTAAATACTTTGTGTGGTGAAGATAGAGCATAGCCAGACTATATGATTTTGTAGGGATAACTTTCTTTGGCCATGTTATTTTGAGAAGACATAATTGCTTTGTTAGTATGCTTGAAGTATTATTATTTTTATGTCAACATAAACTTTTGTCTTGAATCTTTTGAATCTGAATATTCATATCACAATTAAGAAGATTTGCATTGAAATTATGCCAAGTAGCACTCCGCATCAAAAATTCTCTTTTTATCATTTACCTACTCGAGGACGAGGATGAATTAAGCTTGGGGATACCTGATACGTCTCCAACGTATCTATAATTTTTGATTTCCCCATGCTATATTATCTACTGTTTTGGACTATATTGGGCTTTATTTTCCACTTTTATATTATTTTTGGGACTAACCTATTAACCGGAGGCCTAGCCCAGAATTGCTATTTTTTTGCCTATTTCAGTGTTTCGAAGAAACGGAATATCAAACGGAGTCCAAACGGAATAAACCTTTCTGGAACGTGATTTTCTTCCCGAATATGACCCAGGAGACTTGGACCCTACGCCAAGGAAGCTTCGAGGTAGGCACGAGGTAGGGGGGTGCACCCTATACCCCCAGGCGCGCCCCCACCCTCGTGGGCCCACCGATGCTCCACCGACATACTTCTTCCTCCTGTATATACCTACGGTACCCCAAACGAACATATACGGAGCCAAAAACCTAATTCCACCGCCGCAACTTTCTGTATCCACGAGATCCCATCTTGGGGCCTGTTCCGGAGCTCCGTCGGAGAGGGCCGTCATCACGGAGGGCTTCTACGTCATCATAGCCTCTCCGATGAAGTGTGAGTAGTTTACCTCAGACCTTCGGGTCCATAGTTATTAGCTAGATGGCTTCTTCTCTCTTTTTGGATCTCAATACAAAGTTCTCCCCCTCTCTCGTGGAGATCTATTCGATGTAATCTTCTTGTTTTTGTGGTGTGTTTGTTGAGACCGATGA
Organism: Triticum dicoccoides; assembly: GCF_002162155.2. Taxonomy (NCBI): domain Eukaryota; kingdom Viridiplantae; phylum Streptophyta; class Magnoliopsida; order Poales; family Poaceae; genus Triticum; species Triticum dicoccoides. The sequence continues at coordinate 682,953,857 of NC_041388.1, forward strand.
ATTGTGGGTTTATGATCAAGTCTATCTATGAATAATATTTGAATCTTCTCTGAATTCTTTAATGTATGATTGGTTATCTTTGCAAGTCTCTTCGAATTATCCGTTTGGTTTGGGCAACTAGATTGGTAGTTCTTGCCATGAGAGAAGTGCTTAGCTTTGGGTTCGATCTTGCGGTGTCCTTTTCCAGTGACAGAAGGGGCTGCAAGGCACGTATTGCATCATTGCCATCGTGGATAACAAGATGGGGTTTATTTCATATTGCATGAATTTATCTCTCTACATCATGTCATCTTGCTTAAAGCGTTACTCTGTTTTTAACTTAATACTCTAGATGCATGCTGGATAGCGGTCGATGAGTGGGGTAATAGTAATAGATGCAGAATCGTTTCGGTCTACTTGTCACAGACGTGATGCCTATATACATGATCATGCCTAGATATTCTCATAACTATGCTCAATTCTGTCAATTGCTCAACAGTAATTTGTTCACCCACCGTAGAATACTCATGCTCTTAAGAGAAGCCACTAGGGAAACCTATGGCCCCCGAGTCTATTCTCATCATATCAATCTCCATCACTTTAATCTTGCTTTGCTTTTTTACTTTGCCTTTTACTTTTCACTTTGCATCTCTACCAAAAATACCAAAAATATTATATCTATCAGATCTCACTCTCGTAAGTGACTGTGAAGGGATTGACAACCCCTAATCGCGTTGGTTGCGAGTAGCTATCATTTTGTGCAGGTACGAGGGACTTGAGCGTGGCCTCCTACTGGGTTGATACCTTGGTTCTCAAAAACTGAGGGAAATACTTACGCTACTCTGCTGCATCATCCTTTCCTCTTCGGGGAAATCCAACGCAAGATCAAGAGGTAGCAATATTTCAAGCAAATGCCCGAGTTGAGAGATATGAAGTATCCAATAAGCTCTACAGCTTCAAAATGGAGGAGACTAGTTTTGTCACTGAACATATACTCAAAATGTCTGGGTACCACAACCACTTGACTCAGCTGGGAGTTAATCTTCCTGATGATAGTGTCATTGACAGAGATCTTCAATCACTGCCATGAAGCTACAAGAGCTTCGTGATGAACTATAATATGCAAGGGATGGATAAGACTATTCCCGAGCTCTTCGCAATGCTAAAGATTGCGGAGGTAGAAATCAAGAAGGAGCATCAAGTGTTGATGGTCAATAAGACCACTAGTTTCAAGAAAAAGGGTAAAGGGAAGAAGGGGAACTTCAGGAATAACAGCAAGCCAGTTGCTGCTCAAGTGAAGAAACCCAAGTCTGGACCTAAGCCTGAAACTGAGTGCTTCTACTGCAAAGGGACTGGTCAATGGAAGCGGAATTGCCCCAAGTATTTGGCGGAGAAGAAGGATGGCAAAGTGGAAGGTATATTTGATATACATGTTATTGCTGTGTACCTTACTAATGCTCGCAGTAGTGCCTGTGTATTTGATACTGGTTCTGTTGCTAATATTTGGAACTCGAAACAGGGGCTACAAATTAAGCAAAGATTGGCTAAGGATGAGGTGATGATGCACGTGGGAAATGGTTCCAAAGTCGATGTGATCGCCGTCGGCATGCTGCCTCTACATCTACCTTCACGGTTAGTATTAGACCTAAACAATTGTTATTTGGTGCCAGCGTTGAGCATGAAAATTATATCTGGATCTTGTTTGATGTGAGACGGTTATTCATTTAAATAAGGGAATAATGGTTGTTCTATTTATATGAGTAATATCTTTTATGGTCATGCACCCTTGATGAGTGGTCTATTTTTACTAAATCTTGATAGTAGTGATACACATATTCATAGTATTGAAGCCAAAAGATGCAGAGTTGATAATGATAATGCAAATTATTTGTGGCACTGCCGTTTGGGTCATATTGGTGTAAAGCACATGAAGAAACTCCATTCTGATGGACTTCTGGAATCACTTGATTGTGAATCACTTGTTACTTGTGAACCATGCCTCATGGGCAAGATGACTAAAACTCCGTTCTCCGGAACAATTGAGCGAGCAACAGAGTTATTAGAAATCATACATACTGATGTATGTGGTCCAATGAACATTGAGGCTTGATAACCCACAAGTATATGGGATCGCAATAGTTTTCGAGGGTAGAGTATTCAACCCAAATTTATTGATTCGACACAAGGGGAGCCAAAGAATATTCTTAAGTATTAGCAGCTGAGTTGTCAATTCAACCACACCTGGAAACTTAATATCTGTAGCAAAGTGTTTAGTAACAAAGTAATATGATAGTAGTGGTAACGGTGGTAAAAGGTAACGGTAGCAAAAGTAATATTTTTGGGTTTTATAGTGATGATAACAATAGCAACGGAAAAGTAAATAAGCGAAGAACAATATATGGAAAGCTCGTAGGCAATGGATCGGTGATAGAGAATTATGTCAGATGCGGTTCATCATGTAACAGTCATAACCTAGGGTGACACAAAACTAGCTCCAATTCATCAATGTAATGTAGGCATGTATTCCAAATATAGTCATACGTGCTTATGGAAAAGAACTTGCATGACATCTTTTGTCCTACCCTCCCGTGGCGGCGGGGTCCTAATGGAAACTAAGGGATATTAAGGCCTCCTTTTAATAGAGTACCGGACCAAAGCATTAACACTTAGTGAATACATGAACTCCTCAAACTTCGGTCATCACCGGTAAGTATCCCGATTATTGTCACTTCGGGGTTAACGGATCATATCACATAATAGGTGACTATAGACTTGCAAGATAGGATCAAGAATTCTCATATATTGATGAAAACATAATAGGTTCAGATCTGAAATCATGGCACTCGGGCCCTAGTGACAAGCATTAAGCATAGCAAAGTCATAGCAACATCAATCTGAGAACATAGTGGATACGAGGGATCGAACCCTAACAAAACTAACTCAATTGCATGATAAATCTCATCCAACCCATCACCGTCCAGCAAGCCTACGATGGAATTACTCACACACGGCGGTGAGCATCATGAAATTGGTGATGGAGGAAGGTTGATGATGACGATGGCGACGGATTCCCCTCTCCGGAGCCCCGAACAGACTCCAGATCAGCCCTCCCGTGAGAGTTTAGGGCTTGGCGGCGGCTCCGTATCGTAAAACGTGATGAATCCTTCTCCCTGGTTTTTTTCTTCCCCGAAGTGAATATATGGAGTCCAGGTTGAGGATGGTGGAGCGTCAGGGGGCCCACGAGGCAGGGGGGCGCGCCCAGGGGGGTAGGGCGCGCCCCCCACCCTCGTGGACAGGTGGAGGCCCCCCTGACGTGGATCTTCCTTCCAGTATTTATTACATATTCCAAAATAATTCTTCGTGGATTTTTAGGTCATTCCGAGAACTTTTATTTCTACACAAAAATAACACCATGGCAATTCTGCAGAAAACAACGTCAGTCCAGGTTAGTTCCATTCAAATCATGCAACTTAGAGTGCAAAACAAGGGCAAACGTGTTTGGAAAAGTAGATACGACGTAGGCGTATCATGGCTCATGGCAGATATCATTATTTTCTCACCTTCACAGATGATTTGAGCAGATATGGGTATATCTACTTCATGAAACATAAGTCAATTATTTTTGAAAAGTTCAAAGAATTTCAGAGTGAAGTGGAAAATCACCGTAACAAGAAAATTAAGTTTCTACGATCTGATCGTGGAGGTGAATATTTGAGTTATGAGTTTGGTCTTCATTTGAAACAATGTGGAATAGTTTCGCAACTCACACCACCTGGAACACCACAATGTAATGGTGTGTCCGAACGTCGTAACCGCACTTCATTAGATATGGTGCGATCTATGATGTCTCTCACTGATTTACTACTTTCGTTTTGGGGTTATGCTTTAGAGACAGCTGCATTCACGTTAAATAGGGCACCATCAAAATCCGTTGAGATGACACCTTATGAACCGTGGTTTGGCAAGAAACCCAAGTTGTCATTTCTTAAAGTTTGGGGCTACGATGCTTATGTGAAAAAGCTTCAACCTGATAAGCTTGAACCCAAATCGGACAAATGTGTCTTCATAGGATACCCAAAGGAAAATATTTGGTACACCTTCTATCACAGATCCGAATGCAAGATATTCGTTGCTAAGAATGGATCCTTTCTAGAGAAGGAGTTTCTCTCGAAAGAAGTGAGTGGGAGGAAAGTAGAACTTGACGACGTAAATGTACCTACTCCCTTATCAGAAAGTAGTTCATCAATGAAATCAGTTCCAGTGATTCCTACACCAGTAAGTGAGGAAGCTAATGATGATGATCATGAAACTTCTGATCAAGTTACTACCGAACCTCGTAGGACAACCAGAGTAAGATCCACACCAGAGTGGTACGGTAATCCTATTCTGGAGGTCATGTTACTTGACTATGACGAACCTACGAACTATGAGGAAGCGATGATGAGCCTAGATTCCGCAAAATGGCTTGAGGCCATGAAATCTGAGATGGGATCCATGTATGAGAACAAATTGTGGACTTTGGTTGACTTGCCCGATGATCGGCAAGCCATTGAGAATAAATGGATCTTCAAGAAGAAGGCAGGCGCTGACGGTAATGTTACTGTCTACAAAGCTCGACTTGTTGCGAAAGGTTTTCGACAAGTTCAAGGAGTTGACTACGATGAGACCTTCTCACCCATAGCGATGCTTAAGTCCATCCGAATCATGTTAGCAATTGCCGCATTTTATGATTATGAAATTTGGCAAATGGATGTCAAAACTGCATTCCTTAATGGATATCTTAAAGAAGAGTTGCATATGATGCAACCAGATGGTTTTGTCGATCCAAAAGGTGCTAACAAAGTGTGCAAGCTTAGGCGATCCATTTATGGACTGGTGCAAGCCTCTCTGAGTTGGAATATATGCTTTGATAGTGTGATCAAAGCATATGGTTTTATACAGACTTTTGGAGAAGCTTGTATTTACAAGAAAGTGAGTGGGAGCTCTGTAGCATTTCTAATATTATCTGTAGATGACATATTGTTGATCGGAAATGATACTGAATTTCTAAATAACATAACATGATACTTGAATAAGAATTTTTCAATGAAAGACCTCGGTGAAGCTGCTTATATATTGGGCATCAAGATCTATAGAGATAGATCAAGACGCTTATTGAACTTTCACAAAGCACATACCTTGATAAAGTTTTGAAGAAGTTCAAAATGGATCAAGCAAAGAAAGGGTTCTTGCCTGTGTTACAAGGTGTGAAGTTGACTCAGAATCAATGCCCGACCACCGCAGAAGATAGAGAGAAAATGAAAGTCATTCCCTATGCTTCAGCCATAGGTTCTATCATGTATGCAATGTTGTGTACCAAACCTGATGTGTTCCTTGCTATTAGTTTAGTAGGGAGGTACCAAAGTAATCCAGGAGTGGATCACTGGACTGCGGTCAAGAACATCCTGAAATACCTGAAAAGGACTAAGGATATGTTTCTTGTTTATGTAAGTGACAAAGAACTCGTCGTAAACGGTTACGTCGATGCAAACTTTAACACTGATCCGTATGACTCTAAGTCACAAAACATACACGTATTTTAATTAAATGGTGGAGCTGTCAGTTGGTGCAGTTCCAAGCAGAGCGTCATGGCGGGATCTACATATGAAGCAGCGTACATAGCTTCTTTGGAAGCAGCAAATGAAGGAGTTCATATCCGATCTAGGTGTCATACCTAGTGCATCGGGCCCAATGAAGATCTTTTGTGACAATACTGGTGCAATTGCCTTGGCAAAGAAATCCAGATTTCACAAGAGAACCAAGCACATCAAGAGAAGCTTCAATTCCATCCGCGATCAAGTCAAGGAGGGAGACATAGAGATTTGCAAGATACATACGGATCTAAATGTTGCAGACCTATTGACTAAGCCTCTCTCATGAGCAAAACATGATCAGCACCAAGACTCCATGGGTGTTAGAATCATTACAATGTAATCTAGATTATTGACTCTAGTGCAAGTGGGAGACTGAAGGAAATATGCCCTAGAGGCAATAATAAAGTTGTTATTTATATTTCCTTATATCATGATAAATGTTTATTATTCATGCTAGAATTGTATTAACCGGAAACTTAGTACATGTGTGAATACATAGACAAACAAAGTGTCACTAGTATGCCTCTACTTGACTAGCTCGTTGAATCAATGACGGTTATGTTCCCTAACCATAGACATGAGTTGTCATTTGATTAACGAGATCACATCATTAGAGAATGATTTGATTGACTTGACCCATCTGTTAGCTTAGCATGATAATCGTTTAGTTTGTTGCTATTGCTTTCTCCATAAGTTATACATGTTCCTATGATTATGAGATCATGCAACTCCCGAATACCGGAGGAACACTTAGTGTGCTATCAAACGTCACAACGTAACTGGGAGACTATAAAGATGCTCTACACGTGTCTTCGATGGTGTTTGTTGAGTTGGCAGAGATCGAGATTAGGATTTGCCACTCCGTGTATCAGAGAGGTATCTCTGGGCCCTCTCGGTAATGCACATCACTATAAGCCTTGCAAGCAATGTGACTAATGAGTTAGTTGTGGGATGATGCATTACGTTACGAGTAAAGAGACTGGCCGGTAACGAGATTGAACTAGGTACGAAGATACCGACGATCGAATCTTGGGCAAGTAACATACCGATGACAAAGGGAACAACATATGTTGTTATGCGGTTTGACTGATGAAGATCTTCGTAGAATATGTAGGAACCAATATGAGCATCCAGGTTTCGCTATTGGCTATTGACCGTAGATGAGTCTCAGTCATGTCTACATAGTTCTCGAACCCATAGGGTCCGCACACTTAACATTCAGTGATGATCGGTATTATGAGTTTATGTGTTTTGATGAACCGAAGGTAGTTGGAGACCCGGATATGATCACGGTCATGACGAGGAGTCTCGAAATGGTCGAGACATAAAGATTGATATATTGGACGGCTATAATCGGACACCTGTAACATCCCAAATTTTCAATTTGGAATGTTATACATTGGATCATCATTGCATATCATATTTTATTGCATTTTGGCTTGATCCTAGAAATTCTACGCAATTCAAGGACCCACGGAGAGAGTTGGGGATTTCGTTATTTTCAGATTTGAGTTTTCTTGAATTTTTAAAAGAGGATCGTTTGATTTTAATTATTTTCTCTTTGAATATTTTTTTATGAAAATAAAAGAGAGGGGATAAAATGACTTCCCCAAAATAAAGAAATATTGGAGATCTAATATTAAAATCAAATAAGATTTTATTTGGAGTTTTTATTGCTATTTTATTTGAATTAGGAAAAATGCGTTTTTCAAAAATTGCATTAGAGGCCAAAATAAATGTTCACCTTGTCCGTTAGATTTTTAGAGGACGGCAAAAATTTATTTCAGGATTTTTTGAGTCCGTTTAGTATTTCTTTTCTCTGTTTTTCTGCGCGAAATTATTATTTTTTTGAAAAAAAGTCAAACGACTTACCGGGCCGTGTCCGACCTGGACACTGCGCCCGGGCGGCCCTTATAAGCCCAGGCCTCGCGAGCCCACCCCGTCCCGAACCCTAGCCCCGACCCCGCCGCCAGCCGCCGCCCCGCCCCGCTGCCACTGGAGCCGCTTGTCGCCGGCACCAACCCTGCCGCCGACGAGGTAGCCGCCGTCGTCGCTGGTTTTCATCGGAAAAACCGATCGGTTTTTTTGAAACCCTTTAGCTAGATCGGTTTGGTTTTTCCCGGTTTAGTTATTTAGCAAACGCCCGTTCGTACGTTCGCTTTAACGAACGGTTTTCACCCGTTAACCGCAGACAACGAACGTTCGTTCGTTAGCCTGTTCATCAGTTTTTCTTTTTCTAGGGTTTTCCGTGATTATTTTCAATCGCGATTCCTGCCCTAATCTTCATTCTAGTATAACTTTTCGCTCGTTTATCGGAATCAGTCGATTCAAGCGCCTAGATCTTCGTTTCGAAGCCCTCTTTCTATTTAACCAACTTGAGCAAGATTTTGCTACTTTAAAATTCGACTTAAGTCCATATTAGTAAACGGATCTTGTTTCTTTCGCAATTTGAGTTTCGTTGCTTCGTTTGGTTTGATTCTTTTTGCAAACCTGAGTTCTTAAGTTGAACCTTCCAGTTAGATTTTTTTTCTTATTTGAGTTTTACCCGTGCTTCTAGTTGAGTGATTATTGTATGCCTGTTTGTTTGCGATAGAGTACCCGGAGTGCGAAGCATGCTACTACGAGTCTCTAGGTTTCACGGATCATCAGCGAGGCAAGTAACACTTTGATCATACCCTTTTACAGTTGGTGAACGTAGTAATTTCAAAAAAATTCCTACACACACGCAGGATCTTGGTGATGCATAGCAATGAGAGGGGAGAGTGTCGTCCACGTACCCTCGTAGACCGTTAAGCGGAAGCGTTATGACAACGTAGTTGATGTAGTCGTACGTCTTCATGATCGACCGATCCTCAGTACCGAATGTACGGCACCTCCGCGTTCAGCACACGTTCAGCTCGGTGACGTCCCGCGAACTCACGATCCAGTAGATCTCGGGGAAGAGTTTCGTCAGCACGACGGCGTGGTGATGATTTTGATGAAGCTATCGCAGCAGGGCTTCGCCTAAACACCGCTACAGTATGACCGAGGTGGATTATGGTGGAGGGGGGCACCGCACACGGCTGGGAGAGATCTTTGTGATCAACTTGTGTCTAGAGGTGCCCCCTGCCCCTGTATATAAAGGAGCAAGGGGGAGGACGGCCAGCCCTTGTTGGTGCGCCAGGAGGAGGAATCCTCCTCCTAGTAGGAGTAGGATTCCTCCCTTTCCTACTCCTACTAGGAGGGGGAAAGGAAGGGGAAGAAAGAGAAGGAAAGGGGGGCGCTGTCCCCCTCTCCTAGTCCAATTCGGACCAGAGGGAGGGAGCGCGCTGCCTGCCCTAGGCCGGCCCCTCTCTCTTTCCCTTATGGCCCAACAAGGCCCATTAGCCCCTGGGGGGTTCCGGTAACCCCTCCGGTACTCCGGTAAAATCTTGATTTTACCCGGAACTCTTCCGATGTCCAAATGTAGGCTTCCAATATATCAATCTTTATGTCTCGACCATTTCGAGGGACTCCGAACTACCTTCGGTACATCAAAACATATAAACTCATATAAACCGATCGTCACAGAACTTTAAGCGTGCGGACCCTACGGGTTCGAGAACTATGTAGACATGACCGAGACATGTCTCCGGTCAATAACCAATAGCGGAACCTGGATGCTCATATTGGTTCCTACATATTCTACGAAGATCTTTATAGGTCAAACCGCATAACACTATACGTTGTTCTCTTTGTCATCGGTATGTTACTTGCCCAAGATCCGATCGTCGGTATCCCAATACCTAGTTCAATCTTGTTACCGGCAAGTCTCTTTACTCGTTTCGTAATGCACTATCCCGCAACTAACTCATTAGTTGCATTGCTTGCAAGGCTTATAGTGATGTGCATTCTCGAGAGGGCCCAGAGATACCTCTCCGACAATCGGAGTGACAAATCCTAATCTTGATCTATGCCAACTCAACAAGTACCATGGGAGACACCTGTAGAGCACCTTTATAATCACCCAGTTATGTTGTGACGTTTGGTAGCACGCAAAGTGTTCCTCTGGTATTCGGGAGTTGCATAATCTCATAGTCATAAGAACATGTATAACTCATGAAGAAAGCAATAGCAGTAAAGAAAAACGATCAAGTTCTAAGCTAACGGAATGGGTCAAGTCAATCACATCATTCTCCTAATGATGTGATCCCATTGATCAAATGACAACTCATGTCGATGGTTAGGAAACTTAACCATCTTTGATCAATGAGCTAGTCAAGTAGAGGCAGACTAGTGACACTATGTTTGTCTATGTATTCATACATGTATTATGTTTCTGGTTAATACAATTCTAGCATGAATAATAAACATTTATCATGAAATATGGAAATAAATAATAACTTTATTATTGCCTCTAGGGCATATTTCCTTCAGTCTCCCACTTGCACTAGAGTCAATAATCTAGATTACAAAGTAAGGATTCTAACACCCATGGAGCCTTGGTGATGATCATGTTTTGCTCGTGGAAGAGGATTAGTCAACGGGTCTGCAACATTTAGATCCGTATGTATCTTGCAAATCTCTATGTCTCCCACCTGGACTTGATCCCGGATGGAGTTGAAGTGTCTCTTGATGTTCTTGGTTCTCTTGTGAAATCTGGATTCCTTTGCCTTGCACTAGTATTGTCACAAAAGATTTTCATTGGACCCGATGCACTAGGTATGACACCTAGATCAAATATGAACTCCTTCATCCAGACTCCTTCATTCGCTGCTTCCGAAGCAGCAATGTACTCTGCTTCACATGTAGATCCCGCCACGACGCTCTATTTAGAACTGCTCCAACTGACAGCTCCACCATTTAATATAAACACGTATCCGGTTTGCGATTTAGAATTGCCCGGATCAATGTCAAAGCTTGCATCAACGTAACCATTTACGATGAGCTCTTTGTCACCTCCATAAACGAGAAACATATCCTTGGTCCTTTTCAGGTACTTCTGGATGTTCTTGACCGTTGTCCAATGATCCATTCCTGGCTTACTTTGGTACCTCCCTGCTAGACTAATGGCAAGGCACACATCAGGTCTGGTACACAACATTGCATACATGATAGAGCCTATGGCTGAAGCATAGGGAACACTGTTCACTTTCTCTCTATCTGCTGCAGTGGTCGGGCATTGAGTCTTACTCAACTTCACACCTTGTAATATAGGCAAGAACCCTTTCTTAGCTTGACCCATTTTGAACTTCTTCAAAACTTTATCAAAGTATGTGCTTTCTGAAAGTCCAATTAAGCGTCTTGATCTATCTCTATAGATCTTGATGCCCAATATATAAGTAGCTTCAGCGAGGTCTTTCATTGAAAAACTCTTATTCAAGTATCCTTTTATGCTATCCAGAAATTCTATATCATTTCCAATCAACAATATGTCATCCACATATAATATTCGAAATGCTACAGAGCTCCCACTCACTTTCTTGTAAATACAAGCTTCTCCAAAAGTCTGTATAAAACCATATGCTTTGATCACACTATCAAAACGTTTATTCCAACTCCGAGAGGCTTGCACCAGTCCATAAATGGATCGCTGGAGCTTGCACAGTTGATTAGCTCCCTTTGGATCGATAAAACCTTCAGGTTGCATCATATACAACTCTTCTTCCAGAAATCTATTCAGGAATGCAGTCTTTACATCCATTTGCCAAATTTCATAATCATAAAAATGCGGCAATTGCTAACATGATTCGGACGGACTTAAGCATTGCTACGGGTGAGAAGGTCTCATCGTAGTCAACTCCTTGAACTTGTCGAAAACCTTTCGCAACAAGTCGAGCTTTGTAGACAGTAACATTACCGTCAGCGTCTGCCTTCTTCTGGAAGATCCATTTATTCTCAATGGCTTGCCGATCATCGGGCAAGTCAACCAAAGTCCACACTTTGTTCTCATACATGGATCCCATCTCAGATTTCATGGCCTTAAGACATTTTGCGGAATCTGGGCTCATCATCGCTTTCTCATAGTTCGTAGGTTCGTCATGGTCAAGTAACATGACCCCCAGAACAGGATTACCATACCACTCTGGTGCGGATCTTGCTCTGGTTGACCTATGTGGTTCGGTAGTAACTTGATCTGAAGTTTCATGATCATCATCATTAGCTTCCTCACTAATTAGTGTAGGTGTCACAGGAACAGGTTTCTATGACGAACTACTTTCCAACAAGGGAGCAGGTACTGTTACCTCATCAAGTTCTACTTTCCTCCCACTCACTTCTTTCGAGAGAAACTCCTTCTCTAGAAAGGATCCATTCTTAGCAACGAATGTCTTGCCTTAGGATCTGTGATAGAAGGTGTACCCAATAGTTTCGTTTGGGTATCCTATGAAGACACATTTCTCCGATTTGGGTTCGAGCTTATTAGGTTGAAGCTTTTTCACATAAGCATCGCAGCCCCAAACTTTAAGAAATGACAACTTTGGTTTCTTGCCAAACCATAGTTCATAAGGCGTCATCTCAACGGATTTTGATGGTGCCCTATTTAATGTGAATGCAGCCGTCTCTAAAGCATAACCCCAAAAACGATAGCGGTAAATCAGTAAGAGACATCATAGATCGCACCATATCAAGTAAAGTAGGATTACGACGTTCGGACACACCATTACACTGTGGTGTTCCGGGTGGCGTGAGTTGCGAAACTATTCCGCATTGTTTCAAATGTACACCAAACTCGTAACTCAAATATTCTCCTCCACGATCAGATTGTAGAAACTTTATTTTCTTGTCATGATGATTTTCCTCTTCACTATGAAATTCTTTGAACTTTTCAAATGTTTCAGACTTATGTTTTATCAAGTAGATATACCCATATCTGCTCAAATCATCTGTGAAGGTGAGAAAATAACGATACCCACCGCGATCCTCAATATTCATTGGACCACATACATCAGTATGTATGATTTCCGACAAATCTATTGCTCGCTCCATAGTTTCGGAGAACGGCGTTTTAGTCATTTTGCCCATAAGGCATGGTTCACAACTACCAAGTGATTCATAATCAAGTGACTTCAAAAGTCCATCAGTAAGGAGTTTCTTCATGCGCTTTACATCAATATGACCTAAACGGCAGTGCCACAAATAAGTTGCACTATCATTATCAACTCTGCATCTTTTGGCTTCAATATTATGAATATCTGTATCACTACTATCGAGATTTATCAGAAATAGACCACTCTTCAAGGGTGCATGACCATAAAAGATATTACTCATATAAATAGAACAACCATTATTCTCAGATTTAAATGAATAAGCGTCTCGCATTAAACAAGATCCAGATATAATGTTCATGCTCAACGCTGGCACCAAATAACAATTATTTAGGTCTACAACTAATCCCGAAGGTAGATGTAGAGGTAGCGTGCCGACGGCGATCACATCGACTTTGGAACCATTTCCCACGTGCATCGTTACCTCATCCTTAGCCAGTCTTTGCTTAATCTATAGTCCGTGTTTTGAGTTGCAAATATTGGCAACAGAACCAGTATCAAATACCCAGGTGCTACTGCGAGCTCTGGTAAGGTACACATATATAACATATATATCACATATACCTTTGTTCACCTTGCCATCCTTCTTATCCGCCAAATACTTGGGGCAGTTCCGCTTCCAGTGACCAGTCTGTTTGCAGTAGAAGCACTCAGTCTCAGGCTTAGGTCCAGACTTGGGTTTCTTCTCTTGAGCAGGAACTTGCTTGTTGTTCTTCTTGAAGTTCCCCTTCTTCTTCACTTTACCCTTTTTCTTGAAACTGGTGGTTTTGTTAACCATCAACACTTGATGTTCCTTTTTGATTTCTACCTCTGCAGCCTTTAGCATCGCGAAGAGCTCAGGAATTGTCTTATTCATCCCTTGCATATTATAGTTCATCACGAAGCTTTTGTAGCTTGGTGGTAGTGATTGAAGAACTCTGTCAATGACACTATCAACAGGAAGATTAACTCCCAGTTGAGTCAAGTGATTATGATACCCAGACATTTTGAGTATATGCTCACTAACAGAACTATTCTCCTCCATCTTGCAGCTATAGAACTTACTGGAGACTTCATATCTCTCAATCCGGGCATTTGCTTGAAATATTAACTTCTACTCCTGGAACATCTCGTATGCTCCATGACATTCAAAACGTCATTGAAGTCCTGGTTCTAAGCCGTAAAGCATGGCACACTGAACTATCGAGTAGTCATCAGCTTTACTCTGCCAGACGTTCTTAACGTCATCAGCAGCATCTGCAGCAGGCCTGGCACCCAGCGGTGCTTCCAGGACGTAATTCTTCTGTGCAGCAATGAGGATAATCCTCAAGTTACGGACCCAGTCCGTGTAATTGCTACCATCATCTTTCAACTTTGCTTTCTCAAGGAATGCATTAAAATTCAACGGAACAACAACACGTGCCATCTATCTACAACAACATAGATAAGAAAAATACTATCATGTACTAATTTCATGATAAATTTAAGTTCAAGTAATCATATTACTTAAGAAATCCCACTTATATAGACATCCCTCTAATCATCTTAGTGATCACGTGATCCATATCAACTAAACCATAACCGATCATCACATGAAATGGAGTAGTTTTCAATGGTGAACATCACTATGTTTATTATATCTACTATATAATTCACGCTCGACCTTTCGGTCTCAGTGTTCCGAGGCCATATCTGCATATGCCAGGGTCGTCAAGTTTAACCCGAGTATTCTGCGTGCGCAAAACTGGCTTGCACCCGTTGTAGATGGACGTAGAGCTTATCACACCCGATCATCACGTGATGTCTCGGCACGATGAACTTTGGCAATGGTGCATACTCAGGGAGAACACTTTTATCTTGAAATTTAGTGAGAGATCATCTTATAATGCTAACGTCAAACAAAGCAAAATAAGATGCATAAAGGATAAACATCACATGCAATCAATATAAGTGATATGATATGGCCATCATCATCTTGTGCTTGTGATCTCCATCTCCGAAGCACTGTCATGATTACCATCGTCACCGGCGTGACACCTTGATCTCCATCGTAGCAACGTTTTCATCTCGCCAACTATTGCTTCTACGACTATCGCTACCGCTTAGTGATAAAGTAAAGCAATTACATGGTGATTGCATTTCATACAATAAAGCGACAACCATATGGCTCCTGCCAGTTGTCGATAACTGAGTTACAAAACATGATCATATCATACAACAATTTATATAATCACGTCTTGACCATATCACATCACAACATGCCCTCCAAATACAAGTTAGATGTCCTCTAATTTGTTATTGCAAGTTTTACGTGGCTGCTACCGGCTAAGCAAGAACTGTTCTTACCTACGCATCAAAACCACAACGATAGTTCGTCAAGTTAGTGCTGTTTTAACCTTCTCAAGGACCGGGCGTAGCCACACTCGGTTCAACTAAAGTTGGAGAAACTGACAACCGCCAGCCACCTATGTGCAAAGCACATCGGTAGAACCAGTCTCAAGTAAGCGTACGCGTAATGTCGGTCCGGGCCGTTTCATCCAACAATACCGCCGAATCAAAGTATGACATGTCGGTAAGCAGTATGACTTGTATCGCCCACACCTCACTTGAGTTCTACTCGTGCATATAACATCCACGCATAAAACCAGGCTCGGATGCCACTGTTGGTGAACGTAGTAATTTCAAAAAAATTCCTACGCACACGCAGGATCATGGTGAAGCATTGCAACGAGAGGGGAGAGTGTCATCCACGTACCCTCGTAGACCGTTAAGCGGAAGCATTATGACAACACAGTTGATGTAGTCGTACGTCTTCACGATCGACCGATCCTCAGTACCGAATGTACGGCACCTCCACGTTCAGCACACGTTCAGCTCGGTGACGTCCTGTGAACTCACGATCCAGTAGAGCTCAGGGATTTGTTAGCACGACGGCATGGTCACGATGTTGATGAAGCTACCGTAGCAGGGCTTCGCCGAAACACCGCTATAGTATGACCGAGGTGGATTATGGTGGAGGGGGCACCGCACACGGCTGGGAGAGATCTTTGTGATCAACTTGTGTCTAGAGGTGCCCCCTGCCCCTGTATATAAAGGAGCAAGGGGGAGGCCGGCCGGCCCTTGTTAGTGCGCCAGGAGGAGGAATACTCCTCCTAATAGGAGTAGGATTCCTCCCTTTTGCTACTCCTGCTAGGAGGGGGAAAGGAAGGGGAAGAAAGAGAAGGAAAGGGGGGTGTCAGTGTCAAAACTGGCGGATCTCGGGTAGGGGGTCCCGAACTGTGCATCTAGGCCGGATGGTAACAGGAGGCAAGGGACACGAAGTTTTACCCAGGTTCGGGCCCTCTTGATGGAGGTAAAACCCTACGTCCTGCTTGATTAATATTGATGATATGGGTAGTACAAGAGTAGATCTACCACGAGATCGGAGAGGCTAAAGCCTAGAAGCTAGCCTATGGTATGATTGTTGTTCTGTATGTTGTCCTACGGACTAAAACCCTCCGGTTTATATAGACAACGGAGAGGGTTAGGGTTACACAAAGTCGGTTACAATGGTAGGAGATCTATATATCCGTATCGCCAAGCTTGCCTTCCACGCCAAGGAAAGTCCCTTCCGGACACGGGACGAAGTCTTCAATCTTGTATCTTCATAATCCAGGAGTCCGGCTGAAGGTATAGTCCGGCCATCCGGACACCCCCTAATCCAAGACTCCCTTAGTAGCCCCCAAACCAGGCTTCAATGACGATGAGTCCGGCGCGCAGATTGTCTCCGGTATTGCAAGGCGGGTTCTCCTTCAAATTCCGTGTACCTGTCGAATAAAGTCCGGTTTCTTGTAAATGTTGCACTCCTCGGCTTTTACGCCTAATAATGGCCATATCCCACGTGTCAAACGAATATGAAAAGTCTGGGTGTTTTTATATCCACACCCCTAGCCGCGTAAACGAGCCGCCCATTTAAGGGGACGAGGATTTAGATCCAAACCACACCTTCTCCCCTTCACGAGTGTTCATCAGAGCGCATCCGGCAAAGGTCCATACCACCATGGCCAACCGTCGCAACTCCTCCTTTCGCCCCTCCAGCCCTCAGCCTGGATATGGGGAGAGATGTTACATCCCGCATAGCGAGCTAGTGACACTCCAGACCAAGGAATTTCTCCCCCGGCCTATATGGTCCCGGTTCGAGCCGGTCTTGCCATCTATAATGGCGGAGAGCAAGCGGAGAGTGCCCCTAATCCCTCCAAGGGAGAGCGGGTATGCCTCGTCCCTTATTTAATAAGAGGGCTCGGATTTCCAATCCATCTATTTCTCCGGGGGCTCCTGGAGTTCTACGGCCTCCAGCTACACAATCTTACGCGTGCCTCCATATTGCATATCGCGGGCTTCGTAGCCCTCTGTGAGCTGTTCTTGGGTGTTGAGGCTCATTTCGGGCTGTGGAAAGAGCTATTCTGCCTTGTGCCCCGCTCTCAGAAGGGGTCGATATATCAAGTGGGCGGAGCCGAAGTTTGGCGCATCGCCGGGACCGGATATCTATCCGGAACCCCAAAGAAGGCGTCCGAGGACTGGCCTTCGGAATGGTTTTACATAGAGGACATCCCGCTGCCGGATCCTGTCCGGATCGTCCTCCCTGAGTTCGATAGTGCTCCACTAAAGAAGCGCCTAAGTTGGCGTCCATGGAGCCCTCAAAGGGAAAGTGACAAGGACGTCAGTTACCTGATGAGCCGGATAAGATTGTTAGCTCATTCCGGACTGACCATGATCGGGGTCATGGCCGCATGCATCATGCGAGGGGTGCAGCCACTACAGTACAGAGGCCACCCCATGTGGGATTTCAACGGGGAGGATGACGCCATCCGCTACGGCCGTAAGGGACCGGATTTGGCTGCGGCCCTAACAAAGACCTTGTCCACTTTGTACAAGGGAGAAGAGGAGGAATTTCTCCGCGTCAACCCACAGGGTGGATTTTCTATGTATAATCCCCCAAGCTGGGTAAGTGGTTTACTTGCCTATCCGTTTTATATTCCCATTGTTAAATATTCAGTCTAACGACTTTAACGCGGGAACTGCGCCAGGCTGTTAAAGAAATAAACAGCCCTCCCCCACAAGCCGAGGACCCAGGACGGTCCATCGACCCAGCCTCTCAAGATGATCCGGACTTATCTGTGTTTCATCAATTGAGCAAGGACAACGCCTTGGTGACCATTACAGACGATTACCCAGGGATAATCCCGGCCTCCCAGGTAACTGAGATCGAAGTCCCAGTACCCCGAATAGGGGTCCGCCCTCTCATATTTTCAGTTTCCTGATTACAACCGGGCTTTGCAGGGGAGGGTTTTGAGACGGGAGGCTGAACCTGCGGTGACAAGCCAACGAGGGGCCGCAGGGCCCCGTGGGCAGAAAAGAGGTGCAGTCCGGATCGAGACGTCAGCGCAAAGGTATGGCGCGCCCCCTTATCCCAGGTGTTATACCTTCAAGGCATGTTAACATTCGTGCTCTCTTCAGGACAAAGAGACCTCGCCGGACTATATCCGGAAAGGCTGCCAATCACGCCTCCACCAGCCAGGCTCCAAAGCCTGGTCCGGAGGCGGAGGCGAACACAAGGCGTGCACCGGACGCTCCTCTGACGGAGGACGTGGGCAGGTTGTCTGCCACCAACTCTGAGGTGTAGAGTGCCATGAACCACAGGCGTCGCCGGACAATTCTTCGCGACGCTTGTTTCTCCCGAGAGGCATTAGATGCCTTCAATTCAGGAGATGCGTACCTCTGTGCCGCTCAAAATGGTCTAGCCAGAGCCACGGAGCAATATGTAAAAGACATACGGGTAAGAAAATTTTGGTAATTATATATATATACCAGTAGCCCCCGAGACTTGAAACAGTTAGAATAACTGATTTAAGGATCATATGTTATGCAGGTTCTTACAGAAAAGAATTCCCTATTGTCCCAGGAGCTGGAAGAGTGCAAAGCCCAACTTGAGGCCGCACTAGCCGCGGCAGGGGAGCCCAAGGAGACCCCCTCTGGTAATATACACTTCGAAAGATAAGTATTTTGCGAAGCACGGCATGGGTGCGAATCTGACAAATGAAATTGCAGATGGCGCTGGATTGAATCCGGAAAGGCAACACCTCCTACGCCAGCTGAAGGCTGGTGAGAAGGTGCTGACAAAGGTGAGGCGGGAGAAGAACGATCTCCAAGATGCCAACACCAAGCTGGGCGTCGAGCTGAAAGATGTTCGTGCCCAGCTGTCAGACTCCGTTAAGGAGAATCAGCGGCTTCGGCGCGGCATATTTAGTAAGTGCTTGAACGAACCTTTGGAGAGAGAAAAGTTGGGCGGGGAAGTCGACTAACAAAGTAATGTCTGTAGGTGTGCTAACAGGTCGTCCTGCAGAGGAGATGCCCGGTTCTACGGGTGACCTTCTTCCCGAGCTCTCGCAACTGCTCGAGCGAGTTCAGAAGGCGATGCGAGGCGTCGCCCAGGCCCTGTGGCCATCCATCTCCGTGCCCGAAGGTCTTGGAGAGCTCGCGGAGAAGCTAAAGGGAGCACGGCGGCGCTTCCGATTGTGGAAGATATCGGCCTGCCGTCAAGTCGCTAGGGAGGCCTGGGCCATGGTGAAGACGCGGTACACAAAGGCTGACCCCAACCACATGGCCGAGGTCGGTCCTGTGGGGCCCGATGGGAAGGAGATCCCTGTAAGCTTAGTATACGGCCAAGTAGAATTGGCCGCAAAGTATTCCCAGCAGGACTGTAAATTAGACAGCCTGTTAGATGGTATTGAAGAGGAATACAATCAGTCAGAATGACTATGTAATTTAATTGACATTTATAATGCCTTCTAGCCGGATTGTAGATCGTTTGTCATGGCCGACCTTTTCGCTTCAGCCTCGGGACCTGACGGTCCGGAGTGTGTCCGAATTCCCATGCGGTTATATAAGAACCGGGGAATGCATGGAGACCAGGCGTAGGGGTCATTAGTGCGTGAACAGACAAGTGCCCGACTAGTTATGTTATATTACATGGTTAGTAAGAAACATCTTCCAGGGAGAATAGTTCCATTAGGGGTTCCTTTCCCTGGGAGGCATGCCCTAAAGTGCATGCCCATTCTGCGAAAAAGACGAAGGAAAAAGCATCTGGGGGCGCATAAATAAATAAGTAAAAAGATCATCTTTTAGGTCACCGACCGAATATTCCCTTAAGAACGCTAGCTTTCGGCTTCACCCAGTCTGAGGTACACATCCGGCTGATCCGGCAGTAACAATCGCAGAGGTGCTCCCTTTAATGCCTAGCCGAATAATCGGGAATGTAGGGGTAAGCACAGGAGCCAGGCAACCCAGCTTGGCCAAAACTTAAGTCATATCGATGCATATAATGGTGAAATAAAAGGTACATCCGGAAGTGTCACACATGTGTTGGGCATGAAGCCCGTATAAATAAGCTTCTGGTAAAAGAAGCCCCCAGGTTTAATGAGTGCGAATAGCATGTCATTTGATGAGCCTTTAAAGGCTATAAGAGAAAGGAAGGGGAGAAGGAGAGAAATGTAAGACAAACAGTATATAAAAAATGGACAGAGGAAGGAGACGAACACAGAGTCCGGCGCTAGGCATAGAATCTTCGGTGGCGGGCTGCGTTCCATGGGTTCGGCTCGAGTCGGTTATCCGATGCATCTCGTAGGCGGTACTCTCCACCAGTCAGGACTTGGTCAATTATGAAGGGACCTTCCCACTTGGGCTTGAGTTTGTCCTTTTTCTTGTCCGGCAGGCGTAGAACTAATTCGCCAACGTTGTAATTTTTGGCCCGTACTTCTCTGCTTTGGTATCTTCGAGCCTGCTGTTGATAGAATGCGGAACGGGCTTTTGCCACGTCACGCTCCTCCTCCAATGTGTCCAAACTGTCCTGCCGATCGAGCTCGACTTCTCTTTCTTCGTACATTCGCACTCGAGGTGAGTCATGAATTATGTCGCAAGGCAAAACTGGCTCTGCACCGTACACCATAAAGAATGGTGTGTATCCGGTGGTGCGATTCGGCGTGGTCCGCGGCCCCCAGAGTACGGAGTCGAGCTCCTCTACCCAGTGCGTGTTAGATTCCTTGAGGGACCGCACTAATCTGGGTTTGATACCGCTCATGATAAGACCATTTGCACGTTCGACCTGGCCGTTAGTTTGTGGGTGATAGACGGAAGCATAATCGAGCTTGATGCCCATGTTTTTGCACCAGAGTTTTACCTCGTCGGCCGTAAAGTTCGTGCCATTATCAGTGATGATGCTGTGGGGGACGCCGTAACGGTGTACAACCCCGGATATAAAGTCTATCACCGGTCTGGATTCGGCCGTCTTAACAGGCTTGGCTTCTATCCATTTGGTGAACTTATCCACCATGACCAGTAAGTATTTTTGCTTGTGGGTTCCGCCTTTAAGGGGTCCAACCATGTCAAGCCCCCAAACCACGAAGGGCCAAGTGATGGGGATAGTTTGGAGGGCGGTGGGTGGCATATGGCTTTGGTTTGCAAAGAGCTGGCAACCGACGCATCGCTGGACTAAGTCCTGGGCGTCTGCCCGAGCCGTCGGCCAATAAAAGCCTGTACGGAAGGCCTTGCTTACAGGGGACCGGGCTACAGCATGATGACCGCCGAGTCCGGCATGAATTTCAGCCAGGAGGTTCCGCCCTTCCTCTTCGGAGATGCACCTTTGAAGGACTCTGGTAGTGCTTTTCTTATAAAGCTCTCCCTCGTGGACTTTGTAGGCTTTGGATCGCCGCACTATGCAGCGTGCCTCATTTTGGTCCTCGGGGAGTTCCTGCCTAGTAAGGTAGGCGAGGAATGGTTCTGTCCACGGGGCGATGACGTCCATTATTACGTGGGCTGAAGGTGTTATTTCATTGGCAGAGCCTCCGATTGTATCAGAATGTTTGGTGTCGGGCAGTGCGGTTGGGTCTGGGCTGTTATTGTTCGGCTCCCCTTCCCATACTACGGATGGCTTGAAGAGCCTTTCTAAGAAGATGTTGGGGGGGACTACATCGCGTTTTGCGCCGATGCGTGCCAGGACATCTGCCGCCTGATTATTTTCCTGGGCTATATGGTGAAATTCAAGCCCTTTGAACCGAGCTGACATTTTTAGGACGGCGTTGTGGTAAGCTGCCATTTTTGGATCCTTGGCATCGAAGTCTCCATCTATTTGGGATATTGCGGGGTTCGAGTCCCCGCGCACCTCTAGGCGTTGAATGCCCATGGATACTGCCATTCGGAGACCATGTAAAAGGGCCTCATATTCGGCTGCATTGTTGGAGTCTGTGTACATAATCTGGAGTACGTATTGAACTGTGTCTCCTGTGGGGGACGTCAAAACAACGCCAGCCCCTAGTCCGGCCAACATCTTGGAGCCGTCGAAATGCATGATCCGATTTGAATATGTGCCGTACTCTTTAGGGAGTTCGGCCTCCGTCCATTCTGCGATGAAGTCGGCCAAAACTTGTGACTTGATGGCTCGCTGTGGCTTATAAGTTATGTCGAACGGGATGAGCTCAATGGCCCATTTTGCAATCCGGCCCGTTGCGTCACGGTTGTTTATAATATCGTTAAGTGGTACTTCCGAGGCTACTGTTATTGAACACTCTTGAAAGTAGTGTCGTAGCTTCTGGGATGCCATGAATACCGCATAAGCGATCTTTTGATAATGCGGGTACCGTGATTTGCACAGAGTGAGGACAGTGGACACATAATAGACCGGTTTTTGAAGGGGAATTTGTGTCCGTCCGTTTCTCGTTGGACGACGAGCACTGCGCTTACAACCTGATGTGTTGCTGCAATGTACAATAGCATTGGTTCGCCAATGTTTGGCGCGGCCAGGACTGGGTTTGTTGCCAATATGGCTTTTATTTCGCCGAGTCCGGCCATGGCTGCATCCGTCCATTCAAAGTGTTCGGTGCGCCGAAGGAGGCGGTAAAGGGGTAGGGCCTTTTCTCCCAAGCGGGAGATAAAGCGGCTTAGAGCCGCCACGCATCCGGTTAACTTTTGTATTTGTTTGAGGTCCTTTGGGATATCCAATTGTGACAGAGCTCAGATCTTGGCTGGATTTGCTTCAATTCCTCTACCGGATACAATGAAGCCCAAGAGTTTTCCGGCTGGGACGCCGAAAACGCATTTTTCCGGGTTGAGCTTGATGTCGTATGTTCAGAGGTTATCAAATGTGAGCCTCAAGTCGTCTACTAGAGATTTGACATGTCTTGTTTTGACGACCACATCATCTACATATGCCTCCACTGTTTTGCCGATCTGGTTTGCCACACATGTCTGAATCATGCGCTAATGTTGCGCCGGCGTTTTTGAGCCCGAAGGGCATTGTGTTGAAGCAGAATGGACAGTATGGTGTAATAAATGTCGTTGCGACTTGGTCTGATTCTGCCATCTTGATTTGATGGTAGCCGGAATATGCGTTGAGGAAACACAACGAATCGTGTCCTGCAGTAGCGTTGATAATTTGATCGATGCGGGGGAGGGGGAAGGGATCCTTTGGGCAGGCCTTGTTAAGGTCTTTAAAATCAACGCACAGGCGCCAGGATTTGTCCTTCTTTGGTACCATCACCAGGTTTGCTAGCCAGTCCGGATGTTTTATATCTCTAATGAATCCAACCTCCAATAGCTTTGCTAGCTCCTCTCCCATAGCCTGTCTCTTAGGTTCAGAAAAACGCCGAAGAGCTTGTTTGACAGGTTTGAATCGTTTTAGGATATTTAGGCTGTGCTCGGCCAGCTTGCATGGGATTCCTGGCATGTCTGAAGGATGCCAGGCGAAAATGTCCCAGTTCTCTCGTAGGAACTCTCGCAGTGCAGCGTCTACATCAGGGTTTAACTGTGCCCCGATGGAAGCTGTTTTATTGGGGTCCGTTGGATGGACCTAGAATTTGACTATTTCATCCGCCGGTTTAAAGGAGGTGGACTTGGATCTTTTGTCGAGTACCACATCGTCCCTATTCACCATGGAGCGCAGCGCAGTCAGTTCCTCAGCCCCTAGGGCTTCGGATAGTGCCTCGACGGCCAGTGCGGCTGTCTTGTTTTCGGGGCGGAGTGCTATGTCCGGATCACTAGCGAGAGTGATGATCCCTTTAGGCCCGGGCATCTTGAGCTTCATGTACCCGTAATGGGGTATTGCTTCGAAGATTGTAAACGCTTCCCGCCCTAACAGAGCGTGATAACCGCTGCTGAATGGAGCCACATGGAACATGACCTCTTCGGACCTGTAATTATCCGGCGTGCCGAACACCACATCTAGTGTGATTTTTCCTGTACAGCGCGCTTCTCGACTGGGGATTATTCCTCTAAAGGTTGTGCTGCTTCGCTCAATGCGGTTCCAGTCTATTTCCATTTTTTGAAGGGTTTCCTCATAAATGAGGTTCAATCCGCCGCCGCCGTCCATGAGTACCTTGGTAAGACGAAAACCGTCCACTATTGGACTGAGGACCAATGCGGCTGGTGCTCGGGCTATTCAGAATTTAGGTTCATCACTGGCATTAAAGGTAACAGCCGTGTCACTCCATGGGTTTATTGTTTCTACTTGGTAGACTTCGGCAAGGCTGTGGAGTGTCCTTTTTCGCATATTATTTGATGCGAAAGTCTCGAAGACTGTTAATACCGTATTGGTGTCTCTGGGGTGGCTTTCTGTGGCCTCCGAAATTAGGAGATCTTCGCCAATTTTGGCTACCTGCCAGAGTATCCAACATGCTCTAAGGCTGTGAGTTGGTGTGGCGTCCTTTGTACTGTGAATTTTACAGGGTCCATTAAGCCATCCTTCCAGTACTGTTCCATGCCCTGTAGAGGGTTTTTGCTTTTTGGTGTTTGACCCGGGTGTCTGGCGATGATGCACCCTTTTATTTCGGACTGGGTTTGTATTCAGGGCCGGATCGTCCCAAAAGTTTTTTTTGGTTTTCCAGGCGCTTTCCATCACACAGTATTTTCGTACAATGGACGCCAAGTCAGCGAAGCGTCTAATATCACGGCGACTTACGGCGTTGAGGATTCCCTTGTCCGTGCAATTATTGCAGAAGATTGAGATTGCGTCTTCCTCGCGACAGTCCCTTATCCTGTTCCTAACCAGGAGGAATCTGGCCCAGTAATGATGTACTGTTTCTTCGGGCTCTTGCCTGATTTGGGATAGATCGCTTATGTTCGGGTGGGTGGGTGGAATTAAATCCGAAGCCTCACCCCATCTGAGGCTCAGAGGCTGAGGAATTTCCGAACTCGAAAATTTGGATTCCTAGATGTTGTCCAATGAATCCAACCCGTCGCCTGACTCTGAGTTCAGCTCTTGAGTGATATCCTCCCCTCCGCGGGTATCCGGCTTGGAGGGATTGGGAATCTGGACGTAGCTAGTCCTTAAGATAGATGAAGGGTCGCCGCACTGTCCCTCTACCACGGCAACGTGATGGATGACTTGGGGAGAGTTAATCTCTCTTAGATCGCGCTTAGGCCCAATCTGGTTATAATCCGTAGCGACTCCCAGGGCGGCGATGCGATCCAAGAGCTCTTTTATGGAGGAGAGCTCCATTGGATCTAACTGCTCAGTGAGTTCCGAGCTGACATGAAGATTGTTTTCGATGGCTCGAGAGGTCATCGTCGGGGCAGAAGCCGAACAGGTGGTCATGAGAAAACCACCTAGCCGGAGGGTTTGGCCGACAGCCAAAGCTCCCTTAGCAACGGTGCCGTATTTAAAGACGGGGCGAGGCATCCTTCCTGATGGCGACGACACAGAGGAACTCTCAATGAAAGCACCAATGTCGGTGTCAAAACCGGCGGATCTCGGGTAGGGGGTCCCGAACTGTGCGTCTAGGCCGGATGGTAACAGGAGGCAAGGGACGCGAAGTTTTACCCAGGCTCGGGCCCTCTTGATGGAGGTAAAACCCTACGTCCTGCTTGATTAATATTGATGATATGGGTAGTACAAGAGTAGATCTACCACGAGATCGGAGAGGCTAAACCCTAGAATCTAGCCTATGGTATGATTGTTGTTCTGTATGTTGTGCTACGGACTAAAACCCTCCGGTTTATATAGACACGGGAGAGGGTTAGGGTTACACAAAGTCGGTTACAATATTAGGAGACCTATATATCCGTATCGCCAAGCTTGCCTTCCACGCCAAGGAAAGTCCCTTCCGGACACGGGACGAAGTCTTCAATCTTGTATCTTCATAATCCAGGAGTCCAGCTGAAGGTATAGTCCGGCCATCCGGACACCCCCTAATCCAGGACTCCCTCAGGGGGCGCCGCCCCCCTCTCCTAGTCCAATTCAGACCAGAGGGAGGGGGCGTGCTGCCTTCCCTAGGCCGGCCCCTCTCTCTTTCACTTATGGCCCAACAAGGCCCATTAGCCCCCGGGGGGTTCCGGTAACCGCTCCAGTACTCCAGTAAAATCCTGATTTTACCCGGAACTCTTCCGATGTCCAAATGTAGGCTTCCAATATATCAATCTTTATGTCTCGACCATTTCGAGACTCCTCGTCATTTCCGTGATCATATCCGGGACTCCGAACTACCTTCTGTACATCAAAATATATAAATTCATAAAACTGATCGTCACAGAACTTTAAGCGTGCGGACCCTACGGGTTCGAGAACTATGTAGACATGACCGAGACATGTCTCCGGTCAATAACCAATAGAGGAACCTGGATGCTCATATTGGTTCCTACATATTCTACGAAGATATTTATCGGTCAAACCGCATAACACTATACGTTGTCCTCTTTGTCATCGGTATGTTACTTGCCCGAGATTCGATCGTTGGTATCCCAATACCTAGTTCAATCTCGTTACCGGGAAGTATCTTTACTCGTTTCGTAATGCACTATCCTGCAACTAACTCATTAGTTGCATTGCTTGCAAGGCTTATAGTGATGTGCATTACCGAGAGGGCCCAGAGATACCTCTCCGACAATCGGAGTGACAAATCCTAATCTTGATCTATGCCAACTCAAAAAGTACCATCGGAGACACCTGTAGAGCACCTTTAGAATCACCCAGTTACGTTGTAATGTTTGGTAGCACACAAAGTGTTCCTCTGGTATTCGGGAGTTGCATAATCTCATAGTTATAAGAACATGTATAAGTCATAAAGAAAGCAATAGCAGTAAACAAAAACGATCAAGTGCTAAGCTACCGGAATGGGCCAAGTCAATCACATCATTCTCCTAATGATGTGATCCCATTGATCAAATGACAACTCATGTCTATGGTTAGGAAACTTAACCATCTTTGATCAATGAGCTAGTCAAGTAGAGGCACACTAGTGACACTATGTTTGTCTATGTATTCATACATGTATTAAGTTTCTGGTTAATACAATTCTAGCATGAATAATAAACATTTATCATGAAATAAGGAAATAAATAATAACTTTATTATTGCCTCTAGGGCATATTTCCTTCATTTACTACCCAGTTTTATTGCATTAGATCAATCCTCAAACAATTGCATGGTTAGGATCTGATTAAATTGTGGGTTGTGGGAAGTAGATGAGGTAGTACCTATTCACCTATTTATTTTCAAACCTATGGGAGTTACTTCTACGTTGCTTATATTGCTATGCTATGCTCATAGATGTGGATTGAGTTTGAGTGTGTTCATGACAGATGTGAGTTATTAATTAATGGTTCAACTTAATGTGGCAACTTAAATACACATCTGGGTGGATTGCTTGTGGGCACCTGGAGAATCGAGTGTTGTCCTAGGATATCCCGGAGGACCCGTGTGATCATCCTACGGCCCGCCACCTAGGCTCAAAGGGATCAAAAGATTATTCATGCTAGAAACTTCCGTGTGCAGCCACAAGCCATTATGGGCTCTGGCATAGTCGAGTAAGTTGTGTGAAGCTCTCGAAGAGGTAGACTAGCAGATGTAGTGGGTTTGTAGGTGGTACTGTCTATCCAGAGTAGAGAGTTAATGCTTCAGAAAGACTGTGTCTCGAATCTCCGACCATGGATATATTCGAGTCTTGTGGGGAAAAGTGCGCAAACCTCTCCAGAGTGTACAAACTAATCATGGTTAACCGTGTCCCCGGTTATGGACATCTTGAGTATCTAGTTCTTCGATTTCATGTTGATCTCATCACTCTTAATAAAATTTGATTGGGTTTAATGATGATGCTTAATTGGGATTGAGTTGGAGGAACCTTCTTAATGTTTAACAACCACCATGATAGTTAAATAAAAGTTATTCCTTTGTTGTACGAAAAAATTGGCTTTATGCAAAATTGTAGGAAAGGGGAGTCCTACTCCTCCTAGTAGGAGGACTCCTCCTCTTTCCTTCTCCCTCACCTCCTTCCTTTCCCCCTCCTAGTAGGACTAGGAAAGAGGAGTCCTACTCCTACTAGGAGGAGGACTCCTCCTCTCCTGGCGCGCCCCAAGGGTCGGCCTCCCTCCCCCTTGCTCCTTTATATACGGGGGTAGGGGGCACCCTAGAAACACAAGTTGATCATTGATCTCTTAGCCGTGTGCGGTGCCCCCCTCCACCATAATCCACCTCGGTCATATCGTCGTAGTGCTTAGGCGAAGCCCTGCGCCAGTAGCTTCGTCATCACCGTCATCATGCCGTCATGCTGACGAAGCTCTCCTTCGACACTCAACTGTATCAAGAGTTTGTGGGACGTCACCGAGCTGAACGTGTGCTGACCGCGGAGGTGCCGTACATTCGGAACTAGGATCGGTCAGATCTTGAAGACGTACGACTACATCATCCGCGTTGTCATAACACTTCCACTTACGATCTACGAGGGTACGTGGACAACACTCTTCCCTCTCATTGCTATGCATCACTAACGGTGTCCTGGACTAGGGGGGAGTCACCACGTCGTCTCCCGGTTAGTTAGATTGGGCCGAGGACCCCCATGGCCGTATACTCATGGGCCAGTTCGGACAGCTACCGCATACAAGGAAGATTCCACAAGACTTGGTGGTCAAGACAAGGACTCCTCCTCCACCGGCGTATTCGGCTAGGACTCTTGTTATCCTAGGCCTCTGGTGCATTATATAAACTAGGGCCAGGCTAGTCGATAGATAGACAACAATCATACCATAGGCTAGCTTCTAGGGTTTTAGCCTCTACGATTTCGTGGTAGATCAACTCTTGTAATACTCATATCATCAATATCAATCAAGAAGGACGTAGGGTATTACCTCCATCAAGAGGGCCCGAACCTGGGTAAACATCATGTCCCCTACCTCCTATTACCATCGATCCTAGACGCATAGTTCAGGACCCCCTACCCGAGATCCACCGGTTTTGACACCGCACCCGGAACTCGGACCGACCTGTGAATTCAGGCCTTGCCACACCTTTACCGCATCACGCCGATGCATTGCATCGACATTGACTTCGGCGCCAGGCCATATTTCTCTTATTACTCACTTTGCATAAATTATTTATTATGCAACATTATTATTATTATTATTATTATTATTATTATTATTATTATTATTATTATTATTATTATTATTATTATTATTATTCCTATTATCTCCGTCTTGCACCATTTTCTGTGCACAGGTAGATAATCCGGGCAGCGCTGTCACCGCGGCGTACCGACGTACCACGTCACCTCGGCTGACCGGGGGCTTCGTCATCACTTCATTAACACATGTTGGGGGCTTCGGCATCACACTGCCGGCCTGCTCCGTCGCCGCGGTCGGACTGGGGTTTTCACCTCGCCCATCGACTATGCCGCGTCACAACTTCATCAAGCCGAGTTCTTTACTCGGACATCTCGGGACCGGCTTGGGGGCTGGGATCTCGTCCCGCCACAATCTCGGTCTGCGTCATCAACACCGAGCACATTTAGCAGCTAAGTTGCTTTCATGCTCAAAAACTTTCAGTTTTAAATTTTGTTTGGTTTGACCAAGCATTATACTTTTCGGCACAAAGTTATTTGTGACAAAGTTCCTTGTCAAAACTTTGTTTGTGACACACAAATTCAAATACCCCGTTTACTTGGGGGCTCCCTTGATGGAGCTTTTCCTCTTGCATATGATTATACTTGTACGACTTTGTTCCTTGTTCGTGTATTACACCACAATATGCACCATATTGACCTAAGCGATTTGCAAGCTGGGTTGCCTGGCTCCTGTGCTTACCCCTACGTTCCCGATTGTTCGGCTAGGGAGTAAAGGGAGCACCTCTGCAATTGTCACGACCGGGTCATCCGAGCTCTGACCTCAGACTGGGTGAAGCCTAAAGCTAGCGCTCTTATTGTTTTCAATCATGGTTGGCACACAACGGAACTCATGAGTACAAAAAATCTATTGCACAAGTCTCATAGTAATAATGAGCACCAAAGAAAGGTATCAGTGGGGGTACTATTTTCTTCGAAGATGCTTCTTACACTTCGTTAGTAATATAGCATAAGTTCCTTGAGCACGCTTTGTCTGTTACAGCCTTATGGCCTAATTGCCTGGTCATCGGAAACACCATTGATACTCTCGACAGACGGAGTACATGACACTTTTCGGCCCTTGGCCGAAGAGGGAGAAGCCGACGGTCGGTTAAGACGCGTTTAAAGTTTGGGTGAACACAAATATGATATAAGTACTTCGGTACATACAATCATTATACATAAAATTCTTACCCAACTCACTTGGGGGCTCTTAAAATTTATATATGAGCTGTAAATGTGTTTTCTTCTTAGTCGTTGTCAAAACACGACAGAAGCACATTTTTTTCTTTCTCTTCCAATTTTCGGATTGGCACCGAACACTTGATCTTGTTCGGATGCCATGTTTTTATTGACGTTTTTTGGTTTTCCAAGCTTTTTGGCACTTTTAAACTATTTGTGTGTTTCCAGCACAAGTCTCACAGTGCAATGCCGGACACCTTTATAGATTCGGCAAAAACATTCTCGGATCTCACTATGTATGCATTGGTTTCGAATTGTGTCTTCGGTCAATAGTTGGGTTGCCCGGCTCCTGCGCTTGCCTCCTATGTTCCGCTTTTTCGGCTAGGTGTGCAAAGGGAGAACCACTGCGATTGTGCTTCCAGCTCACATGGTTAAGCACCTCAGTGGAGAAAGCCGAAAACTGACTGTCACAATAAGCGTAAACTGGTCAGCAATCCGATGACGGTGTTAAATGATGGGCCATTCATAACAATGGCCGAAGTGTTTACGGCTTTACCTCGACTATCGTCGAACACTACCGGGGGCTATTAACTGGCCTCCCAATTTAAATCCTCGATATTTTGCTCTTACATTAGAGTTGAGGTTTCATGATCATGCTTAGCATGACAACCCAAAGAAAGGAACCGATAGCAGGACTATTTTCTTTGGAAGACATTTCTTATGTTAAACAGTAATATAACATATCTCTCTGCGTACCTTTGTTTATAAAACCGTATGGCCAGATTGCCTTGTTTGTCATAAATCTTTGCCCTCATAAAGGCTTTATAAAGTAGGACAAACACTCCTCGGCTACTAGCCGAGGAGGTGGAAGCCGATGGTCGGTCAAGAAAGTTTTGTACAATGCGGATCCGAGCATTAAGGATGTAAAGTACTTTGATACATAGAGTCATTACACATAATTTATGATTTTACTATGGATATGGATCCTTAATTCGGTCACCCGTGCCCGCATTAAGGCTCGGGGCTACTGGGCTTCGGGCTTATTATTTACAATTATTAAAGGGGCACATTGATCCCCTGATCTGGTGTTGCCACCCGACCAATGTCTCGGGGGCTACTGCATTGCATGTCCAATGCAAAAACTTTTAAGTGCAATACAGTTTCCGAGGAGATTATGATCCTCAGGTTGGTCGGCCGCACCCAACCTGAGTCTCGAGGACTGAGCACGCCGCTTTTTGTATCCCGAAGTATTCTGCCGAGATAGGACTTGATCCTCAGGCCGATTTTGCAAATCAACCTGAGTCTCAGCGGCTACTGGGATCAATGGTCTTACATCATCCTTCAAGTGCATCTCGAGTTTTAAACCGATACACACGTTGAGGGTTACTGGCTATATATCCCGGCAGAGAATAAATTGCACCAATCAAAAATATTGACAAAAAATTGGCCCACAGTCGGGGTGGTGCACCACCTCGGAAGCGGTCCGGCATAAAGCTCGGGCGCTAGTGGTTGGATCCATAGAGGGCATTTCCAGCATTAAGCTCGGCTAAACTCCTTCAACTTTTTTGGACCAAGATGATCTATGACATCTTGGATATAGTCCGGCGTTAGAGCTTGGACACAGTCCGGCATTGGAGCTTGGACACAGTCTGATGTTGGATCTCGGATACATTTCGGTGTTAGAGCTTGGAAGCAGTCCGTCATTGGTGCTCGGCTGCAAAAGATACCTCGAATGCAGTCTGGCGTTAGAGCTTGGACGCAAGAGGACACTGCCTCCCGGGAACAACTTCAAACCCGAGGTGTGGCATAAAAATAACAAGGAATTGATAAAGGTCGGAAACTTAAAGGGGCTCCTCGGATACCCGACGTGTAAACTCGTCGAATGCATTTCGGTGATCCTCAAGATCGAAGATGAGAAGATTTGTTGAACCGGTTTTCAAGACCGACAACCGAAGATGAAGAACAGTTTGGAATAATCGAGGAGCGTCCCCAACTTGAAGACCGGTTCAGGGGGCTACTGACGGTGTCCTGGACTAGGGGGGACTCACCACGTCGTCTCCCGGTCAGTTAGATTGGGCCGAGGACCCCCATGGCCGTATACTCATGGGCCACTTCGGACAGCTGCCGCATACAAGGAAGATTCCACAAGACTTGGTGGTCAAGACAAGGACTCCTCCCCCACCGGCGTAATCGGCTAGTACTCTTGTTATCCTAGGCCTCTGGTGCATTATATAAACCAGGGCCAGGCTAGTCGATAGATAGACAACAATCATACCAGAGGGTAGCTTCTAGGATTTTAGCCTCTACGATCTCGTGGTAGATCAACTCTTGTAATACTCATATCATCAATATCAATCAAGCAGGACGTAGGGTATTACCTCCATCAAGAGGGCTCGAACCTGGGTAAACATCGTGTCCCCTGCCTCATGTTACCATCGATCCTAGACGCATAGTTCAAGACCCCCTACCCGAGATCTGCCGGTTTTGACACCGACAATCACCATGATAGATCTTGCATGTGCGTAGGAAATTTTTTAAATTACTGCGTTCCCCAACACGCGCCCTGTGGCGGCGGCGAGGAAGGGGGGCGGGGGGAGAGACTTCTAACGGCGGCGGCGCAGACGCCCTCCCTGTCACACGTAGGGCGACACGGGAGGGGAGACCGCACAAACCCATTTAGGAACATGTGCAAAGGGATAAAGAGAGAAAGTTAACGGAGAAATACCAAATCCAACGACTTTGATATGGTCAAGACATGATGCTAAATTTTATTGTATGAGATGATCATGTTTTGTAACAGAGTTATCGGCAACTGGCAGGAGCCATATGGTTGTCGCTTTATTGTATGAAATGCAATCGCCATGTAATTGCTTTACTTTATCACTAAGCGGTAGGTATAGTCGTAGTAGCAATAGTTGGTGAGACAACAACGATGCTTCGATGGAGATCAAGGTGTCACTCCGGTGAAGATGGTGATCATGACGGTGCTTTGGAGATGGAGATCAAAGGCACAAGATGATGATGGCCATATCATATCACTTATATTGATTGCATCTAATGTTTATCCTTTATGCATCTTATTTTTCTTAGTTCGACAGTAGCATTATAAGATGATCTCTCACTAAATTTCAAGGTATAAGTGTTCTCCCTGAGTATGCACCATTGCTACAGTTCGTCGTGCCAAGGAAAATACTATCTCTTGAACTCCTAGGACAATTTCGGCAGCATAACGGCAGTAAAATGCTCAAAATGAGACATCTAGCAAATGATGGGGTAGCACCATACTCACCATCATCACTTAAGGTTCTGAGATATTACTAAATAGACTACACCGGAAGTACTTGAACTGGGATAAGACTCTGATCAACCAATCCTAAGAGACTATGGAGTAGTAAAATGTGATCCTGATAGACGGAAGAGGAAGCCTAGTTCCTTAACCCTGTAGGAAAGATAGGATGACTCAGATCAGAAGGGCATGAGGTATAAGGAGTAAAAAGAGCCTTACGTTCCCTTCCACAATCAATTCCCCTATATAGCTAAAGAATTTCTAGACTCAACTTCGACCAGGTTGGCTTGGTAATCCTACACGCAGTAAGGCTCTAATACCAAAGCTGTCGGGACCCTGATTCCAAGTCACATTGATCTAGCGGGTAACACCTCATATCACTTTGCGGCCTCACGCACGGTATTCCCACGGGTGTCGCCTTACCCTGGCCTGGGACCGTTTGCACCTTTTGGCTGACGTATATGATTGTGTCGCTAGCATCCATATGACAGAGAACCCGGGCCGACATGGCTAGTCGTGAACCCTAAGCGGCACTAACCTATGGGGACAGGCATACATGATTCACATCGAGCATGTCGGTCAGCAGCGTGTGAATCCGGGCTGTAGCACTGGGCTAACAGGACTCCGGGGAACCCGGGCTGTAGCAGGCTAGGCAGGACTCCGGATGTCACCGCGTAACATTTCCCCAAAGGGACAGACACAGGAACGAAGTGAAACACATGCTGACCAGTCAAGTGTCCTGAGCAGTAGTGCTGGGCTAGCAGGACTCCGATGAACCGGGCTGTAGCGGACTACTATGGCTCAAGGAAGCACTAGACTACATTTCCCCATAAGAGAGGCTGCCAAGGATAAACAACTAGATTGTCGGATCCCACACATAGCAATACACGTCACACGTACGCATAACATTGCTACATCTTGAGCTTGTGTTGGTTTTCCCCGAAGAGGAAGGGATGATGCAGCAGAGTAGCGTAAGTATTTCCCTTAGTTTTTGAGAACCAAGGTATCAATCCAGTAGGAGGCCACGCGCAAGTCCCTTGTACCTACACAACACAAAGAGCTCAACGCAACCAACGCGATTAGGGGTTGTCAATCCCTTCACGGTCACTTACGGAAGTGAGATCCGATAAATAATTTTTTTGGTATTTTTGATATAAAGATGCAAAGTGAAAAGTAAAAGGCAAAGTAAAAACAAAACAAGATTAAAGTGATGGAGATTGATATGATGAGAATAGACCCGGGGGCCATAGGTTTCACTAGTGGCTTCTCTCGAGAGCATAAGTTTTCTACGGTGGGTGAACAAATTACTGTTGAGCAATTGACAGAATTGAGCATAGTTATGAGAATATCTAGGCATTATCATGTATATAGGCATCACGTCCGTGACAAGTATACCGAAACGATTCTGCATCTACTACTATTACTCCACTCATCGACCGCTATCGAGGATGCATCTCGAGTATTAAGTTAAAAACAGAGTAATGCTTTAAGCAAGATGACATGATGTAGAGTGATAGATTCATGCAATATGAAATAAACCCCATCTTATTATCCTCGATGGCAATGATACAATACATGTCTTGCTGCCCCTTCTATCACTGGGAAAGAACACCGCAAGATCGAACCCAAAGCTAAGCACTTCTCCCATGGCAAGAACTACCAATCTAGTTGGCCAAACCAAACGGATAATTCGAAGAGACTTGCAAAGATAACCAATCATACATAAAAGAATTCAGAGAAGATTCAAATATTGTTCATAGATAGACTTGATCATAAACCCACAATTCATCGATCTCAACAAGCACACCATCTCCACAAGAGAGGGGGAGAACATTGTATTGAGATCCAAAAAGAGAGAAGAAGCCATCTAGCTACTAACTATGGACCCGAAGGTCTGAGGTAAACTACTCACACTTCATCGGAGAGGCTAGGATGATGTAGAAGCCCTCCGTGATGACGGCCCTCTTCCTATGGAGCTCCGGAACAGGCCCCAAGATGGGATCTCGTGGATACAGAAAGTTGCGGCGGTGGAATTAGGGTTTTGGCTCATGTTCCGATCGTTTGGGGGTACGTGTGTATATATAGGAGGAAGAAGTATGTCGGAGGAGCAACGAGGGGCCCACGAGGCAGGGGGGCGCGCCCTAGGGGGGGCGCCCCCACCCTCATGACCGCCTCTTTTGTTCCTTGGAGCAGGGTCCAAGTCTCCTGGATCACGTTCGGTGAGAAAATCACATTCCCGAATATTTTATTCCGTTTGGACTCCGTCTGATATTCTTTTTCTTCGAAACACTGAAATAGGCAAAAAACAGCAATTCTGGGCTGGGCCTCCGGTTAATAGGTTAGTCCCAAAAATAATATAAAAGTGGAAAATAAAGCCCAATATAGTCCAAAACAGCAGATAATATAGCATGGAGCAATCAAAAATTATAGATACGTTGGAGACGTATCAGGCATCGCCAAGCTTAATTCCTGCTCGTCCTCGAGTAGGTAAATGATAAAAACAGAATTTTTGATGCGGAGTGCTACTTGGCATAATTTCAATGCAAAATTTCTTAATTGTGGTATGGATATTCAGATTAGAAAGATTCAAGACAAAAGTTCATATTGACATAAAGAATAATAACACTTCAAGCATACTAATAAAGTAATTATGTCTTCTCAAAATAACATGGCCAAAGAAAGTTATCCCTACAAAATCATATAGTCTGGCTATGCTCTATCTTCACCACACAAAGTATTTAAATCATGCACAACCCCGATGACAAGCCAAGCAATTGTTTCATACTCTAACTTTTTCAAAACTTTTTCAATCTTCACGCAATACATGAGCGTGAGCCGTGGACATAGCACTATGTGGAATAGAATGGTGGTTGTGGAGAAGACAAACAGAGGGGAAGATAGTCTCACATCAACTAGGCATATCAACAGGCTATGGAGAGGCCCATCAATAGATATCAATGTGAGTGAGTAGGGATTGCCATGCAACGGATGCACTAGAGCTATAATTATATGAAAGCTCATCAAAAGAAACTAAGTGGGCGTGCATCCAACTCGCTTGCTCATGAAGACCTAGGGCAATTTGAGGAAGCCCATCATTGGAATATACAAGCCACGTTCTATAATGAAAAATTCCCACTAGTATATGAAAGTGACATAACGAGAGACTCTCTATCATGAAGGTCATGGTGCTACTTTGAAGCACAAGTGTGGTAAAAGGATAGTAACATTGTCCCTTCTCTCTTTTTCTCTCATTTTTTTATTTGGGCCTTTTCTCTTTTTTTATGGCCTCTTTTTTCCGTCCGGAGTCTCATCCCGACTTATGGGGGACCATAGTCTCCATCATCCTTTCCTCTCTTGGGACAAAGCTCTAGAAAATGATGATCATCACACTTTTATTTTTCTTACAACTCGATACTTAGAACAAATATGACTCTATATGAATGCCTCCGGCGGTGTACCGGGATATACAATGAATCAAGAGTGACATGTATGAAAGAATTATGAATGGTGGCTTTGCCACAAATACGATGTCAACTACATGATCATGCTAGCAATATGACAATGATGGAGCGTGTCAAAATAAATGGAAAGGTGGAAAGTTGCATGGCAATATATCTCGGAATGGCTATGGAAATGCCATGATAGGTAGGTATGGTGGCTGTTTTGAGGAAGGTATATGGTGGGTGTATGGTACCGGCGAAAGGTGCGCGGTATTAGAGAGGCTAGCAATGGTGGAAGGATGGGAAAAAGTGCATATAATCCATGGACTCAACATTAGTCATAAAGAACTCATATACTTATTGCAAAAATCTAGAAGTTATCAAAGCAAAGTATTACGCGCATGCTCCTAGGGGGATAGATTGGTAGGAAAAGACCATCGCTCGTCCCCGACCGCCACTCATAAGGAAGACAATCAATAAATAAATTATGCTCCGAGTTCATCACATAACGGTTCACCATACGTGCATGCTACGGGAATCACAAACTTTAACACAAGTATTCTTTAAATTCACAACTACTAAACTAGAATAACTCTAATATTATCACCTCCATATCTCAAAACAATTATCATGCTTCAATCTTCTCTTAGTATTCAACGCACTCAAAAGCAAATTTCACATATCTTGAACACCAAGCATATTTACATTAAGCAAATTACCATGCTATTAAGACTCCCAAAATAATTTAAGTGAGGCATGAGAGATCAATAGTTTCTTTAAAACAAACCACCACCGTGCTCTAAAATATCTAAATGAAGCACATAGAGCAAAATTATAACGCTCAAAAGATATAAGTGAAGTACGTAGAGCAAAACTACATAGCTCAAAAGATATAAGTGAAGCATATAGAGTATTCTATCAAATTTTAATTCATAGATGACTCTCTCAAAAGGTGTGTATAGCAAGGATGATTGTGGCATACTAACAAACAAAGACACAAATAATACAAGACGCTCCAAGCAAAACACATATCATGTTGGTGAATAAAAATATAGCTCCAAGTAAATTACCGATGGATGTGGACGAAAGAGGGGATGCCTTCCGGGGCATCCCCACGCTTTGACTTTTTGGTGTCCTTGGATTATCATGGGGGTGCCATGGGCATCCCCAAGCTTAGGCTCTTTCCACTACTTGTTCCATAATCCATCAAAAGAACTCACCCAAAACTTGAAAACTTCACAACACAAAACTCAATAGAAATCTCGTGAGCTCCGTTAGAGAAAGAAAACATAAAACCACTTCAAGGTACTGTAATGAACTCATTCTTTATTTATTTTGGTGTTAAACCTAATGTATTCCAACTTCTCTATGGATTATAAACTATTTTACTAGCCATAGATTCATCAAAATAAGCAAACAACACACGAAAAACAGAATCTGTCAAAAACAGAACAGTCTATAGTAATCTGTAACTAACGCAAACTTCTGGAACTCCAAAAAATCAACCAAAATTAGATGACCTAGATAATTTGTTTATTGATCAGAAGCAATTGGAATCAGTATTTTATCACGTTCTGTTGATTTTTAGTAATTCGGGCACTGAACGCAAAGTTTCTGGAAATTACAGCAAGATCAAATAACTATCATCCAAGAAGATCCAATAGGTCTAGCTTGGCACAAACACTAATTAAAACACAAAACCACATCCAAACAGAGGGTAGATGGGTTATTTATTCCCTAACAGAAGAAAAAAAAAATTGGGTTGCCTCCCAACAAGCGCTATCGCTTAACGCCCCTAGCTAGGCATAAAAGCGAGGATAGATCTAGGTATTGCCATCTTTGGAAGGAAATTCTTCAATGAGGCATCTACCTTTCTTAGAGATCTCTTTCTTTTTGGTAATTATCAAGATTTTAGGCACAAGATCGAAAAATTCATTTGTAGCAAATTGTTCCTTAATGAAATCAAAAATATCGGGATGAATACTTATAGATTTAAGATCCGCAGTTTCCTTACTAGATGATTCACCCTTATTCTTAGGGACATACATAAGCTTAGCAATTTTAGTGGGAGGACTAGGAGTATTCTTTGCGGAAGAAAAAGCGGTTCCCAAATTGGTAATGATACCCTCAAGTTTATCGATTCTAGAGGAATCTAGATTTATTTTCTCATCTACCATGGGTTCCTTCTCCTTAATATTTTTCAAAGTCATTCCTACCTTAGACCCATATTGAGTGATTTGATTATGAATCTTTTTATCTAGATTTTCAATTGATTCAATAGTAGCAACTTTGTTTTCAATAATTTCAAGCCTTTGCATAACATGCTCCAAAGTTAACATAGTTCCATTAACCAAAAGAGGTGGTGAGACAAATAAGTCTATCGTAGCATTATAAGAATCAAAAGTATGGCTACCCAAGAAATTCCCTCTGGTAATGGTATCAAGGATATATCTATACCAAGGACTAGCACCCACATAAAAATTACGAAGAAGAACTGAAGTAGATTGCTACCTGGTAGCTCTATTTTGAGCATTGCAAATTCTATACCAAGCGTCTTTCAGATTTTCTCCCTCCCTTTGTTTAAAATTTAGAACTTCATTCTCGGGAGATAACGGAGAAGATATAAGACTAGCCATGATGACAAGACAAGCGAGAAAAAGGCAAACGAAGAAGGAGAAGGGGAAGGAGAAAGAGAGGGCGAATAAAATGGCAAGGGTGAATTGGGGGAGAGCAAAACGAGAGGCAAATGGCAAATAATGTAATGCGGGAGATAGGGATTGTGATCGGTAAATGGTATGTTGACTTTTTGTGTAGACTCCCCGGCAACGGCGCCAGAAATCCTTCTTGCTACGTCTTGAGCTTGCGTTGGTTTTCCTCGAAGAGGAAGGGATGATGCACCAGAGTAGCGTAAGTATTTCCCTCAGTTTTTGAGAACCAAGGTATCAATCCAGTAGGAGGCCACGCGCAAGTCCCTTGTACCTACACAACACGAAGAGCTCAACGCAACCAACGCGATTAGGGGTTGTCAATCCCTTCACGGTCACTTAAGGAAGTGAGATCCGATAGATAATATTTTTGGTATTTTTGATATAAAGATGCAAAGTGAAAATTAAAGGCAAACTAAAAACAAAACAAGATTAAAGTGATGGAGATTGATATGATGAGAATAGACCCGGGGGCCATAGGTTTCACTACTGGCTTCTCTCGAGAGCATAAGTTTTCTATGGTGGGTGAACAAATTACTGTTGAGCAATTGACAGAATTGAGCATAGTTATGAGAATATCTAGGAATGATCATGTATATAGGCATCATGCCCGTGACAAGTAGACCGAAACGATTCTGCATCTACTACTATTACTCCACTCATCGACCGCTATCCAGCATGCATCTAGAGTATTAAGTTAAAAACAGAGTAACGCTTTAAGCAAGATGACATGATGTAGAGAGATAAATTCATGCAATATGAAATAAACCCCATCTTGTTATCCTCGATGGCAACGATACAATACGTGTCTTGCTGCCCCTTCTGTCACTGGGAAAGAACACCGCAAGATTGAACCCAAAGCTAAGCACTTCTCCCATGGCAAGAACTACCAATCTAGTTGGCCAAACCAAACGGATAATTCGAAGAGACTTGTAAACAAACACATCGGTCTCAACAAACACCTAAACCCACAATTCATCGGTCTCAACAAACACATCGCAAAAAGAAGATTACATCGAATAGATCTCCACAAGAGAGGGGGAGAACATTGTATTGAGATCCAAAAAGAGAGAAGAAGCCATCTTGCTACTAACTATGGACCCGAAGGTCTGAGGTAAACTACTCACACTTCATCGAAGAGGCTAGGATGATGTAGAAGCCCTCCGTGATGACGTCCCTCTTCCTGTGGAGCTCCGGAACAGGCCCCAAGATGGGATCTCGTGGATACAGAAAGTTGCGGCGGTGGAATTAGGTTTTTGGCTCCTGTTCCGATCATTTGGGGGTACGTGTGTATATATAGGAGGAAGAAGTACGCCAGAGGAGCAACGAGGGGCCCACGAGGCAGGGGGCGCGCCCTAGGGGGGGCACCCCCCGCCCTCGTGACCGCCTCTTTTGTTCCTTGGAGCAGGGTCCAAGTCTCCTGGATCACGTTCGGTGAGAAAATCACGTTCCCGAATATTTTATTCTGTTTGGACTCCGTCTGATATTCTGTTTCTTCAAAACACTGAAATAGGCAAAAAACAACAATTCTGGGCTGGGCCTCCGGTTAATAGGTTAGTCCCAAAAATAATATAAAAGTGGAAAATAAAGCCCAATATAGTCCAAAACAGTAGATAATATAGCATGGAGCAATCAAAAATTATAGATACATTGGAGATGTATCAAACATGCAAGTATGTGTTGTACAACATGGCATCACAACATAACGCAAACTCATATAGATAAAGACTCAGAAGAGCCACATAGCTTTAAATACAAACAGGGGTCACATGACCCATCATTCAGAGCATACAAGCAACGGAAGCATTACATGTCTGAGTACAGACAACTACAAAAGAAAAAGGCTGAGAAGCCTAACTATCTGCAAGTCCCTCCCAAGGGTACAAGATCGTAGCTGAGGTAACAAGCTACTCGTCGAAGTCCAAGCAGTACTACTAGTGAGACAGATGTCTCACCTACAAAACATAAATAAAGCAAACGTGAGTACAAAGGTACTTAGCAAGACTTACATCAGATCCTATCATACATGCATTAGCATCAAGAAGGCAATGTGGGGTATAGTTGCAGCAAGCCATCTTTGACTCAGTGGCTATCATGTTCTATGACTACGAGAAACTTCTTTGAGGTGAGGCAGCGCACACGAGTCCACTAATCACCACATCAATACACTACTATGGATTGATCCTCGTCTTCTTACGAGAAGGCCATCCATAGCACTCACACTTGTCTTGAGCATTTTAGAGTATCCACTTCAAGTTGTCTATGTACCACGTAAGCATCCAAGAAGTCCATAACCGAGGACACGACTATTTGAATAGATCATGATAACCCTGCAGGGGTGTACTTCTTCACACACGCTCTCACCACTTATCACCATATACACGTCATGTACCTCGGCAACCTTCAAGCGGAATCCTGGCGAGGGTGTCGGCCACGACCTGACTAACCACACAAGTCTCTCATCCAGGTTTATCGCCTATTCGGGTTCCATCCGCAAGGAGATCCGGCCGGGGTGTCGCTCACGGCCCCAAACGATGTGAGCAGGGTTCCCAAGCCCACCATTCGGGTGCCACTTGGTACACCGTGCCACTGTGCCTAGTCTGTCCCAAGCCCCCACCTGGCTGGGTGCCACTTGGTAGACTACTAACACTACCTACAAACACCAGAAACTAATTGCAACTCCTGGACAGAGATCAAGTTGGCTAATAAGTCGAGAGGGGCACTTAAGCATTC
This sequence comes from Triticum dicoccoides, assembly GCF_002162155.2. Lineage (NCBI taxonomy): Eukaryota > Viridiplantae > Streptophyta > Magnoliopsida > Poales > Poaceae > Triticum > Triticum dicoccoides. Next base: position 682,996,195 of record NC_041388.1, read on the forward strand.
CAATGTGTGGTAGTAGCTAGTCATTGGACAACATACACGGAACTCAGTGCTTAAGGACGGTTCCAGTGAGACAACCCACCATGTACTCCTACATGGCCTCTCACCGCTACCTTTACCAAATCGTGTTCACACGCTTAACTCTCAGCACCAGAACATATCGTAACACTCCAATTCATTCCCAATGAATCAGACTTGACATACTCTAAGCAATAGCAGGCAATGCATGGTAGGAACACAACATGGCTCAATCAACTCCTACACATGCTAGTGGGTTTTAACTATTTACTGTGGCAATGACAGGTCATGCAGAGGAATGGGTTCAACTACCGCAGCATAAAGTAGCAGTTGAATTATAGTTGTCCTAGTGCAATAAATGAGAGCAGGAGTGAGAGAGTAGGATTGTATCGGAATGAACAAGGGGGTTTGCTTGCCTGGTAGATCAACAGGGGGCACTGCTCCTCAGACAGGTACTCTGGAGCACTCTCCGGAGCAGGACCTATCCAGAAGGAACGGTGTCGACAAATCAAAACACAATCATATGCAACAATATGATGCATGAACATGGCATGTAGATGTGATGTTGTTTGAGCTAATGTAGCTAGCATTCATTTGGATCAAGTCCATTTGAACCAAGAATTCAAATGCAACTCCAAGTTAAGTCTTTATAAATGCCACAAGTGTGTTGTCATATATACAGCATTTATAGGTTGGTTTGTCATGCATAAAAATGGTACAGATGGATAGATTGAATTTTTCTGATAATTTTTCATATATAACTTATTTCAATCTGAGCTACGGTTGAATTTCTATGAATTTTTGAAGTTTATATCATTTTCTGGAATTTCCTGATTTATTTTTAAACCAGAAAATGATATATTGCATCAGCATGATAGTGGCATGACGTCAACGAGTCAAACACGGCTGATCAGGTCAAACCTGACGTGTGGGGTCCACACGTCAGTGTTACAGTTAGTTAACAGGGTTAGTTAGCTATTAAACTAATCCTAACTAAATATTAGCAAGGTCAGGCCCCACATGTCATTGACCCACTAGGGTCAAAGCTAGGTCGGCAGGGGGGTTGGACCCGGTCAATCCCGTCGGCGTTTAGCCGCCGGCGAGGCAGAACGCGGCGGAGGGGCACGGGATTCGCCTTCCAGCGACCAAACGCGCGGCGGAGACCACCTACGCGATGCGCAGGCTGGCGCGCACCCAGTGGGACACACAGGAGGCCGTGGGGTGACCGGAGATGATGGCCACGGCAACCATGGCGGTGGCCGGAGCTACGGGAACGGCGGGTTCGGTGCTACGGAGCTCGAGAGGGGCTGCAGAGTGCCTCAACGGCCTCCTGGCATTGCACTGAGCATGGTGGTGTGCTCGGTCGCGGCCCTAGGTGACAGTGGCCACGGCGGCGACATGAACGGTGGAGCCGAGCTCTCGGCCGTGACGGCAACGGTGTTAGCGGGAGGAAAGGAGCCATGGGAGAGGGGGGATCGATGCAGAAGCTCACAGCGGATCGAACGGAGGGGTTGGCGAGCTCGGGGACGCGCTGAGGTCGACGGTGCAGCGATGGGGATCCACGGCGTACGGAGATGAAGACGATGGCGATGGAGGCACTCCAGGGCCTCCCGAGGCGCGTGGCTCGATGGAGAGGTAGGCAGAGACGTGGCGGAGCTTGCAGACACAGAGAGAGAGACCGAGGGGGAGGCGGTAGCTACGACGGCGGCGAGCTGTGGCGACGGCAGCACTCGGGCGCGGTGAGAGAGAGCGAGGGAGAGGAGGGGAAGGAACGAGAGAGAGTGGGAGAGGTGCGGGGCGGCGCGTGGCGTCTCGCGGGGCATCCACGCGACGAGGGGAGAGACAGGCACGCAGGAGGTGGCCGGGCGCGTGGCCGCGCCCGCCGGGCGCGTGCCCCTTTCCTCCTGGCGCGAGGAAGGGGACGACTAGCAGTGCCAGTCGGCTGGGCCGGCCTGCTGGGTCGCTGGGCCAGGCCGGCTGCACAGTGCCGGGCCGCAGGTAAGCACAGGTAGGCTTTTTCCTTTTTGTTATTCTTTTCTATTTCTGTAATTTGTTTCCTGATTTAGTAAAATACTAAATCAACTTATTTTCTTCTGAAATTTATTGTAGGAGCTAGTTGAAATATTCCAGAGCGCCTCACATAAAAATCATAATTATTGGACATATATAAATAAATATATCATATATATATATATATCCAATGCAAATAATTATTGCATTAATTCCAAATGGCCAAATAAATATTTATGAGCTCATGAAAATATTGGTTTGATTTTTATCTCTGTCCAATATTTTCAGAGAGCAACATGACCATTTTCTTGGACGTTTTTGGAGCAATTTTTTTATCTGGGTCATTTCCAGAAATGATTTCTGAGGGTTTCACAATCCCCATTTCAAATTTCAATGAAATTTAAACATGATGCAAACATGAAGGCTAGCCTAGGTCATACCAGAACTAGGGATGTGACAACTCGCCCCCACTAAAAAGAATCTCATCCCGAGATTCAGGGGTCGACGGAAAGAAAGTGGGGTACTCAAGTCGAAGACGATCTTCACGCTCCCAGGTAGCTTCTCTCTCAGAATGATGAGACCACTGAACCTTGAGAAACTTGATGTTATGACGTCGAGTGACACACTCTGCTTGATCAAGAATGTGAACAGGGTACTCTCGATATGTGAGGTTATCTTGGAGATCAAGCGTTTCGTTGTCCACTCCGCGGATGGGATCCGAGAAGCAACGCCTGAGTTGAGAGACGTGGAACACATCATGAACTCGAGAGAGATTTGGGGGTAGTTCCAACTGATAGGCAACCTCTCCTCATTTAGCGAGAATGCGAAAAGGATCAATGTAACGAGGAGCCAACTTGCCCTTGATACCGAAACGATGGGTACCCTTCAAAGGGGTAACCCGAAGGTAAGCTTTGTCGCCAACTTCATAAGCCACTTCATTATGACTACGGTCATACTGGCTCTTTTGACGAGATTGGGCTGTTTTCAAATTCTCACGAATGATGCGAACTTGTTATTCTGCCTCCTGAATCATGTCCGGTCCAAAGAATTGTCTTTCACCGGTTTCTGACCAGTTCAAAGGTGTTCGACATCTTCGCCATACAGAACCTCAAAAGGAGCTTTCTTGAGGCTGGATTGGTAGCTGTTGTTATAAGAAAACTCGGTGAAGGGAAGACACTTCTCCCAATCCATACCGAATGAGATAACACAAGCTCTAAGCATGTCTTCGAGAATTTGGTTAACCCTTTCCACCTAACCACTTGACTGAGGGTGGAAAGCGGTACTGAAAGAAAGGTGGGTTCCCATGGCAGTTTGGAAACTCTACCAGAAATGAGAAGTGAAAAGACTACCACGGTCTGAATTGATCTCTAGTGGGACACCATGAAGTGACACTATTCGATAAATATATAAGTCAGTGAGCTGACTAGCAGTGATACTCTCTCGAACAGGTAGGAAGTGAGCCACTTTGGAAAGATGATCAATGACTACGAAGATAGCATTATTCCCTCTCTTGGTCCTGGGAAATCCGGTGATGAAGTCCATACCAACTTTATCCCATTTCCACTCAGGAATAGCTAAAGGCTGAAGGGTGCCAGCAGGCCTTTGATGCTCTGCCTTAACGCGATGACAAACGTCGCAGTTAGCAATAAACTGAGCAATTTCTCTCTTCATCCTAGTCCACCAGAACCTCTGCCGTAGGTCGTGATACATTTTAGTACTACCAGGATGAATCGTGAGAGGAGATTCATGAGCCTCCTTAAGAATTAGTTGTCGCAGATGTTGATTCTTGGGAACCACCAAGTGATTCTCAAAGAAAACAACACCTCGATCATCCATAGAGAAACATCCACCAACTCCCTTCTTAATGTTTCTCTTGATGCGGATAACACCCCTATCAAACTTCTGGTCAGAAATGATCTGATCCTCAAGGGTAGGTTTCGCCACCAAGGTAGAAAGGAATTCGTGAGGAGCAACATGAAGGTTAAGATTACATAATTCCTCATGGAGAAGTGGTTGGCCCTGCTGCAACATGATATTGTTGCAATAGGACTTACGACTTAGCGCATCAGCCATGACATTCCCCTTGCCTGGGGTGTAGGTAATCCCTAAGTCGTAATATGAGATCAACTCCAACCAACGTCTTTGCCTAAGGTTCAAATCTGGATGGGTGAAGATATACTTGAGACTCTGGTGATCGGTGTAAATCTCGCAACGCTTACCAAGAAGGTAATGTCGTCAGGTCTTAAGTGCATAGACTACGGCTGCAAGCTCTTGATCATGTGTAGGATAATTCTCCTCATGTGGATGCAACTGTCGAGATGCATAGGCAATCACATGGCGATCTTGCATAAGAATGCAACCTAGTCCCTGTCGTGAGGCATCACAATAGATAACAAAGTCCTTAGTGAAATCCGGTGGCACAAGTATGGGAGAAGAAGTCAGGCGTCTTTTCAGTTCCTAAAAACTGTACTCACACTATGGGGACCACTCAAACTTTTTATCTTTCTTGAGAAGTTCCGTGAGAGGTTTGGCCACTTTGGAGAAGTTCTCAACGAAGCGGCGACAATAACTGGCTAGACCAAGGAAACTCCTACTTGCTTAACTATTTCAGGTGGAGTCCAATCAAGAACAGCCTGAACTCTCTCGGGATTGACATCAATGCCCTTACTAGATATCACGTGGCCCAGGTAGGTCACTTCTGGCAACCAAAATTTGCACTTGGAGAACTTGGCATAAAGGCGGTGCTCTCTGAGTTTCTCTAACACAAGTCTAAGATGTTCGGCATGCTCTTCCTTGTTCTTCGAGTAAATAATAATATCATCGAGGTAAACCATGACAAACTTATCTAAGTACTCCATGAAGATCGAGTTCATCAAGCGAGAGAAGGTAGCTGGAGCATTGGTTAGACGGAAGGACATGAAGGTGTACTCGTACTGGCCATAACGAGTGTCTAAAGCCATCTTAGGAATGTCCCCATTTATGATCTTGATTTGGTGATAGCCTAACCTCAAATCCATCTTGGAAAATACTAAGGATCCAGCAAGTTGATCATATAGGTCGTTGATCCTGGGGAGCGGATACTTGTTCTTTATCGTGACCAAATTAACGGGACGATAATCTACAACCATCCGGTCCATACCATCCTTCTTCTTGATGAAGAGGACAGGGCAAGCCCAGGGAGAAGAACTAGGACGGATGAAACCCTTTTGCAAGGATTCATCGAGTTGTTTCTTAAGCTCGGCTAGATCTAAGGGTGCCATCTTGTAGGGTCTCCTAGAAATTGGGGCGGTTCCTGGGATAAGGTCTATGACAAACTCTACATCTCTGTCAGGTGGAATACCTGGCAGTTCCTCTGGAAAGACATCCAGAAAGTCACGGACTACCGGGATATCCTCAAGGTCTGGAAGAGGGCTGGCATTACGAGAATAGAGTTGACACTTTGCAACCATGGTGGAGACAGTGACTAATTTGCCAGATGGGTGTGTAAGCTGAACAGACCTAGTGTAATAATCAATCTTAGCATAATGAGCTTTCATCCAGTCCATACCCAAGATGATGTTAATATCTATAGACTTGAGGGCTATAAGTGATGCAAGGAATACAAGTCTGTCAACAAGGATTTCATTACCATGGCTTACACTAGAAGTTTGCCATTTGGATCCAGGAGTTTGAATGACTAGTGGAGAGGGCACATCACAAAATGACATGTTGTGCAAGTTAGCGTAGCTTTCGGAAATGAAGGAATGAGATGCTCCAGTATCGAACAAAACCGATGCTGGATGGCAGTTGACAAGGAGTGTACCAAGAACGACATCCGGATCATCATGAGCGTCTTCAGCTAAGACGTGATGCACACATCCACGTTCAGTGGGAGCTGACTTGACACTGATAATCTTGCGTGATGGCTTACCACGGCCAACAGACTTCTCAGGCTGGGGTGGAGCATAGTTGGTTTGAGAGCAGTCACGTGCATAGTGTCCTAGCTCTCCGCATGTGAAGCAAGTCCCTAAAGTAGGACGTGGACCCGCATTGACAAACGGTCTACCAATAGGCATGGGTGTAGCATACTGTTGAACTAGGTGAGGTGCCACACAAGAAGGCCTCGGTGTATAACCGGGTGGAAGAGCGGAGTTCGGAACCCAAATCCGACGCTTCTGGGAACTAGAATCGGAGGAAGAACCCAAATCACGGGTGTGCTTACGAGACTCCTCGTAAGTAAGCTGAGCTATCTCTGTGTTAATGGCCTTGTTCACAAGAGCCTGGAATGTATTGCAATGATGCAAGTGGAGATCACGACGCAACTTGGGGTTGAGACCCTTCCGGAACCTAGCCTGCTTCTTGGCGTCTGTGGACACTTCTTCTGTAGCATAGCGGGCAAGGTTCTCAAACTCTCTACTATAAGAATCAACAACCATCTTACTCTGGGTGAAACTACAGAACTCTTCTCTCTTACGGTCAATGAGAGCCTGAGGAATGTGATGCTCGCGAAAAGCCTCAGTGAAATCTCTCCAGGTGGTTATCTGGCAAGTTGGAAGCATAGCCTCATAGTTCTGCCACCAATGACTAGCAGGACCTTCCAGGTGGTATGTAGCATAGGTGACCTTGTCATCTTCAGCTACGTTCGTGGAACGCAGCTTGTGTGTGATACTATGGAGCCAGTCATCTGCATTGAGTGGTTCAATGGAATGATGGAAGGTAGGTGGTTTCAAACCAATGAAATCATAGATGGTCGCTGACTCTTTGCACTGAGGTGCGGTGTTCTCCTCTATACGTGCTAACAAGCGGTTGGTCTCACGCTTGTTCATCTCAACCTCTAGCATGAACTTTGCCAACGAAGGCTGGTCGGGAGGATCCTCATCCCTACCATCTCCGTGGTTCCGGCTACGAGCAACAGAATTTCGGTTAACCGACAACATCCTGAAGAACGAAACCAAGGAAACAAGGATGGATTCAGCATCATCATAAGGATGTAGAATATAGTACAAGGAAAATACTATCTCTTGAACTCCTAGGACAATTCCGGCAGCATAACGGTAGTAAAATGCTCAAAATGAGACATCCTGCAAATGATGGGGTAGCACCATACTCAACATCATCACTTAAGGTTCTGAGATATTACTAAACAGACTACACCGGAAGTACTTGAACTGGGATAAGACTCTGATCAACCAATCCTAAGAGACTACGGAGTAGTAACACGTGATCCTGATAGACGGAAGAGGAAGCCTTGTTCCTTAACCCCGTAGGAAAGATAGGATGACTCAGATCAGAAGGGCATGAGGTATAAGGAGTAAAAAGAGCCTTACGTTCCCTTCCACAATCAATTCCCCTATATAGCTAAAGAATTTCTAGACTCAACTTCGACCAGGTTGGCTTGGTAATCCTACAGGTAGTCAGGCTCTGATACCAAATCTGTCGGGACCCCGATTCCAAGTCACATCGATCTAGCCGGTAACACCTCATATCACTTTGCGGCCTCACGCACGGTATTCCCACGGGTGTCGCCTTACCCTGGCCCGGGACCGTTTGCGCCTTTTGGCTCACGTATATGATTGTGTCGCTAGCATCCATATGACAGAAAACCCGGGCCGACATGGCTAGTCGTGAACCCTAAGCGGCACTAACCTATGGGGACAGGCATACATGATTTCGAGCATGTCGGTCAGCAGCGTGTGAATCCGGGCTGTAGCACTGGGCTAACAGGACTCTGGGGAACCCGGGCTGTAGCAGGCTAGGCAGGACTCCGGATGTCACCGACGTGACATTTCCCCGAAGGGACAGACACAGGAACGAAGTGAAACACATGCCGGACAGTCAAGTGTCCTGAGCAGTAGTGCTGGGCTAGCAGGACTCCGGTGAACCGGGATGTAGCGGACTACTATGGCTCAGGGAAGCACTAGACTACATTTCCCCATAAGAGAGGCTGCCAAGGATAAACAACTAGATTGTCGGATCCCACACATAGCAATACACGTCATACATATGCATAACATGCAAGTATGTGTTGTACAACATGGCATCACAACATAACGCAAACTCATATAGATAAAGGCTCAGAAGAGCCACATAGCTTTAAATACAAACAGGGGTCACATGACCCATCATTCAGAGCATACAAGCAACGGAAGCATTACATGTCTGAGTACAGACAACTATAAAAGAAAAAGGCTGAGAAGCCTGACTATCTGCAAGTCCCTCCCAAGGGTACAACATCGTAGCTGAGGTAACAAGCTACTCGTCAAAGTCCAAGCGGTACTACTAGTGAGACAGATGTCTCACCTGCAAAACATAAATAAAGCAAACGTGAGTACAAAGGTACTCAGCAAGACTTACATCAGATCCTATCATACATGCATTAGTATCAAGAAGGCAATGTGGGGTATAGTTGCAGCAAGCCAGCTTTGACTTAGTGGCTATCCTGTTCTATGACTACGAGAAACTTCTTTGAGGTGAGGCAGCGCACATGAGTCCACTAATCACCACATCAATACACTACTATGGATTCATCCCCATCTTCTTACGAGCAGGCCATCCATAGCACTCACACTTGTCTTGAGCATTTTAGAGTATCCACTTCAAGTTGTCTATGTACCACGTAAGCATCCAAGAAGTCCATAACCGAGGACACGGCTATTTGAATACATCATGATAACCCTACAGGGGTGTACTTCTTCACACACGCTCTCACCACTTATCACCATGTACATGTCATGTACCTCGGCAACCTTCAAGCGGAAGCCTGGCGAGGGTGTTGGCCACGACCTGACTAACCACACAAGTCTCTCATCCAGGTTTATCGCCTATTCGGGTTCCATCCACAAGGACATCCGGCCGGGGTGTCGCTCACGGCCCCAAATGATGTGAGCAGGGTTCCCAAGCCCACTGTCGGTGTCAAAACCGGTGGATCTCGGGTAGAGGGTCCCGAACTGTCCGTCTAGGCCGGATGGTAACAGGAGGCAAGGGACACGAAGTTTTACCCAGGTTTGGGCCCTCTCGATGGAGGTAAAACCCTACGTTCTGCTTGATTAATATGATGATATGGGTAGTACAAGAGTAGATCTACCACGAGATCGGAGAGGATAAACCCTAGAAGCTGGCCTATGGTATGATTGTTGATGTGTATGTTGTCCTACGGACTAAAACCCTCCCCTTTATATAGACACCGGATGGGGTTAGGGTTACATAGAGTCGGTTACAATGGTAGGACATCTACATATCCGTATCGCCAAGCTTGCCTTCCACGCCAAGGAAAGTCCCTTCCGGACACGGGACGGAGTCTTCAATCTTGTATCTTCATAGTCCAACAGTCCGGCCAAAGGATATAGTCCGGCTGTCCGGACACCCCCTAATCCAGGACTCCCTCAGTAGCCCCCGAACTAGGCTTCAATGACGATGAGTCCGGCGCGCAGATTGTCTTCGGCATTGCAAGGCGGGTTCTCCTCCAAATTCCGTGTACCTGTTTGAATAAAGTCCGGTTTCTTGTAGATGTTGCGCTCCTCGGCTTCTACGCCCAATAATGGCCGCTTCCCCCTTGTCAAACGAATATGAAAAGTCTAAGTGCTTTTACATTCACACCCCTAGCCGCGTAAATGAGCTGCCCTATTTAAGGGGACGAGGATTTAGATCCAATCCACACCTTCTCCCCCCCGCGAGTGTTCATCAGAGCGCATCCGACAAAGGTCCATTCCACCATGGCCAGCCATCGCAACTCCTCCTCTCGCCCTCCTAGCCCTAAGCCTGGATATTGGGAGAGATGTTCCACCCTGCATAGTGAGCTAGTGACACTCCAGACCAAGGGATTTCTCCCCCCGGCCTATATGGTCCCGGTTCGAGCCGGCCTTGCCGTCTACAACGGCGGAGAGCAAGCAGAGAATGCCCCTAATCCCTCCAAAGAAGAGTGGGTGTGCCTCATCCCTTACTTAGTAAGGGGGCTCGGATTTCCAATGCATCCATTTCTCCAGGGGTTGCTGGAGTTCTACGGCCTCCAACCACATAATCTCACGCCTGCCTCAGTACTGCATATCATGGGCTTTGTAGCCCTCTACGTGCTGTTCTTGGGTGTCCAAGCTCATTTCGGACTGTGGAAGGAGCTATTTTGCCTCGTGCCCCGTTCCAAGAAGGGGTCAATGTATCAAGTGGGCGGAGCCGAAGTATGGGGCATCACCGGGACTGGATATCTGTCCGGAACCCCAAAGAAGGTGTCCAAAGACTGGCCCTCGGAGTGGTTTTATATAGAAGATGTCCCGCTACCGGATCCTGTCCGTATCGGCCTTCCCGAATTCAACAGTGCTCCCTTAAAGAAGTGCCTAAGCTGGTGCCCACGAAGCCCTCAGAGGGGAGGTGACAGGGACATCATTTACTTGATGGGCCAAATAAGATTGTTAGCCCATTCCGGACTAACCATGATCGGGGTTATGGCCGAATGCATTATGCGGGGGGTGCAGCTGCTTCAGTATAGAAGCCACACCATGTGGGACTTCAACAGGGAGGACGACGCCACCCGCTACGGCCATAAGGGGCCAGATTCAGCTGCCGCTCTACTGAAGATCTTGTCCACTTTGTATAAGGGAGAAGAGGAGGAATTTCTCCGCGTCAACCCTCAGGGCAGATTCTCCATGCACAATCCCCCAAGCTGGGTAAGCGGTCGTATTTACTTGTCCATCCGTTTTGTATTCCCATTGTTAAATATTCAGTCTGACGACTTCAACGCAGGAACTGCGCCGGGCTGTTAAGGAAATAAGCAGCGCTCCTCCACAACCCGAGGACCTAGAACGGTCCCTCGACTCGGCCACCCAAGAGGATCCGGACATATCTGTGGAGCTGATTGATGGAGTGTTCCATCAATTGAGCGAGGACAACGCCTTGGTGGCCATTACGGCCGATTACCCAGGGCTAATCCTGACCACCCAGGTACCCCGAATTGGTATCCGTCCACTCGTGTTCAGTTTCCTGATTGCAACTGAACTTTGCAGGGGAGGTATTTAAGGCGGAAGGCTGAACCTGTGGCGACAAGCCAACGAGGGGCCGTAGGGCCCCGTGGGCAGAAAAGAAGTGCAGTCCGGATCGAGGCGTCAGCGCAAAGGTATGGCGCGCCCCCTTATCCTAGGTGTTATACCTTCGAGGCATATTGACACTCGCGCTCTTTTCAGGACAAAGAGACCTCACCGGACTACATCCGGAGAGGCTGCCAATTGCGCCTCCACCAGCCAGGCTCCAAAGCCTGGTCAGGAGGTGGAGGCGAACGCAAGGCGTGCGCCAGACGCTCCTCCGACGGAGGATGTGGACGGGTTGTCTGCCACCAACTCTGAGGTGGAGAGTGCCATGAACCACAGCCATCGCCGAACAATTCTTCGTGACGCTTGTTTCTCCCAAGGGGCGTTAGATGCCTTCAACTCGGGAGATGCGTATCTTTGTGCCGCCCAAAATGGTCTAGCCAGAGCCACGGAGCAGTATGTAAAAGACATGCGGGTAAGAAAATTCTGGTAATTATATGTATATAGCAGTAGCCCCCGAGACTTGAAACAGTTAGAATAACTGATTTAAGGATCATTTGTGATGGAGGTTCTTACGGAAAAGAATTCCCTACTGTCCAAGGAGCTGGAAGAGTGCAAAGCCCAACTTGAGGCCGCACTAGCCGTGGCAGGGGAGCCCAAGGAGACCCCCTCTAGTAATATATACTTTGAAAGATAAGTATTTTGCGAAGCACAGCTTTGGTACGGATCTGACAAATGAAATTGTAGATGGCGCCGGATTGAATCCGGAAATGCAACACCTCCTACGCCAGCTAAAGGCTGGTGAGAGGGTGCTAATAAAGGTGATGAGGGAGAAGAATGATCTCCAAGATGCCAACACCAAGATGGGCGTCGAGCTGAAAGATGTTCGTGCCCAGCTGTCAGACTCCGTGAAGGAGAATCAGCGGCTTCGGCGCGGCATATTTAGCAAGTGCTTGAACGACCTTTGAAAAAAAGTTCGGCGGGGAAGTCGACTAACAGAGTAATGTCTGTAGGTGTGCTAACAGGTCGTCCTGCAGAGGAGATGCCCGGTTCTACGGGTGACCTTCTTCCCGAGCTCTCGCAACTGCTCGATCGAGTTCGGCAGGCGATGCAAGGCGTCACCCAGGCCCTGTGGCCATCCGTCTCCATGCCCGAAGGTCTTGGAGAGCTTGCGGAGAAGCTAAAGGGAGCACGGCGGCGCTTCCGCTTGTGGAAGATATCAGCCTGCCGCCAAGGCGCTAGGGAGGCCTGGGCCATGGTGAAGACGCGGTACTCAAAGGCTGACCCCAACCATATGGCCGAGGTCGGTCCTATAGGACCTGATGGGAAGGAGATCCCTGTAAGCTTAGTATACGGCCAAGTAGAGTTGGCCGCAAAGTATTCCCAGGAGGACTGTAAATTAGACAGCCTGTTAGATGGTATTGAAGAGGAATATAGTCAGTCAAAATGACTATGTAATTTAATTGACATTTATGATGCCTTCTAGCCGGATTGTAGATCATTTGTCATGGCCGACCCTGTCGCTTCAGCCTCGGGACCTGACGGTCCGGAGTGTGTTCGAATTCTCATGCGGTTATATAGGAACCGAGGAATGCATGGAGACCAGGCATAGGGGTCATTAGTGCGTGAACAGACAAGTGCCCGACTAGTTATGTTATATTACATGGTTAGTAAGAAACATCTTCCAGGGAGAATAGTTCCGTTAGGGGTTCCTTTCCCTGGGAGGCATGCCCTAAAGTGCATGTCCATGCTGCGAAAAGAAATGCAGGAAAAACGTCTGGGGGCATATAGATAAATAAAAAAGATCATCTTTAGTTCACCGACCAAATATTCCCTTAAGAACGCTAGCTTTCGGCTTCACCCAGTCCGAGGTACACGTCCGGCTGAGCCGGCAGTAACAATCACAGAGGTGCTCCCTTTACCACCTAGCCGAACAATCGGGAACGTAGGGGTAAGCACAGGAGCCAGGCAACCCAGCTTGGCCAAAACTTAAGTCATATGATGGATATAATGGCGAATAAAAGGTACATGCGGAAGTGTGACACATGTGTTGGGCGTGAAGCCTGTATAAATAAGCTTCTGTTTAAAGAAGCCCCCAGGTTTATTGAGTGCGGACAGCGCGTCACTTTATGAGCTTTTAAAAGGCTATAAGAGATGGAGAGAGAAGAAGAGGAATGTAAGACAGAAAGTATATAAAAAATGGACAGAGGAAGGAGACGAACATAGAGTCCGGCGCTAGGCATAGAATCTTCGGAGACGGGTTGCGTTCCATGGGTTCGGCTCGAGTCAGTTATCCGATGCATTTCGCAGGCGGTACGCTCCACCAGTCAGAACTTGGTCAATTATGAAGGGACCTTCCCACTTGGGCTTGAGTTTGTCCTTTTTCTTGTCCGGCAGGCGTAGAACTAATTCGCCAACATTGTAATTTTTGGCTCGTACTTCTCTGCTTTGGTATCGTCGAGCCTGCTGTTGATAGAATGCGGAACAGGCTTTTGCCACGTCACGCTCCTCCTCCAATGCGTCCAAACTGTCCTGCCGATCGAGCTCGGCTTCTCTTTCTTCGTACATGCGCACTCGAGGTGAGTCATGAATTATGTCGCAAGGCAAATCTGCCTCTGCGCCGTACACCATAAAGAATGGTGTGTATCCGGTGGTGCGATTTGGCATGGTCCGCAGCCCCCAGAGTACGGAGTCGAGCTCCTCTACCCAGTGTGTGTTGGATTCCGTGAGGGACCACACTAATCTGGGTTTAATGCCGCTCATGATAAGACCATTTGCACGTTCGACCTGGCCGTTAGTTTATGGGTGGTAGACGGAAGCATAATCGAGCTTGATGCCCATGTTTTTGCACCAGAGTTTTACCTCGTTGGCCATAAAGTTCATGCCGTTATCAGTGATGATTCTATGGGGGACGCCGTAACGGTGTACAACCCCGTATATGAAGTCGATCACAGGTCCGGATTCGGCCGTCTTGACAGGCTTGGCTTCTATCCATTTGGTGAACTTATCCACCATGACCAGTAAGTATTTTTGCTTGTGGGTTCCGCCTTTAAGGGGTCCAACCATGTCAAGCCCCCAGACCGCGAAGGGCCAAGTGATGGGGATAGTTTGGAGGGCGGTGGGTGGCATATGGCTTTGGTTTGCAAAGAGCTGGCAACCGGTGCATTGTTGGACTAAGTCCTGGGCGTCTGCCCGGGCCGTCGGCCAGTAAAAGCCTGTGCGGAAAGCCTTGCTCACAAGGAACTGAGCTGCAGCGTGGTGACCGCCGAGTCCGGCATGAATTTCGGCTAGGAGGTTCCGCCCTTCCTCTTCAGAGATGCACCTTTGAAGGACTCCGGTAGTGCTTTTCTTATAAAGTTCTCCCTCGTGGACTTTGTAGGCTTTGGATCGCCGCGCGATGCAGCATGCCTCATTTTGGTCCTCGGGGAGTTCCTGCCTAATAAGGTAGGCGAGGAATGGTTCTGTCCATGGGGCGATGACGACCATTATTACGTGGGCCGAAGGTGTTATTTCATTGGCAGAGCCTCCGATTGTGTCAGAATGTTCGGTGTTCGGTAGTGCGGTTGGGTCCGGGCTGTTATTGTTCAGCTCCCCTTCCCATACTATGGATGGCTTGAACAGCCTTTCCAAGAAGATGTTGGGGGGGACTACATCGCATTTTGCGCCGATGTGTGCCAGGACATCTGCCGCCTGATTATTTTCCCAGGCTATATGGTGAAATTTGAGCCCTTCGAACCGAGCTGACATTTTTAGGACGGTGTTGTGGTAAGTTGCCATTTTTGGATCCTTGGCATCAAAGTCTCCATTCATTTGGGATATTGCGAGGTTCGAATCCCCGCGCACCTCTAGGCGTTGAATGCCCATGGATACTGCCATCCGGAGACCATGTAAAAGGGCCTCATATTCGGCTGCATTGTTGGAGTCCGTGTACATAATCTGGAGTATTTATTGAACTGTGTCTCCTGTGGGGGACGTCAAAACGACACCAGTGTTGGAAATATGCCCTAGAGGCAATAATAAAAGCATTATTATTATATTTCCTTGTTCATGATAATTGTCTTTATTCATGCTATAATTGTGTTATCCGGAAATCGTAATACATGTGTGAATAATAGACACCAACATGTCCCTAGTAAGCCTCTAGTTGACTAGCTCGTTGATCAACAGATAGTCATGGTTTCCTGACTATGGACATTGGATGTCATTGATAACAAGATCACATCATTAGGAGAATGATGTGATGGACAAGACCCAATCCTAAACATAGCATAAGATCGTATAGTTCGTTTGCTAGAGTTTTCCAATGTCAAGTATCTTTTCCTTAGACCATGAGATCGTGTAACTCCCGGATACCGTAGGAGTGCTTTGGGTGTGCCAAACGTCACAACGTAACTGGGTGACTATAAAGGTATACTACGGGTATCTCCGAAAGTGTTTGTTGGGTTGACACGGATCAAGACTAGGATTTGTCACTCCGTATGACGGAGAGGTATCACTGGGCCCACTCGGTAATGCATCATCATAATGAGCTCAAAGTGACCAAGTGTCTGGTCACGGGATCATGCATTACGGTACGAGTAAAGTGACTTGCCGGTAATGAGATTGAACGAGGTATTGGCATACCGACGATCGAATCTCGGGCAAGTAACATACCGATTGACAAAGGGAATTGTATACGGGGTTGCTTGAATCCTCGACATCGTGGTTCATCCGATGAGATCATCGAGGAGCATGTGGGAGCCAACATGGGTATCCAGATCCTGCTGTTGGTTATTGGCCGGAGAGTCGTCTCGGTCATGTCTACATGTCTCCCGAACCCGTAGGGTCTACACACTTAAGGTTCGGTGACGCTAGGGTTGTAGGGATATGTATATGCAGTAACCCGAATGTTGTTCGGAGTCCCGGATGAGATCCTGGACATCACGAGGAGTTCCGGAATGGTCTGGAGGTAAAGAATTATATATAGGAAGTGCTATTTCGGGCATCGGGACAAGTTTCGGGGTCACCGGTATTGTACCGGGACCACCGGAAGGGTCCCGGGGGTCCACCGGGTGGGGCCACCTGCCCCGTGGGGCCACATGGGCTGTAGGGGGTGCGCCTTGGCCTATATGGGCCAAGGGCACCAGCCCCAAGAGGCCCATGCGCCTAGGGTTCAAGGAAGGGAAGAGTCCCAAAGGGGGAAGGCACCTCCTAGGTGCCTTGGGGAGGAGGGATTCCTCCCTTGGCCGCACCCCCCCTAGGAGATTGGATCTCCTAGGGCCGGCGCCCCCCCCCTTTTTTGGACTCCCTATATATAGTGGGGAAAGGAGGGCCTCTCACAACACGCCTTTGGTGCCTCCCTCTCCCTCTCCAACACATCCTCCTCCTCCATAGTGCTTAGCGAAGCCCTGTCGGAGTACTGCACCTCCATCACCACCACGCCGTCGTGCTGCTGCTGGAGCCATCTCCCTCAACCTATCCTTCCCCCTTGCTGGATCAAGAAGAAGGAGACGTTACGCTGACCGTACGTGTGTTGAACGCGGAGGTGCCATCCGTTCGGCGCTAGGATCTCCAGTGATTTGGATCACGTCGAGTACGCCTTCCTCATCCCGTTCTTTGAACGCTTCCACGCGTGATCTACAAAGGTATGTAGATGCAATCCAATCACTCATTTCTAGATGAACTCATAGATGGATCTTGGTAAGACCGTAAGAAAATTTTGTTTTCTGCAACGTTCCCCAACAGTGGCATCATGAGCTAGGTCTATGCGTAGTTCACTTGCACGAGTAGAACACAATTTGTTGTGGGCGTTGATGTTGTCAACTTTCTTGCCGCTACTAGTCTTATCTTGCTTCAACGGTATTGTGGGATGAAGCGGCCCGGACCAACCTTACACGTACGCTTACGTGAGACCGGTTCCACCGACTAACATGCACAAGTTGCATAAGGTGGCTGGCAGGTGTCTGTCTCTCCCACTTTAGTTGGAGCGGATTCGATGAAAAGGGTCCTTATGAAGGGTAAATATAAGTTGACAAATCACGTTGTGGCTTTCACGTAGGTAAGAAAACGTTCTTGCTAGAACCCTATTTCAGCCACGTAAAACTTGCAACAACAATTAGAGGACGTCTAACTTGTTTTTGCAGCAAGTGTTCTGTGATGTGATATGGCCAAAGTTGTGATGAATGATGAATGATATATATGTGATGTATGAGATGTTCATACTATTGTAATAGGAATCACGACTTGCATGTCGATGAGTAACAACCGGCAGGAGCCATAGGAGTTGTCTTTATTTTTTGTATGACCTGCGTGTTATTGAGAAACGCCATGTAAATTACTTTACTTTATTGCTAAACGCGTTAGCCATAGTAGT
Organism: Triticum dicoccoides; assembly: GCF_002162155.2. Lineage (NCBI taxonomy): Eukaryota > Viridiplantae > Streptophyta > Magnoliopsida > Poales > Poaceae > Triticum > Triticum dicoccoides. The sequence goes on from NC_041388.1 coordinate 683,013,565, forward strand.
AGAAGTAATAGTTGGCGAGCAACTTCATGGAGACACGATGATGGAGATCATGATGATGGAGATCATGGTGTCATGCCGGTGACAAGATGATCATGGAGCTCCAAGATGGAGATCAAAGGAGCTATGTGATATTGGCCATATCATGTCACTATTATTATTTGATTGCATGTGATGTTTATCATGTTTTTGCATCTTGTTTGCTTAGAACGACGGTAGTAAATAAGATGATCCCTCATAATAATTTCAAGAAAGTGTTCCCCCTAACTGTGCACCGTTGCGACAGTTCGTTGTTTCGAAGCACCACGTGATGATCGGGTGTGATAGATTCCAACATTCACATACAACGGGTGTAAGACAGATTTACACATGCAAACACTTAGGTTGACTTGATGAGCCTATCATGTACAGACATGGCCTCGGAACACAGAAGACTGAAAGGTCGAGCATGAGTCGTATAGAAGATATGATCAACATGAAGATGTTCACCGATGTTGACTAGTCCGTCTCACGTGATGATCGGACACGGCCTAGTTAACTCGGATCATGTTATACTTAGATTACAGGAGGGATGTCTATCTAAGTGGGAGTTCATTGAATAATTTGATTAGATGAACTTAATTATCATGAACTTAGTCTAAAATATTTACAATATGTCTTGTAGATCAAATGGCCAACATAGTCCTCAACTTCAATGCGTTCCTAGAGAAAACCAAGCTAAAAGACGATGGCAGCAACTACACGGACTGGGTCCGGAACCTGAGGATCATCCTCATAGCTGCCAAGAAAGATTATGTCCTACAAGCACCGCTGGGTGACGCACCTATTCTCCCTGCAGAACAAGACGTTATGAACGCTTGGCAGGCACGTACCGATGACTACTCCCTCGTTCAGTGCGGCATGCTTTACAGCTTAGAGCCGGGGCTCCAAAACGTTTTGAGAGACACGGAGCATATGAGATGTTCGAAGAGCTGAAAATGGTTTTCCAAGCTCATGCCTGGGTCGAGAGATATCAAGTCTCTGACAAGTTCTTCAGCTGTAAGATGGAGGAAAACAGTTCTGTCAGTGAGCACATACTCACTATGTCTGGGTTGCATAACCGCTTGACTCAGCTGGGAGTTAATCTCCCGGATGACGCGGTCATTGACAGAATCCTTCAGTCGCTTCCACCGAGCTACAAGAGCTTTGTGATGAACTTCAATATGCAGGGGATGGAAAAGACCATTCCTGAGGTATTTGCAATGCTGAAATTAGCAGAGGTAGAAGTCAAAAAGGAACATCAAGTGTTGATGGTGAATAAAACCACTAAGTTCAAGAAAGGCAAGGGTAAGAAAACCTTCAAGAAAGACGGCAAGGGAGTTGCCCCGCCAGGCAAGCAAGCTGCCGGGAAGAAGCCAAAGAATGGACCCAAGCCTGAGACTGAGTGCTTTTATTGCAAGGAAAGTGGTCACTGGAAGCGAAACTGCCCCAAATACTTAGCAGACAAGAAGTCCGGCAAAACAAAAGGTATATGTGATATACCTGTAATTGATGTGTACCTTAGCAGTACTCGTAGTAGCTCCTGGGTATTTGATACCGGTGCAGTTGCTCACATTTGTAACTCAAAGCAGGAGCTGCGGAATAAGCGGAGACTGGCGAAGGACGAGGTGACGATGCGCGTCGGGAATGGTTCCAAGGTCGATGTGATCGCCGTCGGCACACTACCTCTACATTTACCTACGGGATTAGTTTTGAACCTCAATAATTGTTATTTAGTGCCAAGTTTGAGCATGAACATTGTATCAGGATCTCGTTTAATACGAGATGGCTACTCATTTAAATCCGAGAATAATGGTTGTTCTATTTATATGAGAAATATGTTTTATGGTCATGCTCCGATGGTGAATGGTTTATTCTTAATGAATCTCGAGCGTAATGCTACACATATTCATAGTGTGAATACCAAAAGATGTAAGATTGATAATGATAGTCCCACATACTTGTGGCACTGCCGCCTTGGTCACATAGGTGTCAAACGCATGAAGAAGCTCCATGCAGATGGACTTTTAGAGTCTCTTGATTACGAATCATTTGACACGTGCGAACCATGCCTCATGGGTAAAATGACCAAGACTCCGTTCTCAGGAACAATGGAGCGAGCAACCAACTTATTGGAAATCATACATACTGATGTGTGCGGTCCAATGAGCGTTGAGGCTCGCGGTGGCTATCGTTATGTTCTCACCCTCACTGATAACTTGAGTAGATATGGGTATGTTTACTTAATGAAACACAAGTCTGAGACCTTCGAAAAGTTCAAGGAATTTCAGAGTGAGGTTGAGAATCAACGTTACAGGAAAATCAAGTTCCTGCGATCAGATCGTGGAGGAGAATACTTGAGTCACGAGTTTGGCACACACTTAAGAAAATGTGGAATAGTTTCACAACTCACGCCGCCTGGAACACCTCAGCGTAGTGGTGTGTCCGAATGTCGTAATCGCACTCTATTAGATATGGTGCGATCTATGATGTCTCTTACCGATTTACCGCTATCTTTTTGGGGGTATGCTTTAGAGACTGCCGCATTCACTTTAAATAGGGCTCCGTCGAAATCCGTTGAGACGACACCGTATGAATTATGGTTTGGGAAGAAACCTAAGCTGTCGTTTCTAAAAGTTTGGGGATGTGATGCTTATGTCAAGAAACTTCAACCTGAAAAGCTCGAACCCAAATCGGAAAATTGTGTCTTCATAGGATACCCTAAAGAAACTATTGGGTATACCTTCTACCTCAGATCCGAAGGCAAGATCTTTGTTGCCAAGAATGGGTCCTTTCTAGAGAAAGAGTTTCTCTCGAAAGAATTAAGTGGGAGGAAAGTAGACCTTGATGAAGTATTACCTCTTGAACCGGAAAATGGCGCAACTCAAGAAAATGTTCCTGAGGTGCCTGCACCGACTAGAGAGGAAGTTAATGATGATGATCATGAAACTTCAGATCAAGTTGCTACTAACTTCGTAGGTCCACAAGGACACGTTCCGCACCAGAGTGGTACGGCAACCCTGTCTTGGAAATCATGTTGTTAGACAACGGTGAACCTTCGAACTATGAAGAAGCGATGGTGGGCCCGGATTCCGACAAATGGCTAGAAGCCATGAAATCCGAGATAGGATCCATGTATGAAAACGAAGTATGGACTTTGACTGACTTGCCCGTTGAGCGGCGAGCCATAGAAAATAAATGGATCTCTAAGAAGAAGACAGACGCGGATGGTAATGTGACCATCTATAAAGCTCGGCTTGTCGCTAAGGGTTATCGACAAGTTCAAGGGGTTGACTACGATGAGACTTTCTCACCGGTAGCGAAGCTAAAGTCCGTACGAATCATGTTAGCAATTGCTACATTCTATGATTATGAAATATGGCAAATGGACGTCAAAACGGCATTCCTTAATGGTTTCCTTAAGGAAGAATTGTATATGATGAAGCCGGAAGGTTTTGTCGCTCCTAAGAATGCTGACAAGGTGTGCAAGCTCCAACGCTCGATTTATGGGCTGGTGCAAGCATCTCGGAGTTGGAACATTCGCTTTGATGAGATGATCAAAGCGTTTGGGTTTACGCAGACTTATGGAGAAGCCTGCGTTTACAAGAAAGTGAGTGGGAGCTCTGTAGCATTTCTCATATTGTATGTAGATGACATACTTTTGATGGGAAATGATATAGAACTCTTGGACAACATTAAGGCCTACTTGAATAAAAGTTTTTCAATGAAGGACCTTGGAGAAGCTGCTTATATATTAGGCATCAAGATCTACAGAGATAGATCAAGACGCCTCATAGGTCTTTCACAAAGCACATACCTTGATAAGGTATTGAAGAAGTTCAATATGGATCAGTCTAAGAAGGGGTTCTTGCCTGTGTTGCAAGGTGTGAAATTGAGCTCAGCTCAATGTCCGACCACGGCAGAAGATATAGAAGAGATGAGTGTCATCCCCTATTCCTCAGCCATAGGTTCTATTATGTATGCCATGTTGTGTACCAGACCTGATGTAAACCTTGCCGTAAGTTTGGTAGGTAGGTACCAAAGTAATCCCGGCAAGGAACACTAGACAGCGGTCAAGAATATCCTGAAGTACCTGAAAAGGACTAAGGAAATGTTTCTCGTTTATGGAGGTGACGAAGAGCTCGTCGTAAAAGGTTACGTCGACGCTAGCTTCGACACAGATCTGGATGACTCTAAGTCACAAACCGGATACGTGTATATTTTGAATGGTGGGGCAGTAAGCTGGTGCAGTTGCAAGCAGAGCATCGTGGCGGGATCTACGTGTGAAGCGGAGTACATGGAAGCCTCGGAGTGTCGGAGTAAATAGCCATGGGTAGCCTAGCCGGCTTCCCCTGGCCCTTCTGAAAAAATTACGAGCCCGTCCGGCTCTCAGGAGTCCAAGACATGGGGCCGCCTTCCCCTTGCTGGCTGTCACCCAGGCCAGCTCGAAGAAGGCGGCCCAACTTTACCCCTCATGAAGAAAACCATGGGAGGCCGACTCGAAGAAGCCGACTCGAAGAAGCCGACTCCAAGAAGCCGGTCATAAAGCGGTCGAGACCGTACCGTCAAAGTTTGCACCCACCTAACGGTGGTGCGACGGGGCGTGGCTACAGTGAAGCCTGCCACCCCCGAAGTGCGCCGTACGGAGTAGGCATGACCCGTCCGGCGCGGCACTGTTGCCATGTTGACCATGGTGTCACCCACGACGGGCCGCCAGCGTGGCCCACAGATGGTGGGCCCCTTCGGGCAGAAAGACGCCCGAAGGAGGCCACGCCTCCAACCAGTCGGCCCAAGACAGAGCCGGCTCCCCGAAGTCGGCTTGCCGCCTCCCTCGAAGAAGACGCGCCATCAAGGAGACAAGACACGGTGAGGCTACAGCGATCGCCTGCCGGGCGGCGGCACTGTAGCCACGCTTACCACGACGAAGCGCACGTCACCAAGATGGAGCCACAGTAACCAGCCGCCGACCAGGCCCTGGACAGTGGGGCCTTCCTGTCAACCAAGGGGCCGGCAGCTGGCGGGACCCACCAGTCGGCGGGCCCCATCAGCCGGCGCTGAAGCCGGCGAGTGCAGTCACAGACGACCGGGCCCCACGCCCAGTCGGATTACCATTGTACCCCCGGGGGGTAGGCCTATATAAACACCCCGAGGCACCCATGCAAAGGGTTCGACCCCCTGCTAGTTTTAGACACCACACAAGGAGAGGAAGCAGGCTAGCCGTGCCCTTCTTCCTCCTCCCGCCAAATAGCTCAAGGAGCATTGTGTAGCTACTTGTTCATCTAGTGATCATGCGGAGACCCCGCAGAGCAGCAGTAGGGGTGTTATCTCCAGGAGAGCCCCGAAGCTGGGTAAGATCCGCCGGCGTGCATTTCTTCACCTTATCCCATTTCCAGGCACCGGCGATGTCTTACTGGCTCCCACAATGATAAGCCACCTGTTGGCATATGTCGCACCTACCACCCGACATTTGGCGCCCACCGTGGGGCCAGGTGCACCGTCGTCCGGAGACCTGTTCTGGACGGGAACCCTCTTTCTCCCCCGCGAGCGTAGCCAGCCCGACACGCCCGATGGCGCTTGCCACGGCGCGCTGCAAGGCGTCACCAGCATATGCGCGGCGAGCAGCCTCGCCGATCTCCTCGACGAAACCCTCATCTCCGACGAGCTCGCCTCCGATGCGGGCACCGACCACCTCGCCAACCTTCTCGGTCAGCTCCACGTCTCCAGCGAGCCCGCTGCGGATCTGGAGTCGGTTGGCTCCACCGACCCGATGCCTGTCGACTCCGACACGGCCTCCCACGACACCTTCCCCACCGACGTCACGATCTACAACGACCCGCTCCCTCAAGCCGACGGCTGCGATACTGTCACCACCGAAGTGATGGTTGTCGGCCACGGTGGCCCGGCCGGCGAGAGCGCCCACGACGCCCCGCACGCGGCGGCCCATGACTTGTCCACCCCCTCCCGGCTGATGCCGACGATGAAGCACTGGAGGCACGCCGCCTCGCCCTCCTCGCAGAGGGCCAGAGGTTGGCTTCCGTAAGACGCCTCACTGAGGCCTATCAGCGCGAAGCTGACCGCGCCACCTTCGGCACGCCGGCCCCGGGCGGGCCAAGCCGGGTCGGCCTTGTCAAGCAACGCGGCGCCGTCATCGCCGACATGCTGGGAGTCGACCTCCCGGTCTATGCCACTCCGCTCGAGAACTTGTGTGCCGCCCAGGCGGCCGTAGATGAGTTGGACGGCTTGGAGGCCGAAGACCTCCCCCACATGACCCGGCGCATCCAACAGCTGATTGACGTAGCCGCGTAGCGACATGAAGCAGACGCCCGCGCAGGAAGCCTTCCCCCGCGCCGAGATCACGACGCGACGTCCCGGACGCCGGCTACGAGCGACACCCACGCGCGGCGCGAGAAAGAGCCGGCTGCCAGCCGTAGCCGGACCTGAATCTCCATCGAGTGAGACGTGGACGGCCATCCCCGAGCCATGGAATGGCGGGGCAACCTGCCTTCGCCTCGACCTCGTGGAGAGAGATATCCCACCCCGCCGCCAGTGGCGCACCCGACTCTCAGCGGCCGACTAGGTCGCCGCGAAGGAGTCGGCGAGAACGACGCCCGCCATCGGATCGACCGCCTGGCGCGATCCCTGGCGTTGGAAGAAGAAGACGATGTCGGCCCGCCTTGTTTTGGCCCCCGCATCCACGACGAGCCTTTCCCCAAAGGGTTCTCGCTCCCAAGAGACACGCCCAAGTACAACGGCTCCGTGAAGCCGGAAGATTGGCTAATCGACTACTCCACGGCGGTCAGCATAGCCAACGGCAACCGGCACGTTGCCGTGAAGTACGTGCCCCTCATGCTGCAAGGCATGGCGCGGACCTAGCTCAACAGCCTCAAGCCGCGCAGCATCAACAGCTGGCTAGATTTCACTGAAGCTTTCATCCGCAACTTCACCAGCACCTACAAGCGGGCTCCCAAGCCCAGACAGCTCTCCTTGTGCGTACAAGGCCCCGCCGAGTCCACTCGCGATTACCTCACGCGTTGGGCCGAGCTCCGCAATTCTTGCAAGGGGGTGCACGAGGTGCAAGCCATCGAGTACTTCAAAGCCGGATGCCGAGAAGGCACCCTCCTCAAGCACAAGCTCCTCTGCGATGAGCCGGCTACCCTCGACGAGCTTCTGGACATAGCGGACAAGTACGCCACCGCCGACTCCTCGATGAAGACCGAACTTCGGGTAGACGCGTCCGAGAAAGTACTTAACCCGGCGCCCAAGACGCCGGCTGGGGATTCCGGCCGACACCCCCACTTGAATGACCACAAGCGCAAGGGCCCCGCGCCGCCTCCCGCCAGTCGGCAGGTGGCCACAGTTGAAGACGCGCCGCCTGAAGAGCTTCCGGCGCCCAAGAAACCCAAGGGCGGCAGGCCGGCTTGGCAGCCGACTTTCTCCTACGAGCAAACTCTCGACGCCCCGTGCAAGTTCCACAGGTGCGCGAAGCTGTCCAACCACACAACCCGGAAGTGCCATTGGCTCACCCAAATCTCTAAAGGCGAGGGGCTCGTGCCACCTCTGCCTGCCGGCCCCGCCGCCTCTGGCCGCTCGGCCCGCTGTCGGAGCCGTGCACGACGAATTCCCCGACGAGCAAGCAACCTACATCGTCTTTACAAGCCATCCCGAAGGCCGGCGCAGCAAACGCCAAGAGCACCAGGAAGTCAGCGTGGTCGCTGCCAACCCCGCCGGACACATGCATTGGTCAGAAAAGGCCATCAGCTGGAGCCGAGCCGACCATCCAGAGGTGATGCCGTCTCCCGGCTCTTATGTTTGGTCCTGGAAGCCACCCTTGCAACGGACAGACGCACCGCCCGCTTCTCCCATGTGTTGATAGACGGCGGGAGCAGCATCAACATCCTGTACCGTGACACCCTGGAGAAGCTAAACGTCAAGACGAAGCAGCTCACGCCTACTCGGACAGTGTTTCATGGCATCGTACCCGGCTTATCCTACGCCCCCATTGGCAAGATCAAGATCGATGTACTTTTTGGGGATAAGGAGCATTTCCGCCGGGAAGCGATCTGGTTTGAAGTGGTGGACCAGGAGAGCCCTTACCATGCATTGCTTGGCCGACCTGCCCTGGCCAAATTCATGGCAGTTCCCCACTATGCATACCTCAAGATGAAGATACCAAGCACCAAAGGCGTCATCACCGTAGCCGGCGATTACAAGAAGTCCTCTGAGTGCGCGGTAGCCAGCAGCCGGCTGGCCGAGTCCCTTGTGATTGCCGAAGAGAAGAAGATGCTGGACCGAGTCGTGGCCATAGCCGGCAAGCAGTCGGCCGTGTCCCCCGACCCCAAGGAGCATGACGCTCAAGGATCTTTCCAGCCGGCCAAGGAGACGAAGAAGATACCTCTTGACCCCGAGCACCCAGAGAGGTTTGCCGTCATCGGGGCAAACCTGAACAGCAAATAGGAAGGCGAGCTCGCCGATTTCCTCCGTGAGAATCGGGACATCTTTGCATGGTCCCCCAAGGACATGCCGGGTGTTCCGAGGAAATTCGCCGAGTACAAACTACACGTTCGAGAACACGCAAGGCCAGTCAGACAACCCCTTCGCCGACTGTCAGAGGAGAAACGCAGGATTGTAGGGGAGGAGATAGCCCGGCTTTTGGCAGCTAGCTTCATTATGGAAGTTTTCTTTCCAGAGTGGCTCGCCAACCCGGTCCTCGTGCTAAAGAAGAACAACAAGTGGCGCATGTGCATAGACTACACAAGCCTCAACAAGGCCTGCCCCAAAGATCCCTTTGCCCTGCCAAGGATAGACCAAGTGATAGACTCCACAGCCGGATGCGAGCTGTTGAGTTGCTTGGATGCTTACTCCGGATATCACCAGATAAAGCTGGATCCGGACAACCGCCTGAAGACCGCCTTCATCACGCCATTTGGAGCCTTCTGCTACCTGACTATGACATTCAGCTTGAGAAATGCCGGTGCCACTTTTCAGCGTTGCATGCAGAAGTGCCTCCTCAAGCAACTCGGCAGAAACGCTCACGTTTACGTGGACGACATCGTGGTGAAGACGGAGAAGCACGGCACCTTGCTGGGAGACCTCAAGGAAACGTTTGAGAACTTACGCTGGTTCCAAATCAAGCTCAACCCCGAGAAATGCGTGTTCGGAGTGCCAGCCGGCCAGCTCCTAGGCTTCCTGGTCTCCGAACGCGGCATCGAATGCAACCCGGTGAAGATCAAGGCCATCGAGAGAATGGCGATCCCCACCAAGCTTCGAGACATTCAAAAGTTCACCGGGTGCTTGGCCTCCTTGAATCGCTTCATCAGCCGGCTCGGAGAGAAAGCTCTCCCCCTCTACCGCCTCATGAAGAAGAGCACTCACTTTGAGTGGAACGACCAGGCCGACCAAGCTTTTCACGAGCTAAAGAAGATGCTGGCCACGCCGCCCGTTCTGGCAGCGCCGGCTGAGAAAGAGCCCATGCTCCTCTACATCGCCGCAACCAGCCGGGTGGTCAGCACCGTCATCATAGTCCAACGCCCAAAAGAAGGCCGAGCCCAGCCGGTCTAGAGGCCGGTGTATTATTTGAGCGAGGTGTTGTCCGCCTCAAAGCAGAACTACCCGCACTACTAGAAAATGTGTTACGGCGTGTACTTCACCGCCAAGAAGCTGAAGCCCTACTTTCAAGAGCATCCCATCATGGTCGTATGCACCGCCCCGCTGGCCGAGATCATAGGCAGCCGGGACGCATCCGTCCGGGTGGCGAAATGGGCCATCGAGCTGGCCCCCTACATGATCTTCTACCAGCCCCACACCGCCATCAAGTCCCAAGCACTGGCCGACTTCCTCGTCGACTGGGCCGAGACCCAGTACCTGCCGCCGGCTCCCGACTCCACCCATTGGTGCATGCACTTCGACGGGTCCAAGATGCGCACCGGCTTGGGAGCCGGCGTCGTCCTTACCTCTCCCAAAGGCGACAAGCTCAGATACATGCTGCAGATCCACTTTGCCGCCTCCAACAACATGGCCGAGTACGAGGCACTCATACACGGGCTCCGGCTTGCCAAAGAACTTGGCATTCGCCAGATCCTATGTTATGGCGACTCGGACCTGGTAGTCCAGCAATCATCCGGCGACTGGGACGCCAAGGACACAAATATGGCGAGCTACCGCTTCCTGGTCCAACAACTCAGCGGATACTTTGAAGGATGCGAGTTCCTCCACGTACCGCGAGCCGACAATGAGCCAGCCGATGCCCTGGCTCGAATAGGCTCTACTCGGCAAGCAATTCCAACCGGTGTCGCTCTACAACGCCTCCTTAAGCCATCTATCAAGCCGTCTCCAGAATCCGACTCCATCTTCGTGCCGCCTACCCCCGATGCGGCCGGGTCCGGCTCGAAGAACCAAGCAGGCAACCCCGAGACTCCCGCAGCCGGCCCGGGGACTTCGGCAACCGGCTCGGGGACTGCCACACCCGGCTCGGGGACTGCGGTAGCCGGCCCGGGGACTGCACCAGCACAACAGCCGGCGGCCGACTCCAGCATTTCACCACCCAGCCCGCCCACCCTGGTGGCAATAGCCACATTGGCAATAGAAGAAGTCGCGGCTCCGTCATGGGCTCAGTCCATCCTCAACTTCCTAGTAAACCAAGACCTGCCGGCTGACGAAACAGAAGCAAGATAAGTCCAACATTGAGCCGGAGCATACACAATCGTCAACAGAGAACTAGTCAAGCGTAGTGTCACTGGAATCCTCCAACGGTGCGTCGAGCAAGAGAAGGGCATTGCAATCCTCAGAGACATTCACCAAGGAGAATGCGGCCACCATGCGGCCTCAAGATCACTTGTCGCCAAAGCCTTCCGCCATGGTTTCTTCTGGCCGACCGCTTTGGATGACGCCAAAGAATTAGTTAAAAATTGCAAGGGGTGCCAACTCTTCAGCTCCAAGCAACACATGCCGGCTTCGGCACTCAAGACCATTCCCCTCACTTGGCCCTTCGCCGTTTGGGGACTGGACATGGTGGGCCCATTCAAGACAGCGCGCAGCGGCATGACGCATTTGCTCGTCGCCGTGGAAAAATTCACCAAGTGGATTGAGGCAAAGCCGATCAAGAAGCTGAATGGGCCGACTGCTGTGACGTTCATCGCAGACATAACAACTCGGTACGGCGTGCCACACAGCATCATCACCGACAATGGCACGAATTTCGCCAAAGGAGCCTTGGCACGTTTTTGCGCTGCCCAAGGTATCCGACTGGACTTAGCATCCGTCGCCCACCCGCAGTCAAACGGCCAGGTCGAGCGAGCCAACGGCCTCATCCTCTCCGGCATCAAGCCCAGACTGGTCGTACCTCTGGAGCGCTCAGCCGGCTGTTGGCTCGATGAGCCGCCGGCTGTCCTCTGGAGTCTGCGCACTACACCAAACAAGTCAACCGGCTTCACCCCTTTCTTCCTTGTGTATGGTGCTGAGGCGGTCATCCCAACTGACATCGAGTTCGACTCGCCTCGAGTAACCATGTACACGGAAGCGGAGGCCAAGGAAGCACGAGAAGACGGCGTCGACCTGCTGGAAGAAAGCCGGCTGTTAGCCCTCAGCCGGTCTGCCATCTACCAGCAGGGTTTGCGCCGCTACCACAGCCGGAAGGTCAGGCCAAGATCTTTCCAAGAGGGCGATCTTGTGCTCCGGCTGATCCAGCGAACAGCCGGCCAGCACAAACTCTCGGCCCCTTGGGAAGGCCCCTTCTTCATCAGCAGAGCTCTAGGCAACGACTCCTACTACCTGATCGACGCACAGAAGCCGAAGGCACGCAAGAGAGACGACTCCGGCAAGGAGTCGGAACGACCATGGAATGCCAACCTCCTTCGAAGATTTTACAGTTGAAATGCAGTATGTACCACGCTAACTTTTGTATTAAGTACAAGACAATAGGCTCCCCGAGGAGGGCTCGGGGACTGCCATCCCTTATCTATGAATGAAAAGTATCGTGCTTATGACCTTGTCATTTCATTTACTTGTTCCGTCCGGCACCGGGTTCGACTAGTCTGCTCGGGGACTGGCCGACTGGAGTTATATTAGAAGTCCTACCCGCAGTCAGATAAGTAGTGTGCCGGCTCCCAAGCTTTCTCTTGCCAAAAGTCGCAGTACGAAGAACCGGCTGTCTGACTGGCAAGAGTTAAAGGCAGGAACGGGCGCCCACACGAAAAAACGGCTAGGGACTAACGGACTAATATAACAAAAGCCGGTTTTTCTCCCACCGCCGAATGGCTACCAGAGTAGCCAGCCGGCCGGTTTCCATTCACTTCACTTCAATCCAAGAAAGCTCAAGTACTTGCCTCCCAAAGAGGGAAGGCGGCAAAGGAAAAAGCCTAAGGATAAAAAGCATACGCGAATGGAAACCAAACATGCACATAATAATATTTACATAAAAGACCTCCGAGAGGCCAGCATTCAAGATAGTTTGGATACACCCCCAGTGGGTGGAACTGCAAAAACTTAATGAAGATTGTTCAAAAGACAACAAGCAGGAAAGATAAAGACGGCAGGTCAAGCTGGCGGAGCGACCAACGAGCCGGACTGGTTGGCGGAGACGGTCGTGCCGGCTGAAGGAGCGGCCGGCTGGCGAACTTCGGCTTGGTCACCGCCTCCCGCAGAGGGCGCGCTTCCACGCGCCTCGTTGCTGGAGGCACGGTCGGCCTGAGGTCGGCCGGTTGTTCCACCAGCCGGCTCGATGTCTTCGCCGTCCTCCATTTCGTCATCCTCGCCCTCGTCGCTGGAGGCAATCTCCTCCGCCGAGTCCTCGCCCACCGCCGGGTTCAGCCCGAACCACTCCTCCGGCTGAGCAACACCGTCATCATCGATTTCGGATGCAAAAAACGCTGATGTCGGTGCACTCGGCGATCGTCGAAGCTCGCTGGGCGATAGCCGGCCTCACCTCCTCCAGCTCCGCGTCGGCCTCCATCCGCCAAGTGCGCAGCTGGTCCAGGCTCAGCCCTGGGTACCAAGCCTGAACGAACTCCAACGCCCGCCCGGCTCTGAGGCGGGCCGCCGACGCCTTCCAAGCCTCAAAGCGACCAACTGCGACCTCCAGCCAGTCGGCAGTTCGGCTTGGGGTGCGGGGGATCGTCTCTCCGGGCCAGAGGGCGGCCAACACTTGCGCCCCGGCATGTTGGAGCCGGCGAAGCATCCGATGAGCCGACTGCAACCGCGCCTGGACAGCCAGGAGCTGCTCCTCAAGCGTCCGGTTCGCATCCGGCGCGATGTTGGCCCCCGCCTGACGATGCGCCTCGCGATGGGCCTCAATGCTTTGGGCGGCGAAGGCGGAGTAGCCGGGGAAGTAGTCTGCACCAAAAAACAAGCAGCAGCTCAAGATAAGCCAAAAACCCAGGCGGCAAGGGCAGGGGAGGGGCGAGGAAGGCGGCTTACCATCGATCGAATCCTCGATCCGGCTGAAGCCTTCATCCAGGGCTCGCCGGGTCTCAGCCCAGCTCGCCGCCTCAGTCTCATACTCTGCCACCATGGCGGCTTCGCTATCCTGCGCCACCTGCAGGGCCGCCTTGTGGCTCTCCCCTTGGTCGGCCAGCTTCTTGGCTAGGCGATCCCGTTCCTGGACCAAGGCGGTGTACTCGGCCTCCTTGGTATGAAGGGCAGCCTTCGCTTCGCCGAGCTCCTTCCTCAAGTTGGCATTGGCCCCTGAAGACAAAGAAAAAGAAAAACCAATAAGGAAAGAGTCGTCAAGAAAGATCCGACCCGACTGCGCAGTAGTCGGCCCGAATCTCGGGGACTACACCCAATGGGTGCGCTGACGCACCCCCACAGGAGACAGACAAGATCGAGTACGTACTTCGGCTGTCAGCCAAGTCGTCGGTCCTCCGGCTCAACTCCCGAGCATGGGAATTGAAGGCGGCAGCACGGAGGTTGTGATATTCCTGAAAGTTCAGACAAAAAGCAAAGTAAGGTAGCCGTCGAGAAAGATCCGACCCGACTGCGCAGCAGTCGGCCCGAATCTCGGGGACTACACCCAGTGGGTGCACTGACGCGCCCCCACGGAAGAAATCAAGAAATCCAGAGCAGCCAAGAATGAAAGACTCACCCAGATGGTGGCTCGCATCGACAGGAACTCCTGGGTGAACTGTTGCAGCAGGGCGGCCTGAGCTTGCAGCCGGCTCCGGACCCCTTGAGCCGCCACGTTCAGCTCGCCAGTCCTTCCGCTGGGAGTCCACTCAGACATGGCAGTGCTGGCCGCCTCCAGATCTTCCCCCGACTGGCCTGCGCCCGCGACTCGATGCAACTCCGGCGGAGCAGCGCCTCCCCCCGCGCGCCGTCCCGTCACCGGCTGCACCTCGAGGTCGGCTCTGTTCTCCGGCTCACCCCCGGTCGGCCCCTCTGGCGCCGCTGACGATTGGCCGCCTTGGCCCCCTCCGATTGGCGCTGCTGGCGGCGCTCTCCTCGCAAAGGCCGTGGGGTCTTCCCCCCTCTCCATTAGCGGCGGGTCTTGGAAGATCTCCTCCGCCAAGGGCAATGGGGTGTCGGGGGCCACGGCTCGGAGGGGAATGGCGAGCAGCGGAGGCTGGTTGCGCGAACCTTCCACCTCCGACTCCACGGTTGCCGCCTTCGTCTGGGCCTTGGCTGCCGCATCGGCCTGCTCCCTCGCCGCCTTGGCGGCCGCCTTCTCCGCCGCCTCGCGCTCCTCCCGCGCTTCACGGGCGTTCCGCTCTGTGGCCTCCCTGAGGTCGGTGCGGGGGTCCACGCGGCGGGAGCTTGAAGAACCTCCAGCCGGCCCAACTACGGAGCCGCCCGGACCATGCTCAAGGGAAAGCGGCGCCCTGTCCAGCAAGCGGAAGAAATTAAGAAGAATGCTCGAACAAGAAGAGAATGATGAAGAGCATGCGTCAAGGCAATTGAAGACTTACGCTGAGACCGCCTGAGGCTGCTTCACCACCTTGCGGAAGCGGGCCGCTTCCGCAGCCGCCTCGTCTCGCTTGGTCGCCATTGTGGAGGCTTTGGACTTCTTCGGCCGACTGCCGAAGAGGCCTGAAGCGGCCCGGCGCTTCTGTGCGCCGCCGCCGGCAGCCGGCGCGATAGACGAGCCCGCGCCCTGATGGTCGGCCGCCGGCTGGCGACGCGGGGCGACTTCGGCTTCGAAATCATCCGGCCAGTCCTCGAAGCTGGCGGTGAGCCTTGTGCCCCCGGGCTCGGCTTCGTCCCCCACGACGGCGTGTTCCATGGCGGCCGCCCCCAAGTCTGGATCGTCGACATCGTCCGCCGTGCGGTCGGGGGCATACTGGCGTTCTATCCCCGCTGTCCCGGTCATCGGTGGGAGAAGGGGTTTCTGCTAAGAAGGATCGACTGATTAGAAGCCGGCCATCATGAAGCCGACTACCAATGAAAAGAAGGAAGAAAAGAAAACTTACCACGGGCAGAGGGTTGGTGCGAGAATACGGCGCCTTGCCGTATCGCCAGTCTTCGGCGAGCTTGCAATTTGAGATGTAGTTTACCATATATGATACCTCCGCATGAGGCATCTCCCTGGTGCTCAGCCGGCTTGGGTCGAAGCGGCCGCTCATCTGGCACATCATGTGGGGCCGGCTCTGGAGAGGAGATATCCGGCGCTCCACGAAGGCGGCCACCAAATCGGCCCCGTTCAGGCCCTCCGACTGGCATCACCCGAAGCCGGGAGACGGCGGCGTTCCCGTCCTGAGACAGTGACCGGGACCGGAAACTCCATGAGGGCTGCCTCCCAGCCGGCGGGCCGGCTACGTAAGCCGGCAGGTTGACGTGGTCTCCTTGCTCAGCGACGTTCTTCACGTAGAAATATGATTTCTGCTAGATCTTCACCGACTGGATCAGGGGGATGGGCGGGAACAGGTTGTTCTCGCTAGCCCTCCTCATGGCGATGAAGGCCCTGCAGGGGGCGGGCACGCCCGCGACGACGGTGCCGAGTTTGCTCAGGAAGAACTCTCCCCAGAGCTCCAGCATGGGGAGCAGCCCCAAGAAGCCTTCACAGAGGGAGACGAAGGCTGACAGCAGCATCACCGCATTGGGCGTGAGGTGATGCGGCTGGAGGTTGTAGAACTCGAGGAAGGAGCGCAGGAATCCGCTCACCGGAAGGCCGAAACCGCGCAGGAAGTGCGAGCGGAAGACAACCCGCTCGCCCTCCTCCGGCGCCAGCGAGATCTCCATCTTCGGCGCCAGACGGACCCGCACGAGGTTGGCGTCGGGCAGGCACCGAGTCTGGCGGAGGAACTCCACGTGATCCTCATGGACGTTGGAGCCGTCCCACGAGCTTGACAGCGCCATGGGAGGGAGGCGATGTGGAGGCGTGGCGGCGCTGAGACGGGAGGCTGCGGCGGCAATGAGAGGAAGAAGCAAGGACGAGAGGGGGCGGAGCGAGAGAGACCGTGCGAACCTCTGTCGCTCCCCCTCCTCCCCCTACTTATAGGCTCGCGTGGCGGAACCCAGGAGGTGCGGCGTGGGGAAGCGTGAGGATCGATCATGCCCACTCCCCCACGTCCCGCGATTACTGTGCCATGATGGTGGAATAAAACCGCCACAGGAAGGCGAGCGGCCCATGTGGGCCACGGAAGATCCGTGCTTGGACCGAGGCCTGCGAGTGGCGGGCCCGGGCCTGCGGCGATGTCCCGTCACGCGCGTGCTTTGGCAGGATTTCCTCGCCACGTGGTCCGCGTCCCCGCCTGCGAGAACCGGAGCTCTCTGAAGTTAGCGTGCACAAGCAAAACTAGCTCTTCAGGATAGGAAGCTGACCAAGCTTCTCGTCCCTCTGTCCGCCTTGAGGCTCGATCAGCTTCGGGGACTACTGTCGGAGTAAATAGCCCTGGGTAGCCTAGCCGGCTTCCCCTGGCCCTTCTGAAAAAATTACGAGCCCGTCCGGCTCTCAGGAATCCAAGACAAGGGGCCGCCTTCCCCTTGCTGGCTGTCACCCAGGCCAGCTCGAAGAGGCGGCCCAACTTTACCCCTCATGAAGAAAACCATGGGAGGCCGACTTGAAGTAGCCGGCTCGAAGAAGCCGACTCCAAGAAGCCGGCCATAAAGCGATCGAGACCGTACCCTCAAAGTTTGCACCCACCTAACGGTGGTGCGACGGGGCGTGGCTACAGTGAAGCCTGCCACCCCCGAATCCCGGAGCACGCCTGGCACAGTGCGCCGTACGGAGTAGGCATGACCCGTCTGGCACGGCACTGTTGCCATGTTGACCATGGGGTCACCCACGACGGGCCGCCAGCGTGGCCCACAGATGGTGGGCCCCTTCGGGCAGAAAGATGCCCGAAGGTGGCCACGCCTCCAACCAGTCGGCCTAAGACAGAGTCGGCTCCCCGCAGTCGGCTTGCCGCCTCCCTCGAAGAAGACGCCCCATCAAGGAGACAAGACACGGTGAGGCTACAGCGATCGCCTGACGGGCGGCGGCACTGTAGCCGCGCCTACCACGACGAAGCGCATGTCACCAAGATGGAGCCACAGTAACCAGCCGCCGACCAGGCCCTGGATGGTGGGGCCTGCCTGTCGACCAAGGGGCCGGCAGTCGGCGGGCCCCATCAGCCGGTGCTGAAGCCGGCGAGTGCAGTCACTGACGGCCGGGCCCCGCGCCCAGTCGGATTACCATTGTACCCCCGAGGGGTAGGCCTATATAAACCCCCCGGGGCACCCATGCAAAGGGTTCGACCCCCTGCTAGTTTTAGACACCACACAAGGAGAGGAAGCAGGCTAGCCGTGCCCTTCTTCCTCCTCCCTCCAAACAGCTCAAGGAGCATTGTGTAGCTACTTTTTCATCTAGTGATCATGCGGAGACCCCGCAGAGCAGCAGTAGGGGTGTTATCTCCATGGAGAGCCCCAAAGCTGGGTAAGATCCGCCGGCGTGCATGTCTTCGCCTTATCCCGTTTCCAGGCACCGATGATGTCTTACTGGCTCCCACAATGATAAGCCACCCGTTGGCATATGTCGCACCTACCACCCAACACGGAGGCAGCACATGAAGCAATTTGGGTGAAGGAGTTCATCACCGACCTAGGAGTCATACCCAATGCATTGGGGCCAATCAAACTCTTCTGTGACAACATTGGAGCTATTGCACTTGCCAAGGAGCCCAGGTTTCACAAGAAGATGAGGCACATCAAGCGTCGCTTCAACTCCATTCGTGAAAATGTTCAAGATGGAGACATAGATATTTGTAAAGTACATACGGACCTGAATATAGCAGATCGGTTGACTAAACCTCTCCCTAGAGCAAAACATGATCAACACCAGAATTCCATGGGTGTTCGATTCATCACATGTAACTAGATTATTGACTCTAGTGCAAGTGGGAGACTGTTGGAAATATGCCCTAGAGGCAATAATAAAAGCATTATTATTATATTTCCTTGTTCATGATAATTGTCTTTATTCATGCTATAATTGTGTTATCCGAAAATCGTAATACATGTGTGAATAATAGACACCAACATGTCCCTAGTAAGCCTCTAGTTGACTAGCTCGTTGATCAACAGATAGTCATGGTTTCCTGACTATGGACATTGGATGTCATTGATAATGAGATCACATCATTAGGAGAATGATGTGATGGACAAGACCCAATCCTAAACATAGCATAAGATCGTATAGTTCGTTTGCTAGAGTTTTCCAATGTCAAGTATCTTTTCCTTAGACCATGAGATCGTGTAACTCCCGGATACCGTAGGAGTGCTTTGGGTGTGCCAAACGTCACAACGTAATTGGGTGACTATAAAGGTATACTACGGGTATCTCCGAAAGTGTCTGTTGAGTTGACACGGATCAAGACTGGGATTTGTCACTCCGTATGACGGAGAGGTATCACTAGGCCCACTCGGTAATGCATCATCATAATGAGCTCAAAGTGACCAAGTGTCTGATCACGGGATCATGCATTACGGTACGAGTAAAGTGACTTGCCGGTAACGAGATTGAACGAGGTATTGGGATACCGATGATCGAATCTCGGGCAAGTAACATACCGATTGACAAAGGGAATTGTATACGGGGTTGCTTGAATCCTCGACATCGTGGTTCATCCGATGAGATCATCGAGGAGCATGTGGGAGCCAACATGGGTATCCAGATCCCTCTATTGGTTATTGGCCGGAGAATCGTCTCGGTCATGTCTACATGTCTCCCGAACCCGTAGGGTCTACACACTTAAGGTTCAGTGATGCTAGGGTTGTAGGGATATGTATATGCAGTAACCCGAATGTTGTTCGGAGTCCCGGATGAGATCCCGGACGTCACGAGGAGTTCCGGAATGGTCCGGAGGTAAAGAATTATATATAGGAAGTGCTATTTCGGGCATCAGGACAAGTTTCGGGGTCACCGGTATTGTACCGGGACCACCGGAAGGGTCCTGGGGGTCCACCGGGTGGGGCCACCTGCCCCGGGGGGCCACATGGGCTGTAGGGGGTGCGCCTTGGCCTATATGGGCCAAGGGCACCAGCCCCAAGAGGCCCATGCGCCTAGGGTTCAAGGAAGGGAAGAGTCCCAAAGGGGGAAGGCACCTCCTAGGTGCCTTGGGGAGGAGGGATTCCTCCCTTGGCCGCACCCCCCTAGGAGATTGGATCTCCTAGGGCCGGTGCCCCCCCCCTTTTTGGACTCCCTATATATAGTGGGGAAAGGAGGGCCTCTCACAACACGCCTTTGGTGCCTCCCTCTCCCTCTCCAACACATCCTCCTCCTCCATAGTGCTTAGCGAAGCCCTGCCGGAGTACTGCAGCTCCATCACCACCACGCCGTCGTGCTGCTGCTGGAGCCATCTCCCTCAACCTCTCCTTCCCCCTTGCTGGATCAAGAAGAAGGAGACGTTACGCTGACTGTACGTGTGTTGAACGCGGAGGTGCCGTCCGTTCGGCGCTAGGATCTCCGGTGATTTGGATCACGTCGAGTACGCCTTCCTCATCCTCATTCTTTGAACGCTTCCGCGCGTGATCTACAAAGGTATGTAGATGCAATCCAATCACTCGTTGCTAGATGAACTCATAGATGGATCTTGGTGAAACCATAAGAAAATTTTGTTTTCTGCAACGTTCCCCAACAGCCAGCCCCCAGTCCGGCCAACATCTTGGAGCCGTCGAAATGCATGATCCAATTTGAATATGTGTCGTACTCTTTAGGGAGTTCGGCCTCCGTCCATTCTGCGACGAAGTCAGCCAAGACTTGCGACTTGATGGCTCGTCGTGGCTTATAAGTTATGTCGAACGGGAGGAGCTCAATGGCCCATTTTGCAATCCGGCCCATTGCATCACAGTTGTTTATAATATCGTTAAGTGGTACTTCCGAGGCTACTGTTATTGAACACTCTTGAAAGTAGTGTCGTAGCTTCTGGGATGCCATGAATACCGCATACGCAATCTTTTGGTAATGCGGGTACCATGATTTGCAGGGAGTGAGGACAGTGGACACATAATAGACCGGCTTTTGAAGGGGGAATTTGTGTCCGTCCGCTTCTCGTTCGACGATGAGCACTTCGCTTACAACCTGATGTGTTGCTGCAATGTATAATAGCATTGGTTCGCCAATGTTTTGCGCAGCCAGGACTGGGTTTGTTGCCAGTATGGCTTTTATTTCGTCGAGGCCGGCCGTGGCTGCATCTGTCCATTTGAAGTGTTTGGTGCGCCGAAGGAGGCGGTAAAGGGGTAGGGCCTTTTCTCCCAATCGGGAGATAAAGCGGCTTAGAGCCGCCACGCATCCGGTTAACTTTTGTATTTGTTTGAGGTCCTTTGGGATGTCCAGTTGCGACAGAGCTCGGATCTTGGCTGGATTTGCTTCTATTCCTCTACCGGATACAATGAAGCCCAAGAGCTTTCCGGCTGGAACGCTAAAAATGCATTTTTCCGGGTTGAGCTTGATGTCGTATGTTCGGAGGTTATCAAATGTGAGCCTCAAGTCGTCTACTAGAGATTCAACATGTCTTGTTTTGACGACCACATCATCTACATATGCCTCCACTATTTTGCCGATCTGGCTTGCCAGACATGTCTGAATCATGCGCTGATATGTTGCACCGGCGTTTTTGAGCCCGAAGGGCATCGTGTTGAAGCAGAATGGGCCGTATGGTGTGATAAATGCTGTTGCGGCTTGGTCTGGTTCTGCCAACTTGATTTGATGGTAGCCGGAATATGCGTTGAGGAAACACAACGAATCGTGTCCTGCGGTAGCATCAATAATTTGATCGATGCAGGGAAGGGGGAAGGGATCCTTTGGGCAGGCCTTGTTAAGGTCTTTAAAATCAACACACAGGCGCCAGGATTTGTCCTTCTTTGGTACCATCACCAGGTTTGCTAGCCAGTCCGGATGTTTTATATCTCTGATGAATCCGACCTCCAATAGCTTTGCTAGCTCCTCTCCCATGGCTTGTTTCTTAGGTTCGGAAAAACGCCGAAGAGCCTGTTTGACAGGTTTGAATCCTGTTTGGATATTTAAGATGTGCTCGGCCAGCCTGCGTGGGATTCCTGGCATGTCTGAAGGGTGCCAGGCGAAAATGTCCCAGTTCTCTCATAGGAACTCTCACAGTGCGACATCTACATAAGGGTTTAAATGTGCCCCGATGGAAGTTGTTTTATTGGGGTCCGTTGGATGGACTTGGAATTTGACTATTTCGTCCGCTAGTTTAAAGGAGGTGGACTTGGATCTTTTGTCGAGTACCACGTCGTCCCTGTTCACCGTAGAGCGCAGCGCAATCAGTTCCTCAGCCACTAGGGCTTCGGATAGTGCCTCGAGGGCCAGTGCAGCTGTCTTGTTTTCTGCGCGGAGTGCTATGTCCGGATCACTAGCGAGAGTGATGATCCCGTTGGGCCCGGGCATCTTGAGCTTCATGTACCCGTAATGGGGTATTGCTTGGAAGATTGTAAACGCTTCCCGCCCTAGCAGAGCGTGATAACCGCTACTGAACGGGGCCACATGGAACGTGACCTCTTCGGACCTGTAATTATCCGACGTGCCGAACACCACATCTAGTGTGATTTTTCCTGTATAGCGCGCTTCCCGACTGTGGATTATTCCTCTAAAGGTTGTGCTGCTTCGCTCGATGCGGTTCCAGTCTATTTCCATTTTTTGAAGAGTTTCCTCATAAATGAGGTTCAATCCGCTGCCGCCGTCCATGAGTACCTTGGTAAGAAGAAAGCCGTACACTATTGGACTGAGGACCAATGCGGCTGGTGCTCAAGCTGTTCGGAATTGAGGTTTATCACTGGCGTTAAAGGTAATAGCCGTGTCACTCCATGGGTTTATTGTTGCTACTTGGTAGACTTCGGTAAGGCTGCGGAGTGTCCTTTTTTGCATATTATTTGATGCGAAGGTCTCGAAGATTGTTAATACCGTATTGGTGTCTCTGGGGTGGCCTTCTGTGGCCTCCGAAATTAGGAGATTTTCGCCAATTTTGGCCACCTGCCGGAGTATCCAACATGCTCTAAGGCTGTGAGTTGGTGTGGCGTCCTCTGTAATGTGAATTTTACAGGGTCCATTAAGCGATCCTTCCAATATGGTTCCATGCCCTGTAGAGGGTTTTTGCTTTTGGGGTTTTGACCCGGGTGCTTGGCGGTGATGCACCCTTTTATTTCTAACTGGTTTTGCATTCAGGGCCGGATTGTCCCAAAATTTTATTTCGGTTTTCCGGGCGCTTTCCATCGCACAGTACTTTCGTGCTATGGACACCAAGTCAGCGAAGCGTGTAATATCGCGGCAACTTATGGCGTTGAGGATTTGAAAGTGCAACTATCCCTAGGTGGTTTTGGTAATTCATAACAACATATAGCTCATTGAGCTAATGCTATTCCAAGATGATTATTTCAGGAAAGCTCAATGATTGGCATGGCATGGATGTGAAAGTGGAACCCTCAAAATGCTAAGGACAAAGGATTGGCTCAAGCTCAAAAGCTCAAGACTCTTCATTTTATATTTTAGTGATCCAAGATCACATTGAGTCCATAGGAAAAGCCAATACTATCAAGGAGGGATGAGGTGTTGCTTAATGAGCCTCTTGCTTCATGTGCTTAGTGATATGCTCCAAAACCCTCAGCTACTTTCCCACTTCCACATATGACCTAAACCCTAAGCCAAACTCGGTCCTACCGATTCTTCCTATCCGGCGCCACCGAGTTTCATTTGTCATAAGCCACTGCCAAACCCTAGCAATTTGGTTCTACCGATAAGGATCTTGGTCTCACCGAGATGGGATTGAAAACTCTCTATTTCCCTTTTGTAACTTTTCGGTCCCACCAAAAGAGCGAATCGGTCCCACCGAGATTGCAATGTAAACTCAGTGTTTCCCCTTTATAACTTTTCGGTCTCACCGAGTTCCACTCGATCTCACCGAAAGAGCAAATCGGTCCCACCGAGTTTGCCTGACCAACTCTCTGGTTAGCTAATTACCAAATTCGGTCTCACCGAGTTTGTGTAATCGGTCTCACCGAGATTACGTTATGCCCAAACCCTAACCATATCGGTCCTACCGAGTTGCATGTCAGTCCCATCGAAAATCACTAATGGTCACTAGGTTTACATTTTCGGTCCGACTGAGCTTATTGATTCGGTCCCACCGAGATTGGAAAACTGTGTAACAGTTGGATTTTGTGTGGAGGCTATATATACCCCTCCACCTCCTCCTCATTCGACGGGAGAGCCATCAGAACACACACACACCATTCCAACTCATATGTTCTGAGAGAGAACCACCTACTCATATGTTGAGACCAAGATATTCCATTCCTACCATATGAATCTTGATCTCTAGCCTTCCCAAGTTGCTTTCCACTCAAACCTTCTTTCCACCAAATCCAAATCCTATGAGAGAGAGTTGAGTGTTGGGGAGACTATCATTTGAAGCACAAGAGCAAGGAGTTCATTACCTACACACCATTTGTTACTTCTTGGAGAGTGGTGTCTCCTAGATTGGCTAGGTGTCACTTGGGAGCCTCCGACAAGATTGTGGAGTTGAACCAAGGAGTTTGTAAGGGCAAGGAGATCGCCTACTTCGTGAAGATCTACCGCTAGTGAGGCAAGACCTGTGTGGGCGATGGCCATGGTGGGATAGACAAGGTTGCTTCTTCGTGGACCCTTTGTGGGTGGTTGCTTCTTCGTGGACCCTTTGTGGGTGGTTGCTTCTTCGTGGACCCTTCGTGGGTGGAGCCCTGTGTGGACTCGTGCAACCGTTACCTTGGGTGGAGCCCTGTGTGGACTCGCGCAACCGTTACCCTTCGTGGGTTGAAGTCTCCATCAACGTGGATGTAGGATAGCACCACCTATCCGAACCACGGGAAAAACATCTGTGTCTCCAATAGTGTTTGAATTCTCCAAACCCTTCCCTTTACATTCTTGCAAGTTGCATGCTTTACTTTCCGCTGACAATATACTCTTTGCATGCTTGCTTGAATTGTGTGATGATTGCTTGACTTGTCCCAAAATAGCTAAAATCTGCCAAGAACTAAAATTGGGAAAAGGTTAAGTTTTTATTTGGTCAAGTAGTCTAATCACCCCCCCTCTAGACATACTTTCGATCCTACAGGATTCCCTTGTCCGTGCAATTATTGCAGAAGAATGAAATCGCATCTTCCTCGCGGCACTCCTTTATCCTGTTCATAACCAGGAGGAATCTAGCCCAGTAATGATGTACTGTTTCTTCGGGATCTTGCCTAATTTGGGATAGAATGCTAATGTTCGGGTGGGTGGGTGGAATTAAATCCGAAGCCTCACCCCATCTGAGGCTCAAAGGCCGAGGAATTTCCGAATTCAAAAATTTGGATTTCTGGATGTTGTCCAACGAATCCAGTCCGTCGCTTGACTCTAAGTTCAGGTTTTGAGTGATATCCTCCCCTCCGCGGGTATCCGGCTTGGAGGGATTAGGAATCCGGACGTAACGAGTCCTTAAGATAGATGAAGGGTCGCCGCACTGTCCCTCTACCACGGCAACGTGATGGGTGACTTGGGGAGAGTTAATCTCTCTCAGATCGGGTTTAGGCTCAATCTGGTCGTAATCCGTAGCGACTCCCAGGGCGGCGAAGCGATCCAAGAGCTCATTTATGGAGGAGAGCTCCATTGGATCTAACTGCTCGGCGAGTTCCGAGCTGACATGAAGATTGTTATCGATGGCCCGAGAGGTCATCGTCGGCGCAGAAGCCAAACGGGTGGTCATAAGAAAACCACCTAGCGGGAGGGTTTGGCCGACATCCAAAGCTCCCTTAGCAATGGTGCCGTCTTTAAAGACGGGGTGAGGCATCCTTCCTGATGACGACGACACAGAGGAACTCTCAATGAAAGCACCAATGTCGGTGTCAAAACCGGCGGATCTCGGGTAGGGGGTCCCGAACTGTGAGTCTAGGCCGGATGGTAACAGGAGGCAAGGGACACGAAGTTTTACCCAGGTTTGGGCCCTCTTGATGGAGGTAAAACCCTATGTCCTGCTTGATTAATATTGATGATATGGGTAGTACAAGAGTAGATCTACCCCGAGATCGGAGAGGCTAAACCCTAGAAGCTGGCCTATGGTATGATTGTTGATGTGTATGTTGTCCTACAGACTAAAACCCTCCGGTTTATATAGACACCGGATGGGGTTAGGGTTACATAGAGTCGGTTACAATGGTAGGAGATCTACATATCCGTATCGCCAAGCTTGCCTTCCACGCCAAGGATAGTCCCTTCCGGACACAGGACGGAGTCTTCAATCTTGTATCTTCATAGTCCAACAGTCCGGCCAAAGGATATAGTCCGGCTGTCCGGACACCCCCTAATCCAGGACTCCCTCACCCACCATCCATGTGCCACTTGGTACACCGTGCCACTGTGCCTAGTCTGTCCCAAGCCCCCACCTGGCCGGGTGCCACTTGGTAGACTACTAACACTACCTACAAACACCAGAAACTAATTGCAACTCCTGGACAGAGATCAAGTTGGCTAATAAGTCGAGAGGGGCACTTAAGCATTCCAATGTGTGGTAGTAGCTAGTCATTGGACAACATACACGGAACTCAGTGCTTAAGGACGGTTCCAGTGAGACAACCCACCATGTACTCCTACATGGCCTCTCACCGCTACCTTTACCAAATCGTGTTCACACGCTTAACTCTCAGCACCAGAACATATCGTAACACTCCAATTCATTCCCAATGAATCAGACCTGACATACTCTAATCAATAGTAGGCAATGCATGTAGGAACACAACATGGCTCAATCAACTCCTACACATGCTAGTGGGTGTAACTATTTACTGTGGCAATGACAGGTCATGCAGAGGAATGGGTTCAACTACTGCAACATAAAGTAGCAGTTGAATTATTGTTGTCCTAGTGCAATAAATGAGAGCAGGAGCGAGAGAGCAGGATTTTATCAGAATGAACAAGGGGGTTTGCTTGCCTGGTAGATCAACAGGGCCACTGGTCCTCAGAGAGGTACTCTGGAGCACTCTCTGGAGCAGGACCTATCGAGAAGGAACGGTGTCGAGAAATCAAAACACAATCATATGCAACAATATGATGCATGAACATGGCATGTAGATGTGATGTTGTTTGAGCTAACGCAGCTAGCATTCATTTGGATGAAGTCCATTTGAACCAAGAATTCAAATGCAACTCCAAGTTAAGTCTTTATAAATGCCATAAGTGTATTTTCATATATACAGCATGTATAGGTTGGTTTGTCATGCATGAAAATGGTACAGATGGATAGATTGAATTTTTCTGATAATTTTTCATATATAACTTCTTTCAATCTCAGCTACGGTTGAATTTTTGAAGTTTATATCATTTTCTGGAATTTCCTCATTTATTTTTAAACCAGAAAATGATATATTGCATCAGCATGACAGTGGCATGATGTCAGCGAGTCAAACGTGGCTGATCAGGTCAAACCTGACGTGTGGGGACCACATGTCAGTGTCATAGTTAGTTAACAGGGTTAGTTAGCTATTAAACTAATCCTAACTAAAAATTAGCAGCGCCAGGCCCCACATGTCATTGACCCACTAGGGTCAAAGCTCGATCAGCAGGGGGGTTGGATCCGGTCAATCCCGCCGGCGTTTAGCCGCCGGCGAGGCAGAACGCGGTGGAGGGGCACGGGATTCGCCTTCCGGCGACCAAACGCGTGGCGGAGACCACCTACGCGGTATCCAGGCAAGCGCGCACCCAGTGGGACACGCGGGAGGCCGTGGGGTGGATGGAGACGATGGCCACGGCAACCATGGCGGTAGTCGGAGCTACAGGAACAGCGGGTTCGACGCTACGGAGCTCGAGAGGGGCTGCGGAGTGCCTCAACGGCCTCCTGGCGTTGCACTGAGCACGGTGGTGTGCTCGGTCGCGGCCCTAGGTGACAGTGGCCACAGCGGCGACATGAACGGTGGAGCCAAGCTCTCAGCCATGACGGCAACGTTGTTAGCGGGAGGAAAGGAGCCATGAGAGAGGGGGATCGACGCAGAAGCTCACAGCGGATCGAACGGAGGGGTTGGCGAGCTCGGAGACGCGCTGAGGTCGATGGTGCGGCGATGGGGATCCACGGCGGCCGCAGATGAAGATGACGGCGATGGAGGCACTCTAGGGCCCCCGAGGCGCGTGGCTCGACGGAGAGGTTGGCGGAGACGTGGCGGAGCTTGCAGACATAGAGAGAGAGCGAGGGGGAGGCGGTAGCTACGACGGCGGCGAGCTGCGGCGATGGCAACGCTCGGGCGCGGTGAGAGAGAGCGAGGGAGAGGAGGGGAAGGAACGAGAGAGAGTGAGAGAGGTGCGGGGCGGCGCGTGGCGTCTCGCAGGGCATCCAGGCGACGAGAGGAGAGAAAGGCAGGCAGGAGGTGGCCGGGCGCGTGGGCGCGCGTGCCGGGCGCGTGCCCCTTTCCTCCTGGCGCGAGGAAGGGGACGACTAGCAGTGCCAGTCGGCTGGGCCGGCCTGTTGGGCCGCTGGGCTAGGCCGGCTGCACAGTGCCAGGCCGCAGGTAAGCACAGGTAGGCTTTTTCCTTTTTATTATTCTTTTCTATTTCTGTAATTTGTTTCCTTATTTAGTAAAATACTAAATCAACTTATTTTCTTCTGAAATTTATTGTAGGAGCTAGTTGAAATATTCCAGAGCCCCTCACATAAAAATCAGAATTATTGGACATATATAAATAAATATATCATATATATATATCCAATGCAAATAATTATCGCATTAATTCCAAATGGCCAAATAAATATTTATGAGCTCATGAAAATATTGGTTTGATTTTTATCTCTGTCTAATATTTTCAGAGAGCAACATGAACATTTTCTTGGACGTTTTTGGAGCAATTTTTTTATCTGGGTCATTTCCAGAAATGATTTCTGAGGGTTTCACAACCCCATTTCAAATTTCAATGAAATTTAAACATGATGCAAACATGAAGGCTAGCCTAGGTCATACCAGAACTAGGGATGTGACAACTCGCCCCCACTCAAAAGAATCTCATCCCGAGATTCAGGGGTCGACGGAAAGAAAGCGGGGTACTCAAGTCGAAGACGATCTTCATGCTCCGAGGTAGCTTCTCTCTCAGAATGATGAGACCACTGAACCTTGAGAAACTTGATGTTATGACGTCGAGTGACACGCTCTGCTTGATCAAGAATGCGAACAGGGTACTCTCGATATGTGAGGTTATCTTGGAGATCAAGCGTTTCATGGTCCACTCCGCGGATGGGATCCGAGAAGCAATGCCTGAGTTGAGAGACGTGGAACACATCATGAACTCGAGAGAGATTTGGGGGTAGTTCCAACTGGTAGGCAACCTCTCCTCATTTAGCGAGAATGCGAAAAGGACCAATGTAACGAGGAGCCAACTTGCCCTTGATACCGAAACGATGGGTACCCTTCAAAGGGGTAACCCGAAGGTAAGCTTTGTCGCCAACTTCATAAGCCACTTCCTTATGACTACGGTCATACTGGCTCTTTTGACGAGATTGGGCTGTTTTCAAATTCTCACGAATGATGCGAACTTGCTCTTCTGCCTCCTGAATCATGTCCGGTCCAAAGAATTGTCTTTCACCGGTTTCTGGCCAGTTCAAAGGTGTTCGACATCTTCGTCCATACAGAACCTCAAAAGGAGCTTTCTTGAGGCTGGATTGGTAGCTGTTGTTATAAGCAAACTCGGCGAAGGGAAGACACTTCTCCCAATCCATACCGAATGAGATAACACAAGCTCTAAGCATGTCTTCGAGAATTTGGTTGACCCTTTCCACCTGACCACTTGACTGAGGGTGGAAAGCGGTACTGAAAGAAAGGTGGGTGCCCATGGCAGTGTGGAAACTCTCCCAAAACTGAGAAGTGAAAAGACTACCACGGTCTGAATTGATCTCTAGTGGGACACCATGAAGTGACACTATTCGAGAAATATATAAGTCAGTGAGCTGACTAGCAGTGATACTCTCTCGAACAGGTAGGAAGTGAGCCACTTTGGAAAGACGATCAATGACTACGAAGATAGCATTATTCCCTCTCTTGGTCCTGGGAAAGCCGGTGATGAAGTCCATACCAACTTTATCCCATTTCCACTCAGGAATAGCTAAAGGCTGAAGGGTGCCAGCAGGCCTTTGATGCTCTACCTTAACGCGACGACAAACGTCGCAGTTAGCAATAAACTGAGCAATTTCTCTCTTCATCCTAGTCCACCAGAACCTCTGGCGTAGGTCCTGATACATTTTAGTACTACCGGGATGAATCGTGAGAGGAGATTCATGAGCCTCCTTAAGAATCAGTTGTCGCAGATGTTGATTCTTGGGAACCACCAAGTGATTCTCAAAGAAAACAACACATCGATCATCCATAGAGAAACATCCACCAACTCCCTTCTTAATGTTTCTCTTGATGCGGATAACACCCCTATCGAACTTCTGGTCAGAAATGATCTGATCCTCAAGGGTAGGTTTCACCACCAAGGTAGAAAGGAATTCGTGAGGAGCAATGTGAAGGTTAAGCTTACATAATTCCTCATGGAGAAGTGGTTGGCCCTGCTGCAACATGAGATTGTTGCAATAGGACTTACGACTTAGCGCATCAGCCATGACATTACCCTTGCCTGGGGTGTAGGTAATCCCTAAGTCGTAATCTGAGATCAAATCCAACCAACGTCTTTGCCTAAGGTTCAAATCTAGTTGGGTGAAGATATACTTGAGACTCTGGTGATCGGTGTAAATCTCGCAACACTTACCAAGAAGGTAATGTCGCCAGGTCTTAAGTGCATAGACTATGGCTGCAAGCTCTAGATCATGTGTAGGATAATTCTCCTCATGTGGATGCAACTGTCGAGATGCATAGGCAATCACATGGCAATCTTGCATAAGAATGCAACCTAGTCCCTGTCGTGAGGCATCACAATAGATAACAAAGTCCTTAGTGAAATCCGGTGGCACAAGTATGGGAGCAGAAGTCAGGTGTCTTTTCAGTTCCTGAAAACTGTACTCACACTGTGGGGACCACTCAAACTTTTTATCTTTCTTGAGAAGTTCCGTGAGAGGTTTGGCCACTTTGGAGAAGTTCTCAATGAAGCGGCGACAATAACTGGCTAGACCAAGGAAACTCCTACTTGCTTAACTGTTTCAGGTGGAGTTCAATCAAGAACAGCCTGAACTCGGGATTGACAGCAATGCCCTTACCAGATATCACATGGCCCAGGTAGGTCACTTCTGGCAACCAAAATTCACACTTGGAGAACTTGGCATAAAGGCGGTGCTCTCTGAGTTTCTCTAACACAAGTCTAAGATGTTCGACATGCTCTTCCTCATTCTTCGAGTAAATAAGAATATCATCGAGGTAAACCATGACGAACTTATCTAAGTACTCCATGAAGATCGAGTTCATCAAGCGAGAGAAGGTAGCTGGAGCATTGGTTAGACCAAAGGACATGACGGTGTACTCATACTGGCCATAACGAGTGATGAAAGCCGTCTTAGGAATGTCCCCATTTATGATCTTGATTTGGTGGTAGCCTAACCTCAAATCCATCTTGGAAAAGACTGAGGATCCAGCCAATTGATCATACAGGTCGTTGATCCTAGGGAGCGGATACTTGTTCTTTATCGTGACAAAATTTACGGGACGATAATCTACAACCATCCGGTCCGTACCATCCTTCTTCTTGACGAAGAGGACGGGGCAAGCCCAGGGAGAAGAACTAGGATGGATGAAACCCTTTTGCAAGGATTCATCGAGTTGTTTCTTAAGCTCGGCTAGCTATAAGGGTGCCATCTTGTAGGGTCTCCTAGTGTAACGCCCCGTGACCGATGTGCCAGGTGTCCGCCAGTTATTCGCTGTCGTTGCCTTGTCATTTGCTTGCGTGTTGCATTTCATCATGTCATCATGTGCATTGCATCATCATGTTTTTCAAAACTTGCATCTGTCCGGGTACTCCCAGTTCCTTGCGTTGTCCGTTCTGAGCCCAGACACACTTGCACGCGCCCGCGGTATGTCCGAAATATTATTTTATAAGTGGCCAGAAAATGTTCTCGGAATGGGATGAGATTTTACGTGTGGTCTTATTATAGTGTAGATAGACCGCCTGTCAAATTTCATTGCATTCGGAGTTCGTTTGATGCCCCAACGATTAACTATAGCGGCAGTATAGCCGGTCAAACGTCAGACATTTTCGATCTCCAGAAATAGTTGTCGGGTTGCTTTCCCCC
The DNA here is from genome assembly GCF_002162155.2 of Triticum dicoccoides. Lineage (NCBI taxonomy): Eukaryota > Viridiplantae > Streptophyta > Magnoliopsida > Poales > Poaceae > Triticum > Triticum dicoccoides. Next base: position 683,045,202 of record NC_041388.1, read on the forward strand.
TCTCTCTTCTCAGCCCATCACCACTCACCGTCAGGACCTACCTAATCTCTCTCGTCAGCCCGCGGCCCTCCTCGCGCGTGCGTCCGAAAAGTTGTCCCGGACCCGACCCGGGGTGTCGCCACCGTTGTGTCCGGATCATCCCCAAACGTCTACAAAACGTCACCGTTTTCTTATTTGGACTCCCTAGCTTATTTTTCCCGACCGTCCGATTACGATTGGAGGGATTCAGGCGACCCTACCCAAATCCACTCGGGATATATATTCGGATCAAACCCTAGTCCAATCCATCCATCCCCTCTCCGCCGCCAACCGACCTACCTACCTTCTTCCTCGGGATCTCCTCCCGATCCAAAGATCATCATCGTTTTCTCCACCCAACCAACCACCACCCCGGCCTCCGACCACCTCCCGCAATTTTCGCGCCGGCCACCCAAGCAGCAGCAGCAGTCTGGAGCGCCGCCCTCCACCCCGCATCCAGCCGACGCTCGATCCAGCTTGAGATCGAGGCCACATCCTCATCCCCGAGCTCTTCGAACCCCCCTCCTGCTCTGCTTCGTCCCGCTCACCGAGCCCTGTCTTGTCGCCGGTAACCAGCGCCGTCCACCTCGAGTTGCGGCCTCCTCTACTTCTCCTCAAGCCCGCAGCACCAGCTTCCCCGCGCCCCCGTCCCCTTCCTCCGTTTCTCTCTCTTGTTCATCCCTGTCTCTCACCATTCCATCTCTCTGGTTTCCGAAAACAGGAGGAGCCCCGCCATCGCCAGGGAATTGACCACCTACGTCGAAGCTCGACGCCATGGTCTTCTCCGTCAGATCCAGCACAGCCCCGACGCGCCCTCCTTCTCCTCGCCTCGAGCACCAGCGCTCCAAGGCCGGTCTTCTGCTGTTCGTCCCCGCCAGAGCCGCGCCCCGCCTGCGTTTCCCCTGCTTCACCAGAGCACGAACGACGCCAAGCCGCGTCGACCGATCCCGGCGCTCCATCTTCGACCGAAGCAGGCATGCCCAGTGCTGCTCGCCGCCATCCGCCAAGCTCCTCGCCGCCGTGCTCAAGTCCCGCCTCGCCGTGCCTCTGCTTCGTGCGGGCTGAGACGAGATGACCGCTGCTGTACGCGGGTCGTTGCGCGTTGACCCTCTCCTGGTCGAGCTGGGCTCCCAGATCCAGCCTGCCAGCAGCCAGATCCACCAAGCGCCAGGCCCAGCCTGCTTCTTTGCCGGCCGAGCGCATTCCTCCTCACCCAGCCAGCCTTCTTCCACTGAACCGGGCCAAAGCCCATGGGTGAGGCCTCCCCAGCGCCTCCTTTTTATTGCTGTTTGGGCTAGACAGATTCGGCCCAAGACACGTTTTTTTTCGCTGAACGTTTTTTTTCTCTATTTAACCAGTGCACTGCATATTTACAGAACTGCCCCCATGTTAAACTGCTAATAACTTTTGAACCATGCATCCAAATAAAACATGTCATATATGTATCACGACTATATTTTCATCTAGTTTAACAATATCCAACTTTCAATCATGTTTGACATGTTTAAAATGATGGTTGCTTTATTCTTCTCTATTAACATGTTAAAATGCTTTAAATCATAACTATTTAACCGTAGCTCCGAATTTAATAAAATTTATATGTAAATGGGGTAGAATTTTGCCTAGTTTAACATGGTGGCTTCACTTTGCATGTTTAATAACTCTAAAATTATGTTTAGGGCAGAACAGAACCAAACCTAATATATGCATATGAGGATTTACCAGAAATGTTGTTCGTTGCTTCCGGCCTCATTTAAACTTGACTAGATAGGTAGATTTACTTTGCTTCACCCGCTTGCCATGTTTAACAACATTTAATATTGTTGGGTACATAAACGAGAGAGAACTAAATAAGTCATGTGGTGTTTCGTCAATATGCAACGGAGTTGCATATTGAGCCCCACTTAACTTGTAGTGTTGTTTGTGCATTTTGCCATGCCATGCCATGCTATCATTAAACCGGACATGCATCATACTTGATTGTGCATCATGCCATGATTATGTGTTGGTTGTTTACTAGGGTGTTTGCTCTTTTCCGGTGTTGCTTCTTCGGGTTGGTTCCGATAACGTCGAGTTGTGAGGATTCGTTCGACTATGTCCGTTTGTCTTCTTCATGGACTCGTTCTTCTTCCTTGCGGGATTTCAGGAAAGATGATCATACCCTCGAAATCACTTCTATCTTTGCTTGCTAGTTGCTCGCTCTTTTGCTATGCCTATGCTGCGATACCTACCACTTGCTTATCATGCCTCCCATATTGTTGAACCAAGCCTCTAACTCACCTTGTCCTAGCAAACCGTTGTTTGGCTATGTTACCGCTTTGCTCAGCCCCTCTTATAGCGTTGTTAGTTGCAGGTGAAGACTGAATTTTGATCCATGTTGGAACATGGAGTTGATGTTCCTTGTTGGAACATGTTTACTTGTTGGGATATCACAATATATCTTATTTAATTAATGCATCTATATACTTGGTAAAGGATGGAAGGCTCGGCCTTATGCTTGGTGTTTTGTTCCACTCTTGCCGCCCTAGTTTCCATCATATCGGTGTTATGTTCCCGGATTTTGCGTTCCTTACGCGGTTGGGCTATTATGGGAACCCCTTGACAGTTCGCCTTAAGTAAAGCTTTTCCAGCAATGCCCAACATTGGTTTTACCATTTGCCACCTAGCCTTTTTTTCCCTTGGGTTTCGCGGACTCAAGGGTCATCATTACTAGTGGAGAGGGCATATCACAAAATGACATGTTGTACAAGTTAGCATAGCTTTCGGAAATGAAGGAATGAGATGCTCCAGTATCGAACAAAACTGATGCTGGATGGCAATTGACAAGGAGTGTATCAAGAATGACATCCGGATCATCATGAGCGTCTTTAGCTGAGACATGATGCACACATCCACGTTCAGTGGGAGCTGACTTGACACTGATCATCTTGCGTGATGGCTTACCACGGCCAACAGACTTCTCAGGCTGGGGTGGAGCATAGTTGGTTTGAGAGCAGTCACGTGCATAGTGTCCTGGCTCTCCGCATGTGAAGCAAGTCCCTGAAGTAGGACGTGGACCCGCATTGACAAACGGTCTACCAATAGGCATGGGTGTAGCATACTCTTGAACTAGGTGAGGTGCCACACAAGAAGGCCTCGGTGTATAACCGGGTGGAAGAGCGGAGTTCGGAACCCAAATCCGACGCTTCTGGGAACTAGAACCGGAGGAAGAACCCAAATCACGGGTGTGCTTACGAGACTCCTCATAAGTAAGATGATCTGTCTCTGCGTTAATGGCCTTGTTCACAAGAGCCTGGAATGTATTGCAATGATGCAAGTGGAGATCACGACGCAACTTGGGGTTGAGACCCTTCCGGAACCTAGCCTGCTTCTTGGCGTCTGTGGACACTTCTTCTGTAGCATAATGGGCAAGGTTCTCAAACTCTCTACTGTAAGCATCAACAACCATCTTACTTTGGGTGAAACTACAGAACTCTTCTCTCTTATGGTCAATGAGAGCCTGAGGAATGTGATGCTCACGAAAAGCCTCAGTGAAATCTCTCCAGGTGGTTATCTGGCCAGCTGGAAGCATAGCCTCATAGTTCTGCCACCAATGACTAGGAGGACCTTCCAGGTGGTATGTAGCATAGGTGACCTTGTCATCTTCAGCTACGTTCATGGAACGCAGCTTGTGTGTGATACTACGGATCCAGTCATCTGCATCGAGTGGTTCAATGGAATGATGGAAGGTAGGTGGTTTCAAATCAATGAAATCATAGATGGTCGCTGACTCTTTGCACTGAGGTGCGGTGTTCTCCTCTATACGTGATAACAAGCGGTTGGTCTCACGCTTGTTCATCTCAACCTCTAGCATGAACTTTGCCAACAAAGGCTGGTCGGGAGGATCCTCATCCCTACCATCTCCGTGGTTCCGGCTACGAGCAACAGAATTTCGGTTAACCGGCAACATCCTGAAGAACGAAACCAAGGAAACAAGGATGGATTCAGCATCATCATAAGGATGTAGAATATAGTACAAGGAAAATACTATCTCTTGAACTCCTAGGATAATTCCGGCAGCATAACGGCAGTAAAATGCTCAAAATGAGGCATCCTGCAAATGATGGGGTAGCACCATACTCAACATCATCACTTAAGGTTCTGAGATATTACTAAACAGACTACACCGGAAGTACTTGAACTGGGATAAGACTCTGATCAACCAATCCTAAGAGACTACAGAGTAGTAACACGTGATCCTGATAGACGGAAGAGGAAGCCTTGTTCCTTAACCCCATAAGAAAGATAGGATGACTCAGATCAGAAGGGCATGAGGTATAAGGAGTAAAAAGAGCCTTACGTTCCCTTCCACAATCAATTCCCCTATATAGCTAAAGAATTTCTAGACTCAACTTCGACCAGGTTGGCTTGGTAATCCTACAGGCAGTCAGGCTCTGATACCAAAGCTGTCGGGACCCCGATTCCAAGTCACATCGATCTAGCCGGTAACACCTCATATCACTTTGCGGCCTCACGCACGGTATTCCCACGGGTGTCGCCTTACCCTGGCCCGGGACCGTTTGCGCCTTTTGGCTCACGTATATGATTGTGTTGCTAGCATCCGTATGACAGAGAACCCGGGCCGACATGGCTAGTCGTGAACCCTAAGCGGCACTAACCTATGGGGACAGGCATACATGATTCACATCGAGCATGTCGGTCAGCAGCGTGTGAATCCGGGCTGTAGCACTGGGCTAACAGGACTCCGGGGAACCCGGGCTGTAGCAGGCTAGGCAGGTCTCCGGATGTCACCGCGTGACATTTCCCCTAAGGGATAGACACAGGAACGAAGTGAAACACATGCCGGCCAGTCAAGTGTCCTGAGCAGTAGTGCTGGGCTAGCAGGACTCCGGTGAACCAGGCTGTAGCGGACTACTCTGTCTCAAGGAAGCACTAGACTACATTTCCCCATAAGAGAGGCTGCCAAGGATAAACAACTAGATTGTCGGATCCCACACATAGCAATACACGTCACACGTACGCATAACATGCAAGTATGTGTTGTACAACATGGCATCACAACATAACGCAAACTCATATAGATAAAGGCTCAGAAGAGCTAGATAGCTTTAAATACAAACAGAGGTCACATGACCCATCATTCAGAGCATACAAGCAACGGAAGCATTACATGTCTGAGTACAGACAACTACAAAAGAAAAAGGCTGAGAAACCTAACTATCTGCAAGTCCCTCCCAAGGGTACAAGATCGTAGCTGAGGTAACAAGCTACTTGTCGAAGTCCAAGCGGTACTACTAGTGAGACAGATGTCTCACCTACAAAACATAAATAAAGCAAATGTGAGTACAAAGGTACTCAGCAAGACTTACATCAGATTCTATCATACATGCATTAGCATCAAGAAGGCAATGTGGGGTATAGTTGCAGCAAGCCATCTTTGACTCAGTGGCTATCATGTTCTATGACTACGAGAAACTTCTTTGAGGTGAGGCAGCGCACACGAGTCCACTAATCACCACATCAATACACTACTATGGATTCATCCCCGTCTTCTTACGAGAAGGCCATCCATAGCACTCACACTTGTCTTGAGCATTTTAGATTATCCACTTCAAGTTGTCTATGTACCACGTAAGCATCCAAGAAGTCCATAACCGAGGACACGACTATTCAAATAGATCATGATAACCCTGCAGGGGTGTACTTCTTCACACACGCTCTCACCACTTATCACCATGTACACGTCATGTACCTCGGCAACCTTCAAGCGGAAGCCTGGCGAGGGTGTCGGCCATGACCTGACTAACCACACAAGTCTCTCATCCAGGTTTATCGCCTATTCGGGTTCCATCCACAAGGAGATCCGGCCGGGGTATCGCTCACGGCCCCAAACGATGTGAGCAGGGTTCCCAAGCCCACCATCCGGGTGCCACTTGGTACACCGTGCCACTGTGCCTAGTCTGTCCCAAGCCCACCTGGTCGGGTGCCACTTGGTAGACTACTAACACTACCTACAAACACCAGAAACTAATTGCAACTCCTGGACAGAGATCAAGTTGGCTAATAAGTCGAGAGGGGCACTTAAGCATTCCAATGTGTGGCAGTATTTAATCATTGGACAACATACCGGAACTCAGTGCTTAAGGATGGTTCTAGTGAGACAACCCACCATGTACTCATACATGGCCTCTCACCGCTACCTTTACCAAATCGTGTTCACACGCTTAACTCTTAGCACCAGAACATATCGTAACACTCCAATTCATTCCCAATGAATCAGACCTGACATACTCTAAGCAATAGCAGGAAATGCATGGTAGGAACACAACATGGCTCAATCAACTCCTACACATGCTAGTGGGTTTAAACTATTTACTGTGGCAATGACAGGTCATGCAGAGGAATGGGTTCAACTACCGCAGCATAAAGTAGCAGTTGAATTGTTGTTGTCCTAATGCAATAAATGAGAGCAGGAGCGATAGAGTATGATTGTATCAGAATGAACAAGGGGGTTTGCTTGCCTGGTAGATCAATAGGGGGCACTGCTCCTCAGACAGGTACTCTGGAGCACTCTCCGGAGCAGGACCTATCGAGAAGGAACGGTGTTGACAAATCAAAACACAATCATATGCAATAATATGATGCATGAACATGGCATGTAGATGTGATGTTGTTTGAGCTAATGCAGCTAGCATTCATTTGGACAAAGTCCATTTGAACCAAGAATTCAAATGCAACTCCAAGTTAAGTCTTTATAAATGCCATAAGTGTGTTTTCATATATAGAGCATGTATAGGTTGGTTTGTCATGCATGAAAATGGTACAGATGGATAGATTGAATTTTTCTGATAATTTTTCATATATAACTTATTTCAATCTGAGCTACGGTTGAATTTCTATGAATTTTTGAAGTTTATATCATTTTCTGGAATTTCCTGATTTATTTTTAAACCAGAAAATGATATATTGAGTCAGCATGACAGTGGCATGACGTCAGCGAGTCAAACGTGGCTGATCAGGTCAACCTGACGTGTGGGGTCCACACGTCTGTGTCATAGTTAGTTAACAGAGTTAGTTAGCTATTAAACTAATCCTAACTAAAAATTAGCAGGGCCGGGCCCCACATGTCATTGACCCACTAGGGTCAAAGCTAGGTCAGCAGGGGGGTTGGACCCGGTCAATCCCGCCGGCGTTTAGCCGCCGGCGAGGCAGAAAATGGCGGAGGGGCACGAGATTCGCCTTCCGGCGACCAAACGCACGGTGGAGACCACCTACGCGATGCCCAGGCTCGCGCGCACCCAGTGGGACACGCGGGAGGCCGTGGGGTGGCCGGAGACGATGGCCACGGCAACCATGGAGGTGGCCGGAGCAACAGGAACAGCGGGTTCGGTGCTACGGAGCTCGAGAGGGGCTACGGAGTGTCTCGACGCCTCTTGGCGTTGCACTGAGCACGGTGGTGTGCTCGGTCGCGACCCTAGGTGACAGTGGCCACGGCGGCGGCATGAACGGCGGAGCCGAGCTCTCAGCCGCGATGGCAACGGTGTTAACGGGAGGAAAGGAGCCATGAGAGAGGGGGGGGATCGACGCAGAAGCGCACAGCGGATCGAACGGAGGGGTTGGCGAGCTCGGGGACATGCTGAGGTCGACGGTGCAGTGATGGGGATCCACGGCGGCCGGAGATGAAGACGACGGCGATGGAGGCACTCCAGGGCCTCCCGAGGCGCGTGGCTCGACAGAGAGGTAGGCAGAGACGTGGCGGAGCTTGTAGAC
>NC_041388.1:683053375-683088861 GCF_002162155.2 Triticum dicoccoides
GAGAGAGAGAGAGAGAGAGCGAGGGGGAGGCGGTAGCTACGATGGCGGCGATCTGCGGTGACGGCAGCGCTCGGGCGCGGTGAGAGAGAGCGAGGGAGAGGAGGGGAAGGAATGAGAGAGAGTGGGAGAGGTGCGGGGCGGCGCATGGCGTCGCGCGGGGCATCCAGGCGACGAGGGGAGAGACAGGCAGGCAGGAGGTGGCCGGGCACGTGGCCGCGCGTGCCCCTGTCCTCCTGGCGCGAGGAAGGGGATGACTGGCAGTGCCAGTCGGCTGGGCCGGCCTGCTGGGCCGCTGGGCCAGGCCGGCTGCACAGTGCCAGGCCACAGGTAAGCACAGGTAGGCTTTTTCCTTTTTGTTATTCTTTTCTATTTCTGTAATTTGTTTCCTGATTTAGTAAAATACTAAATCAACTTATTTTTTCTGAAATTTATTGTAGGAGCTAGTTGAAATATTCCAGAGCCCCTCACATAAAAATCAGAATTATTGGACATATATAAATAAATATATCATATATATATCCAATGCAAATAATTATTGCATTAATTCCAAATGGCCAAATAAATATTTATGAGCTCATGAAAATATTGGTTTGATTTTTATCTCTGTCCAATATTTTCAGAGAGCAACATGAACATTTTCTTGGACCTTTTTGGAGCAATTTTTTTATCTGGGTCATTTCCAGAAATGATTTCTGAGGGTTTCACAATCCCCATTTCAAAATTCAATGAAATTTAAACATGATGCAAACATGAAGGGTAGCCTAGGTCATACCAGAACTAGGGATGTGACACTAGTTCATCTCTTGTATCCAAACCTCAGATTGGTACCTGTGGGTTGCTAGTAGTGTTGATTACTCCTTGTAGTTGATGCTAGTTGGTTTACTTGGTGGAATATCATATGTTCTGATCCATTATGCATATTGATACCCCTCTGATTTTGAACATGAATGCTTTATGAGTAGTTACGTTTGTTCCTGAGGACATGGGAGAAGTCTTGCTATTAGTAGTCATGTGAATTTGGTATTCGTTCAATATTTTGATGAGATGTATGTTGTCATCCCTCTAGTGGTGTCATGTGAACATCGACTACATGAAACTTCACCATTGTTTGGGCCTAGAGGGAGGCATTGGGAAGTAATAAGTAGATGATGGGTTGCTAGAGTGACAGAAGCTTAAACCCTAGTTTATGTGTTGCTTCATAAGAGGCTGATTTGGATCCATATGTTTCATGCTATGGTTAGGTTTACCTTAATACATCTGTTGTAGTTGCTGATGCTTGCAATGGGGGTAAATCATAAGTGGGATGCTTTTCCAAGTAAGTATAGCGCCCAAGCACCGGTCCACCCACATATCAAATTATCAAAGTACCAAACGTGAATCATATGAACGTGATGAAAACTAGCTTGACGATAATTCCCATGTGTCCTCGGGAGCACTTTTCTCTATATAAGAAATTCTCCAGGCATGTCCTTTGCTACAAAAAGGATTGGGCCATCTTGCTGCACTTTATTTACACTTGTTACTTGTTACTCGTTACCAATTACCTTATCACAAAACTATTTGTTACCGATAATTTCAGTGCTTGCAGAGAATACCTTGCTGAAAACCGCTTATCATTTCCTTCTGCTCCTCGTTGGGTTCGACACTCTTACTTATCGAAAGGACTATGATAGATCCCCTATACCTGTGGGTCATCAAGACTCTTTTCTGGCGCCGTTGTCGGGGAGTGAAGCGCCTTTGGTAGGTGGAATTTGGTAAGGAAAAAATTATATAGTGTGCTGAAATTTACTGTCACTTGTTACTATGGAAAGTAATCCTTTGAGGGGCTTGTTCGGGGTATCTTCACCCCGACCAGTAGAGAAAATAGTTGCTCCTCAACCTACTGGACCTATTGAAAATGAAATTTTTTACTTTGAAATTCCTCCGGGTATGATAGAGAAACTGCTAGCTAATCCTTTTGCAGGAGATGGAACATTGCATTCCGACTTACACTTAATCTATGTGGATGAAGTTTGTGGATTATTTAAGCTTGCAGGTATGCCCGATGATGTTATCAAGAAGAAGGTCTTCCCTTTATCTTTGAAGGGAGATGCATTGACATGGTATAGGCAATGTGATGATCTGGGATCATGGGACTATAAGTGATTGAAATTGGAATTTCACCAGAAGTTTTATCCTATGCATCTTGTTCATCGTGATCGTAATTATATATATAATTTTTGGCCTTGCGAAGGAGAAAGCATCGCTCAAGCTTAGGGGAGGCTTAAGTCAGTGTTATATTCATGCCCCAATCATGAGCTCTCAAGAGAAATGATTATTCAAAAATTTTATGCTCGACTTTCTGACAACAATCGCTCCATGCACGATACTTCTTGTACTGGTTCCTTTATGATGAAGACTATTGAATTCAAATGGAATTTATTGGAGAGAATTAAACGCAACTCTGCAGATTTGGATCTCGGCGAAGGTAAGGAGTCAGGTATAACACCTAAGTTTGATTGTGTTAAATCTTTTATGGATACCGATGTTTTCCGTAAATTTAGCACTAAATATGGACTTGACTCTAAGATAGTAGCTTCTTTTTGTGAATACTTTGCTACTCATGTTGATCTCCGTAAGGAAAAGTGGTTTAAATATAATCCTCCCATTGAAGTAAAAGTAGTTGCATCTATTAAAGTTGAAGAAAAGACTATCACTTATAATGATCCTATTGTTCCTACTGCTTATGTTGAGAAACCACATTTCCCTGTTAGAATAAAGGATCATGCTAAAGTTTCAACTATATTCAACAGAAGTAATATTAGTACACACAAACGCCTTGAGCAAGTTAAAGTTGAACCTAATATTTCTATGGTTAAAGATCTCTTGGCTGATAATATTGATGGGCATGTTATTTACTTCTATGATGAGACTGCTAGAATTGCTAGATCGGATACTAAAAATAAACATAGACCTGTTGTAGGCATGCCTGTTATTTCTGTTAAAATAGGAGATCATTGCTATCATGGATTATGTGATATGGGTGCTAGTGCAAGTGCAATACATCATTCCTTATACAAAGAAATTATGCATGATATTGCACCACTGAGATAGAAGATACCGATGTTACCATTAAGCTTGCCAATAGAGATACTATTTCACCAATTGGGATTGTTAGAGATATTGAAGTCTTGTGTGGGAAGGTTAAATATCCTGCTGATTTTCTTATTCTTGGTTCGCCACAAGATAGCTTTTGTCCCATTATATTTGGTAGACCCTTCTTAAATATTGTTAATGCTAAGAGAGACTGCAATAAGGATATTGTTTCTATATGTTTAGGGGATATGTCTCATGAGTTTAATTTTTATAAATTTCGTAGACAACCCCGTGATGAAGAATTGCCTAGTAAAGATGAAATTATTGGTCTTGCTTCTATTGCCGTGCCTCCTACTGATCCTTTAGAACAATATTTGCTAGACCATGAAAATGATATGTTTATGAATGAAAGAAGGGAAATAGATGAAGTATCTTTAAACAAGGACCTATTCTGAAACATAACTTGCCTGTTGAAATCCTAGGGGATCCTCCTCCACCCAAGGGTGATCCCGTGTTGGAGCTTAAACCATTACCTGATACTCTTAAATATGCTTATCTTGATGAAAAGAAGATATATCATGTTATTATTAGTGCTAACCTTTCAGAGAAGGAGGAAGAGAAATTATTGAAAACTCTGAAGAAGCATTGTGCTGCTATTGGATATACTCTTGATGATCTTAAGAGCATTAGTCCCACTATATGTCAACACAAAATAAATTTGTACAAAGACGCCAAACCAGTTATTGATCACCAAAGACGGCTAAATCCTATGATGAAAGAAGTGGTAAGAAAGGAAATATTAAAGCTCCTTGAGGCAGGTATAATTTATCCCGTTGCTGATAGTCAGTGGGAAGTCCTGTCAATTGTGCCCCTAAGAAGGGAGGTATTACCGTTGTTCCTAATGATAAAGATGAATTGATTCCGCAAAGAATTATTACAGGTTATAGGATGGTAATTGATTTCTGCAAATTAAATAAAGCTACTAAAAAGATCATTACCCTTTGCCTTTTATTGATCAAATGCTAGAAAGATTATCCAAACATACACATTTTTGCTTTCTAGATGGTTACTCTGGCTTCTCTCAAATACCTGTGTCAGCTGATGATCAAGCAAAGACCACTTTTACTTGCCCTTTCAGTACTTTTGCTTATAGATGTATGCCTTTTGGTTTATGTAATGCACCTGCTACCTTTCAAAGATGCATGATGGCTATATTCTCTGACTTTTGTGAAAAGATTTGTGAGGTTTTCATGGACGATTTCTCTATTTATGGATCCTCTTTTGATGATTTCTTGAGCAACCTTGATCGAGTTTTGCAGAGATGTGAAGAAACTAATCTTGTTCTGAATTGGGAGAAATGCCACTTTATGGTTAATGAAGGTATTTTCTTGGGGCATAAAATTTCTGAAAGAGGCATTGAAGTTGATAAACCTAAAGTTGATGCTATTTAAAAGATGCCATGTCCCAAGGACATTAAAGGTATAAGAAGTTTTCTGGGTCATGCCGGTTTTTATAGGAGGTTCATTAAGGACTTCTCAAAAATTTCTCGGCCCCTGACTAATCTATTACAAAAAGATATTCCTTTTATCTTTGATGATGATTGTGTAGAAGCATTTGAAATACTTAAGAAAGCATTGATTTCTGCACCTGTTGTTTAGCCACCTGATTGGAATTTACCCTTTGAAATTATGTGTGATGCTAGTGATTACGTTGTAGGTGTTGTTCCAGGGCAAATAGTTGATAAGAAATTAAATGTTATTCAATATGCTAGCAAAACTGTAGACAATGCCCAGAGAAATTATGCTACTACTGAAAAAGAATTTTTAGCAGTTGTATTTGCTTGTGATAAGTTCAGACCTTATATTGTTGATTCTAAAGTAAATATTCACACTGATCATGCTGCTATTAAATACCTTATGGAAAAGTAAGATGCTAAACCTAGACTTATTAGATGGGTTCTCCTGCTACAAGAATTTGATTTGCATATTATTGATAGAAAGGGAGCTGAGAACCCCGTTGCAGACAACTTGTCTAGGTTAGAAAATGTTCTTGATGACCCACTACCTATTGATGATATCTTTCCTAATGAACAATTAAATGTCATAAATGCTTCTCGTACTGCTCCATGGTATGCTGATTATGCTAATTATCTTGTTGCTAAATTTATACACCTAGTTGCACATACCAGCAAAAGAAAAAGTTCTTCTATGATTTGAGACATTACTTTTGGGATGACCCACATCTTTATAAAGAAGGAGTAGATAGTATTATTAGACGTTGTGTACCTGAGCATGAACAGGAACAGATCCTATGCAAGTGTCACTCCGAGGCTTATGGAGGACACCATGCTGGAGATAGAACTACACATAAGGTATTGCAATCCGGTTTTATTGGCCCACTCTCTTCAAGGATGCCCGTAATTTTGTCTTGTCTTGTGATGAATGTCAAAGAATTGGTAATATTAGTAGACGTCAAGAAATGCCTATGAATTATTCACTTGTTATTGAACCATTTGATGTTTGGGGCTTTGATTATATGGGACCTTTTCCTTCCTCTAACGGGTATACACATATTTTAGTCGTTGTTGATTACGTTACTAAGTGGGTAGAAGCTATTCCAACTAGTAGTGCTGATCATAACACCTCTATTAAGATGCTTAAAGAAGTTATTTTCCCGAGATTTGGAGTCCCTGGATATTTAATGACTGATGGTGGTTCACATTTTATTCATGGTGCTTTTCATAAAATGCTTGCTAAATATGACATTAATCATAGAATTGCATCCCCATATCACCCACAGTCTAGTGGTTAAGTAGAATTGAGTAACAGAGAGCTTAAATTAATTTTGCAAAAGACTGTTAATAGATCTAGAAATAATTGGTCCAAGAAACTTGATGATGCATTATGGGCTCACAGAACTCCATACAAAAATCCTATGGGTATGTCTCCGTATAAAATGGTTTATGGTAAAGCATGTCATTTACCTCTTGAGCTAGAACATAAGGCATATTGGGCCATTAAAGAGCTCAATTATGATTTCAAACTTGCCGGTGAGAAGAGGTTATTTGACATTAGCTCACTTGATGAGTGGAGAACCCAAGCCTCTGAGAATGCCAAACTATTTAAAGAAAAAGTTAAAAGATGGCATGATAAAAGGATACAAAAGCATGAGTTCAATGTAGGTGATTATGTATTGTTATACAACTCTCGTTTAAGATTTTTTGCAGGAAAACTTCTCTCTAAATGGGAAGGTCCCTACGTTATCGAGGAGGTTTATCGTTCCGGTGCCATAAAAATTAACAACTTCGAAGGCACAAATCCGAAGGTGGGGAACGGTCAAAGAATCAAACATTATATCCCAGGTAATCCCATAAATGTTGAAACTAATAATTGAAACCGTAGCCCCGGAGGAATACATAAGGGACACTTTCCGGAACATTTCAGACTCCGAAAAGGAATAGGTACGTGGTACGGTAAGTAAACCGACTCCAAAACAGTTCTAATGGCAATTTTTCTCAGTTTTGGAATATTTAGAAAAATAGGAAAATAAGAAGCATACCGGAAAGGACACGAGGCTTCCACGAGGGTGGAGGGTGCGCCCTACCCCCCTGGGCGCGCCCCCTGCCTCGTGGGCACCTCGTGCGCCTTCTGGACTCCGTTTTCTTGCACGATACTTCTTTTGGTCGGTAAAATTCATTATATAATCTGCCAAAGGTTTTGACCATCGTATCACGCAAAAATCTCATGTTCTTGTTTCGAGCTAGCATCATGTCGTCTCCCTCCTCCTCCAACAATGAGGACAACGATGCTTGGCTAATGAAGATAGAGCTGAAGAGACAAGAGCCCAGAAAGATCCACAAGGATGATGGGATCAAGAAGTCCACGGAGGACCAAGTTCCAGCAGCAGAAGACATCCTTCAACTTGATCACGATCTTCTTACCCCAACTGAGATTGAAGCTTTCAAGATGATTGAGTTAGCTCGTATACAAAACAAATATCTCACACGTGAAAATATTTTGTTGAAGGAGCATATCATCGTACTCAAGGGCATTATCTGCAAGTTGGAGGACCTCCTACGCTCGATGTGCGACTATCCATCACCACCAACACCCTCGTCACCAACAAAGAAGTAAATATAAACACATGGGTATGGGCACTCCCCTTGGCAACTGCCAAGCTTGGGGGAGTGCCCCGATATCGTATCACCATCACTTTTATCTTTACCATTTTTCTTAGTTCGATCCTTTTGATAATATCTTGATCTAGTAGAATAAAGTTTTAGTATGATCCAATTGTGAGTTTTGCTTTATGATCCCTCTATGTAATCGAGTCCATGAGCTATATAATAAAGATTAGTGTTGACTCAAGGGCTTAATTATTTTGCTATGATCTTGAGGGAATTAAATAAAATAAAAGAGAAAGAATAAAAATAGATCATATTGATCTTATGGAGAGTAATGACTTCACATATAAAGAGTATGATGATTAAAAGTTGTTGAGAGTTGACAAACATAGTTTTGGTCATCATTGCAATTAATAGGAAGTAATAAATAAAGAGAGGTTTCACATATAAATATACTATCTTGGACATCTTTTATGATTGTGAGCACTCATTAAAGTATGACATGCTAAGAGTTGATGTTGGACAAGGAAGACAATGTAATGGGTTATGTTTTGTTACATATGAGATAAATTATATTGTCACGGATCATCCAACATGTTGAGCTTGCCTTTCCCTCTCTTGCTAGCCAATTTCTTTGCACCAAGTAGAGATACTACTTGTGCTTCCAAATATCCCTAAACCCAGTTTTGCCATGAGAGTCCACCATATCTACCTATGGATTGAGTAAGATCATTCAAGTAAGTTGTCATCGGTGCAAGCAATAAAAATTGCTCTCTAAATATGTATGACTTATTAATGTGGATAAAATAAGCTTTATACGATCTTGTGATGTGGAAGAAATAAAAGTGACGAACTGCATAATAAAGGTCCATATCCCAAGTGGCAATATAAAGTGACTTTCTTTTGCATTAAGATTTTGTGCATCCAACCATAAAAGCGCATGACAACCTCCGCTTCCCTCTGCGAAGGGCCTATCTTTTACTTTTATCTTCTACCTTACATAAGAGTCATGGTGATCTTCACCTTTCCTCTTTACATTTTATCCTTTGGCAAGCACAATGTGTTGGAAAGATGCTGATATATATAGCTAATTGGATGTGAGTCTTCATGAACTATTATTGTTGACATTACCCTTGAGATAAAACGTTGGGATGCAAAACTATAAGCCCCTATCTTTCTCTGTGTCCGATTAAAACTTCATACCCATAAATATTGCGTGAGTGTTAGCAATTGTGAAAGACTAAAAGATGGTTGAGTATGTGGACTTGCTGAAAAGCTCTTATATTGACTCTTTCCTATGTTATGATAAATTTCAATTGCCTCAATGGCTGAGATTAGAGTTTGTTGGTTCTCAATGAAGTTTATGATTCATACTTGAATTTGTGATTGAATTGTTACTTTAGCATAAGAGATCATATGACAATCTATATATATATGTTGCTGTTCTAAGATCATGATGCCCTCATGTCCGTATTTTATTTTTATCGACACCTCTATATGTAAACATGTGGACATATTTTTCGACTTCGGCTTTCGCTTGAGGACAAGCAAGGTCTAAGCTTGGGGGAGTTGATATGTCCATTTTGCATCATGCTTTTATATCGATATTTATTGCATTATGGACTGTTATTACACATTATTTCACAATACGTACGCCTGTTCTCTCTTATTTTACAAGGTTTACATAAAGAGGGAGAATGCCGGCAGCCGGAATTCTGGGCTGGAAAAGGAGCAAATATTAGAGACCTATTCTGCACAGCTCCAAAAGTCCTGAAACTTCACGGAAATTATTTCCAGAATATATAAAAAATACTGAGCACAAGAAGTACCAGAGGGGGGCCACCCACCAGCCACAAGGGTGGGGGCGAGCCCTACCCCCCTAGGCGTGCCCCCCCTACCTCGTGGGCCCCCTGGTGGCCCTCCGATGCCCATCTTCTGCTATATGGAGTCTTTCGTCGAGGAAAAAATCATAAGAAAGCTTACGGGACGAGACTCCACCGCCACGAGGCGGAACCTTGGCGGAACCAATTTAGGGCTCCGGCGGAGCTGTTCTACCGAGGAAACTTCCCTCCGGGAGGGGGAAATCATCACCATCGTCATCACCAACGATCCTCTCATAGGGAGGGGGTCAATATCCATCAACATCTTCACCAGCACCATCTCATCTCAAACCCTAGTTCATCTCTTGTATCCAATCTTTGTATCCAAATCTCAGATTGGTACCTATGGGTTGCTAGTAGTGTTGATTACTCCT
The DNA here is from genome assembly GCF_002162155.2 of Triticum dicoccoides. NCBI lineage: Eukaryota > Viridiplantae > Streptophyta > Magnoliopsida > Poales > Poaceae > Triticum > Triticum dicoccoides. The sequence goes on from NC_041388.1 coordinate 683,062,828, forward strand.
TGTAGTTGATGCTAGTTGGTTTACTTGGTGGAAGATCATATGTTCAGATCCATTATGCATATTAATACCCCTCTGATTATGAACATGAATATACTTTGTGAGTAGTTACGTTTGTTCCTGAGGACATGGAAGAAGTCTTGCTATTAGTAGCCATGCGAATTTGGTATACGTTCGATATTTTGATGAGATGTATGTTGTCATCCCTCTAGTGGTGTCATGTGAACATCGACTACATGACACTTCACCATTGTTTGGGCCTAGAGGGAGGTATTGGGAAGTAATAAGTAGATGATGGGTTGCTAGAGTGATAGAAGCTTAAACCCTAGTTTATGTGTTTCTTCGTAAGGGGCTGATTTGGATCCATATGTTTCATGCTATGCTTAGGTTTACCTTAATACTTCTGTTGTAGTTGCGGATGCTTGTAATGGGGGTTAATCATAAGTGGGATGCTTGTCCAAGTAAGGACAGCACCCAAGCACTAGTCCACCCACATATCAAATTATCAAAGTACCGAACGCGAATCATATGAACGTGATGAAAACTAGCTTGATGATAATTCCCATGTGTCCTCAGGAGCGCTTTTCTCTATATAAGAAATTTTCCAGGCTTGTCCTTTGCTATAAAAAGGATTGGGCCATCTTGCTGCACTTTGTTTACACTTGTTACTTGTTACTCGTTACCAATTACCTTATCACAAAACTATCTGTTACCAATAATTTCAGTGCCCGCAGAGAATACCTTGCTGAAAACCGCTTATCATTTCCTTCTGCTCCTCGTTGGGTTCGACACTCTTTCTTATCGAAAGGACTACGATAGATCCCCTATACTTGTGGGTCATCAGGCCCTAGTGACAAGCATTAAGCATAGCAAAGTCATAACAACATCAATCTCAGAACATAATGGATACTTGGGATCAAACCCTAACAAAACTAACACGATTATGATAAATCTCATCCAACCCATCACCGTCCAGCAAGCCTATAATGGAATTACTCACGCAAGGCGGTGAGCATCATGAAATTGGTGATGGAGGAAGGTTGATGATGACGATGGCGATGGATTCCCCTCTCCGGAGCCCCGAATGGACTCCAGATCAGCCCTCCTGAGAGAGATTAGGGCTTGGCAACGGCTCCATATCGTAAAACGCGATGAATCCTTCTCTCTGATTTTTTTTTCTCCCCGAACGTGAATATATAGAGTTGGAGTTGAGGTCGGTGGAGCACCAGGGGGCCCACGAGGCAGGGGGCACGCCCAGGGGGGTAGGCCCCCCCCACCCTCGTGGATAGGGTGTGGGCCCCCTGGCCTTGATTCTTTCGCCAGTATTTTTTATATATTCCGAAAATATTATCCGTTGATTTTCAGGTCATTCCGAGAACTTTTATTTCTGCACAAAAATAACACCATGTCAATTCTGCTGAAAACAGCGTCAGTCCGGGTTAGTTCCATTCAAATCATGCAAGTTAGAGTCCAAAACAAGGGCAGAAGTGTTTGCAAAAGTAGATACGTTGGAGACGTATCAACTCCCCCAAGCTTAAACCTTTGCTTGTCCTCAAGCAATTCAATTGACAAACTGAAAGTGATAAATAAAAACTTTTACAAACTCTGTTTGCTCTTGTTGTTGTCAATATGTAAAGCCAGCATTCAAGTTTTCAGCAAAGATTATGAACTAACCATATTCACAATAACATTTAGGTCTCATGTTTACTCATATCAATGGCATAATAAACTAGCGAGCAATAATAATAAGGGATAATTAGATTTATGCCCCTAGTTGTGTCCCACTTGTCTGTTTTACCCCTAATTCCCAAAAGTCACTGGTTCTGTCCAAGTCACTTTGATCCTCTTATGCTTTTGCCCTTCGACCGCTTGACCGTTAGTTTGAAAACTTCATAACTAATTCATACAAAATCAAAAAAATGCAAATAAGATACCAAAATGTTCAGAAAAATATCACCTACATGTCAGTGTCATTTGCATTCATGAAAAAAGTGTTGGAAAGTGCACATCCGAGTTTTAGCTCTTTTGATACCACCATGAATAGTAAACTCTAAAAAAATTCAAAAAAAATCAAAAAAATATGGTGGCAAAGAACGACAAGTGTTCTAAATGCTTGCCAAGTTTAATTAGGGAACGACATTCGTGGAAGTCGTGGCAAAAAAATAATCCATTTTGGAGTGCTGGTTGTTTTTTTGGCCGCAGCACCCGTGAATGTTATTCCCTGATGAAACTTGGCAGACACTTAAAACATTTTTCATTCTTTGCCACCAAATTATTTTTGAATTTTTTTGAACTTTTTTAGATTTTACTATTCATGGTGGTAGCATAAGAGCTAAAACTCGGATGGGCACTTTCCAACACTTTTTTCATGGATGCAAATGACACTGACATATAGGTGATGTTTTTCTGAACATTTTGGTATCTTATTTGCATTTTTTCTGATTTAGTATGAATTAGTTATGAAGTTTTCAAACTGATGGTCAAAGGGCAAAAGCATAAGAGGAGCAAAGTGATTTGGACAGAACCGGTGACTTTTGGGAATTAGGGGTAAAACAGACGAGTGGGACACAACTAGGGGCATAAATCTAATTATCCCTAATAATAAATATCTGATGACAACACTTTCTCAAAACAATCATAATATGATATAACAAGATGGTATCTTACTAGCCCTTTCTGAGACCGTAAAACATAAATGCAGAGCACCCCTGAAGATCAAGGGCTAACTAGAAATTGTAATTCATGGTAAAAGAGATACAGTCACAGTGATACTCAATGTAAACTAATAATAATACATCCAAATGACAGCGGTGCTCTCCAACTGGTGCTTTTTAGTAAGAGGATGATGACTCAACATAAAAGTAAATAGATAGGCCCTTCTCAGAGGGAAGCAGTGATTTGTAGAGGTGCCAGAGCTCGATTTTGAAATAGAGATGAATAATATTTTGAGTGGTATACTTTCATTGTCAACATAACAACCGAGAGATCTTGATATCTTCCATGCTACACACATTATAGGCGGTTCCCAAGCAGAATGGTAAAGTTTATACTCCCCCCTACCACCAACAAACATCAATCCATGGCTTGTCCGAAACAACGGGTGCCTCCAACTAACAACAATCCTGGGGGAGTTTTGTTTGCAATTATTTTGATTTGATTTGAGCATGGGACTGGGCATCCCGGTGACCAGACATTTTCTCGTGAGTGAGGAGCGGAGTCCACTCCTCTTGAGAATAATCCGCCTAGCATCAAAGATATAGACAACCCTATTTGATACATGATCTATTCGAGCATACAAAACAGAATTTCATTTGAAGGTTTAGAGTTCGGCACATACAAATTTACTTGGAACGGCAAGTAGATACCACATATAGGAAGGTATGGTGGACTTACATGGAATAACTTTGGGGTTTATGGAGTTGGATGCACAAGAAGTATTCCCGCTTAGTACAAGTGAAGGCTAGAAAGAGATTGGGAAGCGACTAGCTAGAGAGCGACAACATTCATGACCATGCATTAAAATTAATCAACACTGAATGCAAGCATGAGTAGGATATAATTCACCATGGACATAAATATCGTGGAGGCTATTTTGATTTTGTTTCAACTACATGCGTGAACATGTGCCAAGTCAAGCCACTCGAATTGTTCAAAGGAGGATACCACCCTATCATACCACATCACAACCATTTAGTTAGCATGTTGGCCCGCAAGGTAAACCATTATAAACTCCTAGCAAATTAAGCATGGCATGAGCAACTATAATCTCTAATTGTCATTGCAAACATGTTTCATTCATAATAGGCTAAATCAGGAACGATGAACTAATCATATTTACAAAAACAAGAGAGGTCGAGTTCATACCAGCTTCTCTCATCTCAATCAGTCCATCATATATCGTCATTATTGCCTTTCACTTGCACAACCGAACGGTGTGGATAATAATAATAGTGCACGTGCATTGGACTAAGCTGGAATCTGCAAGCATTCAATACAAGGGAGAAGACAAGGTAATATGGGCTCTTGGTTAGATCAACAATAATTCAAATGAGAGCCGCTTCAACATTTTCATCATGGTCTTCTCCTCTCTACCCCCAAAGAACAAGAAAAGAAATAAAATTATTTACACGGGAAAGCTCCCAACAAGTAAAAGAAGAACGAGAAATCTTTTTGGGTTTTATTTTAATTACTACTACAAGCATGGAAAGTAAACTAGCTAATAGCTACAACTAATTTTTTGGTTTTTATTAAGGGTTATCAAACACACAAGAAGAAGGCTTAAAAAGAAAATAAACTAGCATGGATGATACAATGAAAAAGTATGAGCACCGGCAACTGACATGAGTGTGTGAACATGGATGTAATGTCGGTGAGAAATACGTACTCCCCCAAGCTTAGGATTTTTGCCTAAGTTGGTCTATGGCCATAGATGGCCTGGTGGATATCCGAAGTTGAAGCTGGGGTCGTACTGAGATGCAGCAGCTACTGCCTGAAGAGCTGCAGCTTGGAGGCGAGCTGCCTCCGTCCTCCTCTCGTACTCGCTCGCCTCCTCCCTGGTTATAACATATCTCCCTTTTGTTTGAAAGTCAAAGAAAGCAAGACCAGGGAGAGCAACATGGACAGTGCGACGCCTGTCAAAGATTAGTCGATATTGGAGAGGTTGTTCATTCCTCTCAATAAACTGATGGGGAACCATAGCATTAAAATCTAGATAAGCAGGAGGCAACTCAATATCATTCTCATGTATGGGTATCTCAAGAACATTAGCTACACGAGTTGCATAAATTCCACCAAACAAGTCTCCACTTAAACTATTAAGATGCAACCTACGTGCAACAATAGCCCCCAAGTTATATTGTTTCTCTCCTAATACAACACTCTTGAGAACACTAAGATCAGGAACACACATGTGACATGCCTCATCCTTGCATTAATGCATCTACCTATAAAGAGAGCAAAATAATGTATGGCAAGAAAATGAATGCTCCCTATGGTAGCTTGTGTTATTTCTCTAGATTCCCCCACAGTAATACTAGCAACAAATTCTTTAAATTCAGATTTGCGAGGTTCACTAACATTACCCTACTGCGGGAGTTTACAAGCAGTATTAAAATCTTCTAAGTCCATAGTATAAGATTTATCATACAGGTCAAATAGGACAGTGTGAGAATTGCGTGATGATGTAAATTTAAACCTTCTCACTAAGGAATCAGTTAGGTGATAATATTGGGGGCACTTATCTGACACGAAGCCAGTTCAGCATTACGCACATACGCATCAAATTCCTCCTTAATTCCTGCTTGGACCATAAAATCTTCTGACGGCCATTCACAAGGCCGCACTTGAGCTTCTCTTGGTAGTTCATAGTTCGGCTCATGTATCGCGGTCTTGGGTCCTTGCTTCCTTAAGGAACCACCTTGGTACATTTTCCTAAACATATTTCTTCCTCTGAAAAATTTCTGAAATTTTTAGTAACTCAAAATAAAAGTGAACTAAACTCAACAAGATTGATAGAAACTACTACCACAAGTGCCTAGAGACTATATCATGCATTAAAACTACTTGCGACCATATAAATTTGACATGCAAGCTCAAGAACATGGTCACCTAAGCAGCAAAAATTTGCAATAAATAAAGCACTAGAACAAAAACTAATTGGACCATTGGAGGAGTCACATACCAAAGAACAATCCCCCAAAGCAGTTTTGTGAATGGAGCTTTGAGCAAGGAGATCGAAAATGGCAGCAAGATGAGCTAGAACTCGGGTTTGAGATGGTGGATGATCTTTTCTGGAGGAAGACGAAGTGTGTGGGTGCAGGAATAAGTGGAGGGGGGCCACGAGGGGCCCACGAGGCAGGGGGCGCGCCCAGGGGGGTAGGGCGCACCCTGCACCCTTGTGGCCAGGTGGTTGCCCCCTCTGGCGTGTTCTCAGTGCCAAATATTCTTAAATATTCTACAAAAAATCATATTTCATTTTCGGGACATTTGGAGAACTTTTATTTTCGGGGTATTTTTTTATTGCATGGATACTTCAGAAAACAGACAGTAAATACTAATATTGCTTTATTTAATCTAAATAACAGAAAGTAAAAAGAGGGTACAGAGAGTTGTGCTTTCTAACTTCATCCATCTCATGCTCATCAAAAGGAATCCATTAACAAGGTTGATCAAGTCTTGTTAACAACTCATTCCAAATCACGTGAAACCGGAGAAATTTTGAATAACACTAGGTTACCTCAACAGGGATATGCACATCCCCAACAATAGGAATATCATATTTCTTCTTGACAGTAGGAAGAGGAAATTCAAAACCTCCAATAGTAATTGTTGGAAATTTTCCAATAGAATTGATATTGTAGACTCGAGGTTGTTTCCTCGGAAAGTGTACCGTATGCTCATTACCATTAACATGAAAAGTGGCATTGCCTTTGTTGCAATTAATAACAGCCCCTGCTGTCGGTGTACTAGAGTAGGGGTACCCTAGTATCCCAAACTTGTGCACGGGCAGTCGCAGCATCCCGCGGCAAGGCTTGCCGGGTGACCGCCAAGGTCCTCCGTGGTTCCTTTGGAGCCATTCAAGAACAAAGTATCCAACCAAGACACCACAAGACCCCGGCAAGAGGAGCTTGCCGGGAAGGCCAACCAAGGCAAGGCGCTTAAGGAGACAAGACCCCGGCAAGAGGAGCTTGCCAGGAAGGCCACCCAAGGCATCTCAAGGAATTTGCCGCGACGCGCCTCGCGTCCCGGCAAGGCCCGGTGAGCGACAAGCTCCCGGATGCGACAAGACAACGACCGCGGCAAGGCGCTTGCCGCGGCAAGCCACCACTCTGTGCCCGCGCTCCAGCACATCCACCAATGTGTCGCTCTGGGACCCTTCCAGGCATGCGTGGCGGGATGCTGTGCAGCCAGCGGTGCGCAGTGGCGAGCGGCGCTGACAAGATTGCCATCGTGGCGAGCGGTGGCGTCCCTGACGGTCCCTTTTGCACTGTTTAGGCGACACAGATGGGCATTTAATGCCCTTGTCCCCTGCCGTCAGGGTTAGGTATGATACACTGTAGCAGGTAGTTGTACCTACCGCAGCACCTTTCCATTTTTACCCTCCGTCTCCGTTGCCACCTGTCGGTGACCCCTTGAGCATATAAAAGGAGGCCCGTGCGCAAAATAGAGAAGGGGAGCTAGTTCAGAGAACACTCACACTCGGTCTCATTAGCTGCTGGTGTGTACTGTAGCACTCCACGCTCCCGAGCAAGAACTCAATACAAACCACAAAGCAGGAGTAGGGTTTTACGCATCCGTGCGGCCCGAACCTGGGTAAACTGCTCGTGTGCTTCGTCTCGATCCGCTCTTCGTGCGACCTTCGCCCCCGCCGAACCGAAAGGGACTCGGTCCGCCGGTCCCATAGGTGTTCGTGGATTAGTCCCCCGACATCTTTGGCGCGCCAGGTAGGGGGCGTCAAGGTTGTGTGAACTAGATCCGGTGTTCACACAAGCTAGATCTTCATCATCTTCATCAACATGCCGCCGAAGAAGAAGGCTTCGGAGGCAGCTGCTCCGTCCGCGCCGAGCCCACCACCGCCGGAGCAAATGGCTGATGGGGCAGACGCCGGCGGAAGAACGGGCATCGACGAGGGAGCTCACGGTGCCGCAGGTCCAAGGACAAGGCTGCGCTACCCATCGGCGGCGTAGCCGGCTCCCACAACGACCGGGCGCACTCCAAGACCTCGGCGTCCGTACATGCATCGCGCCCATCTCAGGAGGCGCGGGACCGGCAGCATCATGGTACTCACAATACCATGCGTTTGCTGGACCAAGATCGAGCTGGCGGATCCCGGAGTGCTCAAGACCAGCATGCACGCCAACATGCAGGCGCGAGCGAGGCACGGTCGCCTGGACGGGATATTGCTCCTTCTAACATAGTTAGAAGTCCGAGCATATCCCGCTCCTCGCACCGTTCATCACCGCCACCCGCCACTGCAGCAGAAGCTTTGGCGCGAGCTCAACTGCTCCTGGACTACCCTCCAACGGCAGACAAGATCGACGACTAGAGGGCCACCATTCAGAGTCTCATCGGCTTCGCCAACGGCGACACTCAACAGCAGCCGAGCACGTCGCAGCCGCGGCAAGCCAGCCAGGCACGAGCCGGTGGCGACAAGACCAGTGGGGGTGCAACCACTGTGCACTCTCCGCCCCGAATGCCAAGATCGCCGACTCGCCGGATCCACCTCGACAGCGACTCCACCGCGTCATCAGATCCACGAGCTCGCCACGATCAGCGCCAAGTTCTTCATGAACGATAGCAAGAAGATGCTCGTACACGCATCGAGCGCCGAAGAGAAGCGCGACGTCAATCGGACCAGCGCGCTGGGCCCTCTGTTGACATGCATGCGCCAGGGGAACCAGGAGACTTGCCGTACGCGGTAGGTTGCCCTGCGTTTACTCGTGAGCTGCGGCAAGTCCAGTGGCCCAGCATGAAGAATTTCAAGCCAGATGTACCAGAGAAGTACGACGACAAGTCGCATCCGTCGGAGTTCCTCAGCATCTACACCATCGTGGTGCATGCTGCCGGGGGACGAGACGACAAGATCCTTGCCAACTACTTCCCGCTGGTGCTCAAGCCCAACGTCAGGTCCTGGCTCATGCACTTGCCGGACAACTCCATATCCTCCTGGGCAGACCTTTGCCATCAGTTTGTCGGCGCCTTTACAGGCGGCCACAAACCTCATGGCCAAGAGAGTGACCTTCATTTGCTCGCCCAGAAGGAAGGAGAGCCCCTGCGCAAGTACATTCAGAGATTCAGCCGTGTACAGCACAACATCCCAGATGTCCACCCTGCCGCAATCATCAGCGCGTTCCATCAGAACGTGCGTAACCACATGATGCAGGAGGAGATGGCGATGTGCAAAATCAGAGACGTCAGCGAGCTGTATGTCCTGGCCGACAAGTGTGCACGTGCTGAGGAAGGGAGGAAACTCCCTGGAGAGAATGCAGGAGCAGAAGGATCTGACAGCGAGGATGCTGCCCCGGCAAAGAAAAACCGGCGGCGGAATAGGAAGAAGAAAGGCAAAGATGTGCTAGTCGTTGAGCAGTCCGGCAACGAAGGTGGTGCCAAGAAAGCCAAAGTTGGTAAATCCGGCAAGGAGATTGCCGCATGCACCAACTGCCAGGCTGTGGCGGTCACCGACAAGCAGGACGGCACCGACAAGCAGTACTGCAAGATCCACCGCACCAAGGGCCATGACCTCTAGAGCTGCAAGAAGGTCGAGCAGCTTGTCCAGCAACAAAAGGCTGAGTGCGAGCGACGCGACAAGGAGAGGGCCCAAGGTGGCGATGGAGAATCCGGCAAGAAGCGCGCCGGCCGGGGAGGACGCCGCGGCAAGGCCAAGCAGCGGCAAGGAGACAGACCTCCCCGTGGCCGCGACAAGGATGAAGACGACGACGACGATGAAGACATGGATGATGTCGAGACCAGTGAGCAGGAGTTCCAGAAAGCCACAGAGGTCTTGTGCGTTGACGGCGGTGCATCTCTGCATACTTCTCACCGCCAACTCAAGCAGTGGGTGCGGGAAGTCAATGCAGCGGAGCCACCTGTCGAGTCACGCAAGCTTCTGAAATGGTCCAGCACGCCTATCATCTTTGACATTGAGGACCACCCTGATCGCACAACTGCGGTCGGGTGCTTGCCGATGTTGGTTTCACCAACTATTCGCAACCTCAAGGTCACTAAGATGCTAGTTGACGGCAGGGCCGACTTGAACCTGATCTCCTCCGCTGTACTCCAGAAACTCCAGATCCCTGACAGCGAGCTCGAAGAGACCGGCACATTCCAAGGAATCAACCCGGGAAGGAGCAAGCCGAAGGGGAAGGTCACGTTGCTAGTAACATTTGGCAGTGAGCTGAACTTCAGGACTGAGAGGGTCACTTTTGACGTTGCCGATATTCCATTACCTTACAATGGGATACTTGGCCGTCCAGCACTCGCCAAGTTCATGGCAGCCTCTCACTACGCATACAACATGCTGAAGATGCCAGGCCCGATAAGCGTCATCTCTGTCCCCGGCGACAAGAAGGATGCTCTTATCTGCGCCGACAAGATCTACCGGGAAGCGGCAGCCGCAATAGATCGCAAGTCACTTGCCGTTGAAGCTCCCGGGGGGAAGAAGAAGACCAAGTCCGGCAAGAGTTCTGATGCCCACTCCGGCAAGCGCACCTCTTCGGAGTGCTGCGCTGCCGTCGAGGACGCACCATCGAGCTCCACCGGCAAGTGTAAGAAGACAATGGCAGCTCCGCCAGAGACGAAGAAGGTGTCCGCCAAGGAGGACGGCACTGGTGGTACCTTACCATCACTGCCACTCTCGACCCTAAATAGGAAAGCGCGCTCATTGCTTTCCTGCGGGTGAATGTCGACGTGTTTGCGTGGCAACCGTCTGACATCCCCGGTGTTCCCAGGAAAGTAATTGAGCACCACCTTGCCGTTTGTCCTCATGCGCGGCCCGTCAAGCAGAAGGTCAGGAAGCAAGCAGTGGAGCGCCAAGAATTCATTGCAGAGGAGATCAAGAAGTTGGAAGCAGTAGGCCTTGTCAGAGGGGTGCTCCATCCTACGTGGCTGGCCAATCCTGTAGTCATGCGCAAGGCGAACGGGAAATGGAGACTTTGTATCGACTTTACCGATGTTAACAAAGCTTGTCCCAAAGACCCATTTCCTTTGCCGCGCATTGACCAGATTGTCGACTCCACAGCCGGATGTGATTTGCTTTCATTTCTTGACGCATATTCAGGATACCATCAGATCTTTATGGCAGAAGAGGATGAGGAGAAGACCGCATTTATTACTCCATGTGGCACGTACTGTTTCATACGGATGCCTTTCGGATTAAAAAATGTTGGTTCAACATTTGCAAGAGTAGTCCATGTCGCTCTTGAGCCACAAATACACAGAAATGTGGAAGCCTATATGGATGACATAGTGGTCAAGAGCAAGGACAAGGCAACTCTGATCCAAGATTTAGACGAGACCTTTGCAAATCTGCGCAAGATCAGCCTCAAACTCAACCCAGAGAAGTGTGTGTTTGGAGTACCCTCCGGCAAGCTTCTCGGGTTCTTCGTGTCTCAGCGGGGAATCGAAGCCAATCCCGACAAGATCAAGGCCATTGAGCAGATTGAAGCACCAAAGCGCGTCAAGGATGTACAAAGACTTGCCGGTTGCGTGGCTGCTCTCAGCAGGTTTATCTCTAGGTCTGCTGAGCGCGCCCTGCCGTTTTTCAAATTATTGAAAAAGGCAGGTCCAATGAAATGGACTCTCCGGAAACGGAGGCTGCGCTGCAAGACTTGAAGAGATACCTGTCCTCCCCTCCAATACTTGTCGCACCTAAGCCACAAGAGAAGTTGCTGCTATATATAGCAGCAACCAATCAAGTGGTTAGTGCTGCGTTAGTGGCAGAGAGGGAGGCAGGTGACGAGCCAGCAACCACGGCAGGCACATCCAGCGACAAGCAGGAAGCTTCCCCGGCAAGCTCTGGTCCCGACCAAGATGGATCTGCGCAGATGCGCGAGGAGATACAAAAGAAAATGGTGCAGCGCCCAGTTTACTTTGTCAGTTCCCTTCTGCAGGGGGCTAGGTCAAGGTACTCTGGCGTGCAGAAATTGCTTTTCGGCCTTCTCATGGCCTCGAGAAAGCTGCGCCATTACTTCCAAGCACATGAGATCACAGTTGTCACTCGCTTTCCGCTGAAGAGGATACTATAGAATCTAGAAGCGACAGGCAGGATTGTTGAGTGGGCACTGGAACTGTCAAGCTTTGGCCTCAAGTTTGAGAGTACTTCAACTATCCAAAGCAGAGCATTGGCAGAATTCATAGCAGAATGGATGCCAACACCAGATGAAGAAATTCCAGAAACGAGCATCCCCGTCAATGAAGCAAGCAAAGAGTGGCTGATGTACTTTGATGGTGCTTTTTCGCTGCAAGGCGCCGGCGCTGGCGTGCTACTTATTGCACCCACCGGAGAGCACCTCAAGTACATAGTCCAGATGCACTTTCCCAAGGAGCAAGTAACAAACAATACTGCAGAGTATGAAGGCTTGCTTGCCGGTCTAAGGATCGCGGCAGACCTTGGGATCAGGAAGCTCATTGTCCGGGGTGACTCACAGCTTGTCGTCCGCCAAGTGAACAAGAGTTATCAGAGTCCATTGATGGAAGCTTACGTCGACGAAGTGAGAAAGCTAGAAGAGCACTTTGACGGCCTACAGATGGAGTATGTTCCAAGAGCTCAGAACGCCATTGCCGATGGCCTGTCAAAGTGTGCTGCACTTAAGTTACCTGTGGAACCAGGGATCTTTGTGCTCAAGCTGACTCAACCGTCCGTAACGCCATCAACTGGACAGAGCAAGAAGAGGAAGTTGATTTCTGGTGACTATTTTCCGGCAGAGCTTCCCGAAGCCGCCGCCAAGAAGGTCTCCAAGATCAACGCCAAGAGCGCTGAGGAGCAATCTGCTCCGGCAAGCCCTAGGGTTTGTTCCTTTGAAGCAGAAGCTCCCGGCAAGTTTTGCTCCGGCAAGCTTGCCGGGGAACGTCAAGCTCCGGCAGAGCCGCAGGTTCTCGCCATAGAAGCGGACGTTCCCGCAGCAACAGATTTGCCTTTGGCAAAGAAGGTCCCCGAGATCAACACCAAGAGCGCTGAGGAGCAATCTGCTCCGGCAAGCCCTAGGGTTTGTTCCGTTGAAGCAGAAACTCCCGACAAGTTTTGCTCCGGCAAGCTTGCCGGGGAACGTCAAGCTCCGGCAGAGCCACAGATTCTCGCTGTAGAAGCGGATGTTCCCGCAGCCGCAGATTTGCCTTTAGTCCTTGTTGTCGAGCCACAAGCTCCAGCATGGGCACAGCAGATTGTCCATTTCCTTCAGACAGGAGAACTTCCCGAAGAGCAAGAAGAAGCGGAAAGAGTAGCCCGGCAGTCAAGTATGTACCAGTTTGTCGACAAGACACTGTACAGAAGAAGACTCAACGGTGTGAAATTGAAGTGTATTCACCGGGAAGACGGACAAAAGCTGTTGGCAGAGATACATGGAGGCATATGTGGTCACCACATTGGCGCAAGAGCACTTGTCGGCAAAGCATTCCGGCAAGGTTTCTTTTGGCCGAAAGCCCTCCAGGATGCAACTGCACAAGTAACCAAGTGTGAAGCATGCCAGTTCCATTCCAAGCAGATACACCAACCAGCTCAAGCTCTCCAGACGATCCCTTTATCCTGGCCATTTTCGGTCTGGGGGCTCGACATCCTCGGCCCCTTTCCCCGAGCAGTCAGGGGCTTTGAGTACTTGTACGTCGCAATCGACAAGTTCACAAAGTGGCCGGAAGTGGAACCAGTGAGGAAGGTGATAGCACAGTCAGCAGTCAAGTTCTTCAGGTCGATTGTTTGCCGCTTTGGGATCCCTAACAGGATAATCACCGACAACGGTACGCAATTCACGAGCTGCACCTTCATGCAGTACGTCCAAGATCTTGGCGCCAAGGTCTGCTTCGCTTCTGTTGCTCACCCAAGAAGCAACGGTCAAGCGGAGAGGGCAAATGCTGAAGTGCTGCGCGGGCTCAAGACCAGGACTTTCGACATGCTGCACAAGTGCGGAAGAAACTGGATCGAGGAGCTGCCGGTGGTTCTTTGGTCGATCAGAACGACGCCAAATCGAGCCACTGGCCAGACACCCTTCACTCTAGTCTATGGAGCAGAGGCAGTTCTCCCCATGGAACTCGTATACGGGTCACCTCGAGTGCTCGCTTATGATGAGCTCGAGCAAGAGCAGCTGCGACAAGATGACGCGCTGCTCCTTGAGGAAGACCGTCTTCAGGCTGCTGTGCAAGCTGCTCGCTACCAGCAAGCTTTGTGCCGCTACCATAGCCGCAAAGTTAACGCCAGAAGTCTCGAGGAAGGCGACCTTGTTCTTCGGCGTATTCAATCCGCCAAGAATTCCAACAAGTTGACGCCGAAGTGGGAAGGCCCTTACCGGGTGAAACGAGTCACTAGGCCTGGCGTTGTCCGCCTTGAGACCGAAGATGGCATTCCGGTGAGCAACTCCTGGAACATTGAGCATCTTCGTAAGTTTTACCCGTAAGGCGCGGTTGCCGGGACCTGTTCCGGCAACCACCTTTTGTACAAGTCTTGCCGCTGTTGCATGTAATTCTTTGTACAAAGCCGGGCGCAGACCCCGTGCATAAGTAAAGCTCATGTGCTCCGCACATTTTGTCAATTTCATGCTCTCTATTTTTTGGCATATATGATCTGACACTTTGTGCAGCACCTACTCCACGGTAAGCAATAACGAGCCGTAAGGCTCCGTATCTTTATTTTCTCTTCTTTCTTTTTTCTCAAGGAAAGGAAGGTTCCCTCGCCCACAAGTTTGCCGGGGAGGAAAGGAGAAGATAATGGTATGGGCCAGGCGTCGTTCAAGAAAATTCCGCCTTACCGGGAAGCAAACAACAGAAAAGCTAAGTTGCCAAAGTTTGAGCAATCAGATTTTTTAAATTTTAAGTTATCTCCCTTGAACGACCGCACTTTGTATGGAAAACCTGTGCGCGGAGGAACCAACTCGTAGCTAGTTGCGCCCTTATTTTGTTTCGAGTCCGCTCAACAACTTAAGTGAGCTGCAACTAGTTGCGACAAGGTTTCTTGCCGGTAGCGGCGCCGCCAGCAGGCTGCTGACGTTCCGCACTCAGCGCTCGCGGCTCAGGTGCCTGCACCGGCTAGTTCCCTAAAAGCGTAGGGCAAAAACATACAAAGGGATGAATCAAGTAAAGGGAATAACATTGCAATCATTGCCCAGAATAGAGTTATATTACAAAGATAGCTTGTCGCAGCTCTAACAGATTGTTTTCATAACATGACAAACAGCAACAAGAAAAGAAGAAATGGGCGGTCTAATCTACGCGGTCGCCTTCGATCCTCTTGATCCCGCTCACCTTGTCCACAATGGGTGCGACAAGGGTCTTGAGCGCCTCCAGATCAGCATCCGGCGGCAAGGTCTTGAGGACATTGGTGAGGTTGAGGCCCGGATTGCGGAAGGCCACCTTCACCAACACTTTCTGAAGGGCTCCCGCGCAGATCTTGCACGACTCGTCGGCCAGCTGCTTAGGGATCTTCTCCCGGAGCCGCTGAAGGGCCGTCGCCACGCCCTTGAAGAACAAGACGAGCTTGGCCTGGGTTGGAGGTTCTCGTCGGAGGGATACCCGAGATCGTCCATCCCCAGCTGCGCCAGCTCCTTGTCAATGTCTGTGGCAGCGTTCACAAGACTCTCCGTCCAGTGCTCCACAGTCTCCCTGAAGGCGTTCTGGGTGGCGGCAACACTTTCTAGCAGCGCCTTGTCGGCCTTGATCTCCTCCTTCAAGGCCGCCTCCTGCTTCTTGGCGCCGTCCAGCGTCTTGGTCAAAGCAGTCAGCTTCAACCCAAGATCCGCGTTGGAGTCCTTGGCAGTGCTGAGCTCTTTGCCCTTCTCGGCGAGATCGGCCTCCAACTGTGCCACCTTCGACTCCAACTCCTTCTTGGCGGTCTCGGCGGCAACGGCAGCGTCCTCTGCTTGCTTGAGGGCTCCGCCGAGTTTTTCCTCGCGCACGGCAAGCTCCTCCTCGTGGGCGTCAAGATTAACCTTCTGCTGCGCCAGTTCGCCCTTTTCCGCGGATAGCTTCACAGCGGCAAGTTGCTGTTGCTCTTCGACTTCGGCCTTCTCGAGGAAGAAGACCTTCTGCGCTTCGGCGAGCTGCTCCCACTCTTCCGCCAGAGACCGGAGGGCTTTCCGGTGGAAACCCCCGAGCTCCTCCGCGCGCTTCTCGATGTCTGCTCCCGCCTTCGCGACAAGCGCCTCGCCGGAGTCCAGCTTGGCTTGCTGCGCGCGGTAGAGCGACAACAACTTCCGCAGCAGCCGCTCCTCCTCAGGCTCGTTGCTGCTGCTGCTCGGCGCGTCAACCAGCGTCAGCCCCGCGGAGGCGAGCACCGCCCCGTCGAAGATCTCCCCCTCGACCGGCGCCCTGGAGCTTGACGCCCAGGGGAGGTTGATGAAGACGTCATCGCCGGCCTTCAAGTAGACGCCCGACTGGGGCTCCTCGGAGCTTGGCGCTGCGGCTTCGGCGGACGGGTCGGCGGTCGGCGTAGCGCCCGGCGCTCCTGCGGCCTCTGGGCCGTCAGTACGATCGCCAGACCCCTCGCCAATTGCTGCGGCGGCAGCCTTGGCGGCCTCGGCGCCGGTGGGATCGCTAGCGCCGGCTGCTTCTTCGGCGGTGACCTCGGTCTCCATCTGCTCCGTAGCAGATGGGTCTGACAGCCGGCAACGGGAGAAGAGTCAAGCAAAATCCAGCAAAAACCCAGGAAGATCAAGAGAAGAAGGACCCAAGGGAAGTTTTGCAGCAAAAGGATTACCTGTGCCAGTTTCTGCAGTCAGGTTCTCCGCCGTCGGAGGGCCGCTGGCGCTGTCCCTTGCCGGAGAACCCTCCCTTGCCGGAGACTTCTCCCTTACCGAAAAGCCCTCCCTCGCCGGAGGACTCTCCCTTGGCTCCTGGTGGGGCTGCTCGGCTCCTACACAAATCAACAAGCAAATATCAGCAAAGACAAGTACCCATGCGCGCCTCGCAGCGGAAAGTAAATCATACACTTACGCTGGGGGCTGCTCTGGAGAAAAGTCGCCGGGTCCGGCAAGGTTGTCTCGGGCGCGCCACCTGCTGTCGCAGTGGGCTCGTCCTCGATGATGATCACTGGGACCTTAGCTCTCTTTGCCGCTCTCTGGGCCAGTGTCCTAAAGAGGAACAAGTTCAGAGTCAAGCAAATGAGATACAAGAAAAACAGCAAGAATTGAAGAACTACAAGTAACGCAAGAGAAGCTTACTCTTCTTCTTCTTCCTCGTCGGAGCTGAACGCGGAGAAGTCGAAGTCCGGCGCGCGCCCGGCGCAAGGAGGCGGAGGAGAAGCTTCCCTTGGCCGCTTGGCGGGAGCAGTGGTGGTGGTCCGAGACGACCCCGCTCCAGCTGCTGGCGCGGCGTGAGCAGCGGCAGGAACTGAAGCGGTGGTCCGGCTAGATCCCGCTCCAGTTGCCGTTGCCGCATGAGGCGCTCCCGCGGCAACGGTGTTTGCCGCGGTGGAGCGTGTCACGCGGCGCGGCAACTGTTGACCCGCTTGCCGCTCCGCTACATCATCGGCCTTGCGGATACACCTTCTTGGTGGGGATGTAGGTTCTGCTTGCGGCGAGCTGCCCGAAGATGAGGAGGAAGAGGAGTTGATTTCCAGCGAGCCGCTCGTGTCCTTGGCGGGCTCGCTCAGCTCGGCGTCACGCCCGGCAAGCTCCTTCTTGCCGGCGGGCTCCCCTCGCTCGGCACGGCTTGCCGCTTCTGCTGCATCTGCCTCCTCCACGGTGAATCCAAAATCGCCCGCGGCTGCGGCTGCCGCTGCCTCTTCCAGCCTAGTGGCAATGAGCGCCATCTCTGCATCGGTGGTGTCGCGGGTGAGGCTGTCCTTCTCGTCGGAGCGGATCAGCACTTCCACCAAGTCATCGAAGAACTGCTGCACGACGTCGTCCGTAGGCTCCTGCCAAGTTGGCACAATTCCATGCGAGTCACACAGCGGCATCATTGCACGGATGCGGTCGAGCGAGGAGTTGTTGCACAGCGGAACGACACCCCCCGGCAACCTGAACACCTCGGGATGTTGGGGGTCATACTTGAACAGCTCCTGCAGCATCGTGTTGAGCTCTAGGACAGTGAAGTTGAAGTTGAGGCCCGGCCGCAGCCTTATAATATCTGCCGCGTTCTTGAACTCCCAAGCGGGTCTCCTCCGTTCCTGCAGGGGGGCGATGCGGCGGCGAAGAAAGTCTGCGCCAACAGCGCCTATAGTAAGCCCGTCAAGCCTGAGGCGTAGGATCCTGGTGACGGCAATCTTCAGCCTGTCGTCTTCCGGGGCCACGTCACTCCAATCGCTGCCGCGTGCTACTGGGGTTTGGCGCCGGGTGGTGAATGGCTGCGGGTTCTCCTCGTCAATCCAGCACCAATCTGCTCTCCACTCCTCCCACTTGCCGCGGAACTCTCCCTCCAGATAGGTTTCTTTCTTGCTGGCCCTCGAGATCCAGGCGATTCCGCCAGATAATGGCTCCCCTCTCTCTACTCGGGGTATGAAGAAATGGCGGAAGAGGGCTACACTGGGGTGGACTCCGACAAAGTTTTCGCAGAGATGTGCGAAAACTGCCATGGTCAGAACGGCATTGGGGGTGAAGTCAAGGAGGTGGAATCCGTAGGTATTCATGATGTCGCAGAAGAATTCAGAGAAAGGCGGGCAGAGCCCACAGTAGAAGAACAATGCGAAGAAAGGGTATTTGTTTGGGGCCTTCTTCCAAGCGGCGGCGGGGAGTACCTTTGTGCACGGATGTGCGCGCGTCTCCGTCGACCAGAAGAGGTAGTAGTTCTCCCTCAGCTCCTTCGCGGCAAGCTTGGGGGGAAGACGGCCCGCTCCTTCCGCAGCGCCGCAAGCCGCTGCGCCTCGGTCGACTTCACGACCTTCCCCTTGTCGGCTTTTGGAGCCATGGCGGAAGTGGTGGAGGAGGTCGACGGCGTTGGTGGTGCTGGTGGTAATGGGGGGCGGAGCGCTGCTCTCTCTCTCTCAGCTTTGGGAAGGCGAGGGAGCGGCGGAGATTTCTGAGATTGGAAGCAGCAACCGGCGAATGGGCGAACTACCCCTGTTTCCCCTGCTTATAAAGAGGGAGGGGGCGAACGTTCCGCATTTCTGAATAAAGAAACCACCCACGATCTCTCCCACGACGCCGCATTCAACGCGTGCCGTCGGGGAGGGCGCGGCGGATACGGAGAGAGATACGGCGTAACCTAGGCCGCGCATGCCCGTGCCCTGTTTTGGGCCTGGCCCAACAGCGCTCGGCACCGTGTATGGCCCAGGCCCGGGGGCTCCTGTCGGTGTACTAGAGTAGGGGTACCCTAGTATCCCGAACTTGTGCACGGGCAGTCACAGCAGCCCGCGGCAAGGCTTGCCGGGTGACCGCCAAGGTCCTCCGTGGTTCCTTTGGAGCCATTCAAGAACAAAGTATCCAACCAAGACACCACAAGACCCCGGCAAGAGGAGCTTGCCGGGAAGGCCAACCAAGGCAAGGCGCTTAAGGAGACAAGACCCCGGCAAGAGGAGCTTGCCGGGAAGGCCACCCAAGGCATCTCAAGGAATTTGCCGCGACGCGCCTCGCGTCCCGGCAAGGCCCGGTGAGCGACAAGCTCCCGGACGCGACAAGACAACGACCGCGGCAAGGCGCTTGCCGCGGCAAGCCACCACTCTGTGCCCGCGCTCCAGCACATCCACCAACGTGTCGCTCTGGGACCCTTCCAGGCGTGCGTGGCGGGAGGCTGTGCAGCCAGCGGTGCGCAGTGGCGAGCGGCGCTGACAAGATTGCCATCATGGCGAGCGGTGGCGTCCCTGACGGTCCCTTTTGCACTGTTTAGGCGACACAGACGGGCATTTAATGCCCTTGTCCCCTGCCGTCAGGGTTAGGTATGATACACTGTAGCAGGTAGCTGTACCTACCGCAGCACCTTTCCATTTTTACCCTCCGTCTCCGTTGCCACCTGTCGGTGACCCCTTGAGCATATAAAAGGAGGCCCATGCGCAACATAGAGAAGGGGATCTAGTTCAGAGAACACTCACGCTCGGTCTCGTTAGCTGCTGGTGTGTACTGTAGCACTCCACGCTCCCGAGCAAGAACTCAATACAAACCACAAAGCAGGAGTAGGGTTTTACGCATTCGTGCGGCCCGAACCTGGGTAAACTGCTCGTGTGCTTCGTCTCGATCCGCTCTTCGTGCGACCTCCGCCCCCGCCGAACTGAAAGGGACTCGGTCCGCCGGTCCCATAGGTGTTCGTGGATTAGTCCCCCGACACCTGCAGTATTCAGAAAGGGTCTACCAAGAATAATATACATACTATCATCCTCGGGAAAATATCAAGAATAACAAAGTCCGTTAAAATAGTAACGTTTGCAAACACAACATGCACATCCTCACAGACACCGACAGGTATAGCAGTTGATTTATCAGCCATTTGCAAAGATATTTCAGTAGGTGTTAACTTATTCAAATCAATTCTATGATATAAAGAGAGAGGCATAACACTAACACCGGCTCCGAGATCACATAAAGCAGTTTTAACATAGTTTCTTTTAATGGAGCATGGTATAGTTGGTACTCCTGGATCTCCTAATTTCTTTGTACTCCACCTTTAAAAGTATAATTGGCAAGCATGGTGGAAATTTCAGCTTCCGGTATCTTTCTTTTATTTGTAGCAATATCTTTCATATACTTAGCATAAGGGTTCATTTTAAGCATATCAATCAAACGCATACGCAAAAAGATAGGTCTAATCATTTTAGCAAAGCGCTCAAAATCCTCATCATCCTTTTTCTTGGATGGTTTAGGAGGAAAAGGCATGGGTTTTTGAACCCATGGTTCTCTTTCTTTACCATGCTTCCTATCAACAAAGTCTCTCTTATCATAACACTGATTCTTTGATTGTGGGTTATCAAGATCAACATCAGGTTCAATCTCTACATCATTGTTATTGCTAGGTTGAGCATCAACATGAACATCATCATTAACATTATCACTAGGTTCATGTTCATTACCAGATTGTGTTTCAGCATCAGAAATAGAAATATCATTGGGATTCTCAGGTGTGTCAACAACAGGTTCACTAGAAGCATGCAAAGTCCTATCATTATTCTTTCTCTTCTTCTTAGAAGAACTAGGTGCATCAATATTAGTTCTCTGTGAATCTAGCTCAATTCTCTTAGGGTGGCCCTCAGGATACAAAGGTTCTTGAGTCATTTTACCCCCTCTAGTCACAACTCTAACAACATTATCATTTTTCTTATTATTTAATTCATTGAGCAAATCATTCTGAGCTTTAAGTACTTGTTCTACTTGAGTGGTAACCATAGAAGCATGTTTACTAATAAGTTTAAGTTCACCTTTAACTCTAAACATATGCTCACTCAAGTGTTCAATCATATAGGCATTACGTTTCAATTGTCTACCAACATAAGCATTGAAGTTTTCTTGTTTAACCATAAAGCCATCAAACTCATCCAAGCATTGACTAGCAATTTTAGTAGACGGGATTTCACATTTATCAAATCTATAGAGAGAATTTACCTTTACTACTTGTGTCAGGTTATCAAGACCATGCATCTCTTCAATAGGTGGTAAATTCTTAACATCTTCCGCTTTAATACCTTTTTTCATAGATTTCTTTGCCTCTTGCATATCTTCAGGAGTGAGAAATAGAGTACCCCTTTTCTTCAAAGTTGGCTTAGGAGTTGGTTCAGGAAGTGTCCAATCATTTTCATTACTCAACATATTATTCAATAGCAATTCAGCTTGATCAACAGTTCTTTCCTTGAAAACACAACCAGCACAAATCCAGGTGGTCTCTGGAAGCATCAGTTAGTCCATTATAAAAAATATCAAGTATTTCATTTTTCTTGAGAGGATGATCAGGCAAAGCATTAAGTAATTGGAGAAGCCTCCCCCAAGCTTGTGGGAGACTCTCTTCTTCAATTTGCGCAAAATTATATATTCCCCTTAATGCAGCTTGTTTCTTATGAGCGGGGAAATATTCAGCAGAGAAGTAATAAATCATATCTTGGGGACTACGCACACAACCAGGATCAAGAGAATTAAACCATGTTTTAGCATCACCCTTTAATGAGAACGGAAACAACTTAAGGATAAAGTAATAGCGAGTTTTCTCATCATTAGTGAACAGGGCGGCTATATCATTCAATTTAGTAAGATGTGCCACAACAGCTTCAGATTCATAGCCATAGAAAGGATCAGATTCAACCAAAGTAATTAACTCAGGATCGACAGAGAAATCATAATCCTTATAGGAAATACAGATAGGTGAAGTAGCAAAAGCGGGGTCATATTTCATTCTAGCATTCAAGGATTTTTCTTTCAGCTTAGCTAATAACTTCTTAAGATCATATCTATCATTGCAAGCTAAAAAGTGTCTAGCAGTTTCTTCATCCATAACATAAACTTCAGGCACAATAGGCAATTCATATCTAGGGGGAGAATCTTCATCATCACTTTCATCAATATTACCAGTTTCAATAATTTCATTCTCTCTAGCCCTAGCAAGTTGTTCATCAAGAAATTCACCTAATGGCACAGTATTATCAAGCATAGAAGTAGTTTCATCATAAGTATCATGCAAAGCAGAAGTGGCATCATCAATAACATGCGACATATCAGAATGAATAGTAGGAGTAGGTGTCGCAAGTTTACTCAAAACAGAAGGTGAATCAGGTGCAAAGCTAGATGGCAGTTCCTTATTCCCCTCGTAGTTGAGGGGAAAATCTTGGTTCTTTTATCTTTCAAGTTCTTCATAGTGATCAGCAGATATAAATCCCAAGTGACTCAAAGAGTAGAGCTATGCTCCCCGGCAACGGCGCCAGAAAATAGTCTTGATAACCCACAAGTATAGAGGATCGCAACAATTTTTGAGGGTAGAGTATTCAACCCGAATTTATTGATTCGACACAAGGGGAGCCAAATAATATTCTCAAGTATTAACAGTTGAGTTGTAAATTCAACCGCACCTGAAAGACTTAATATCTGCAGCAAAGTATTTAGTAGCAAAGTAATATGATAGTAGCGGTAACGGTAGCAAAAGTAACAGTAGCAGTTTTGTAGTAATTGTAACAATGGCAACGGAAAAGTAACTAAGCAAAGATCAATATGTGAAAAGCTCGTAGGCAATGGATCAGTGATGGATAATTATGTCGGATGCGATTCCTCATGCAACATTTATAACATAGGGTGACATAGAACTAGCTCCAGTTCATCAATGTTATGTAGGCATGTATTCCGAATATAGTCATACGTTCTTATGGAAAAGAACTTGCATGACATCTTTTGTCGTACCCTCCGTGGCAGCGGGGTCCTATTGGAAACTAGGGGATATTAAGGCCTTCTTTTAATAGAGTACCGGACCAAATCATTAACACTTAGTGAATACATGAACTCCTCATACTACGATCATCACCGGTAAGTATCCCGATTATTGTCACTTCGGGGTTAACGGATCATAACACATAATAGGTGACTATAGACTTGCAAGATAGGATCAAGAACTCACATATATTCATGAAAACATAATAGCTTCAAATCTGAAATCACGGCACTTGGGCCCTAGTGACAAGCATTAAGCATAGCAAAGTCATAGCAACATTAATCTCAGAACATAATGGATACTAGGGATCAAACCCTAACAAAACTAACTCGATTACATGACAAGTCTCATCCAACTCATCATCGTCCAGCAAGCCTATGATGGAATTACTCACGCATGGCGGTGAGCATCATGAAATTGGTGATGGAGGAAGGTTGATGATGACGATGGCGACGGATTCCCCTCTCCGAAGCCCCGAACGACCAGATCAGGCCTCCCGAGAGAGATTAGGGCTTGCGGCTGTTCCGTATCGTAAAACGCGATGAATCCTTCTCTCTGGTTTTTTCCTCCTCAAACATGAATATATAGAGTTGGAGTTGAGGTCGGTGGAGCACCAGGGGGCCCACGAGGCAGGGGGTGCGCCCAGGGGGGTAGGCGTGCCCCCACCCTCGTGTACAGGGTGTGGGTCCCCTGGCCTTGATTCTTTCACCAGTATTTTTATATATTCCAAAAGTATTCTCCATTGATTTT
This sequence comes from Triticum dicoccoides, assembly GCF_002162155.2. Lineage (NCBI taxonomy): Eukaryota > Viridiplantae > Streptophyta > Magnoliopsida > Poales > Poaceae > Triticum > Triticum dicoccoides. The sequence continues at coordinate 683,086,540 of NC_041388.1, forward strand.
CACGTCATTCCGAGAACTTTTATTTCTGCACAAAAGTAACACCATGGCAATTCTGCTAAAAACAGCATCAGTTCGGGTTAGTTCCATTCAAATCATGCAAGTTAGAATCCAAAACAAGGGCAAAAGTGTTTGGAAAAGTAGATATGTTGGAGACGTATTAGGTACCACAACCACTTGACTCAGCTGGGACTTGATCTTCCTGATGATAGTGTCATTGACAGAGTTCTTCAATCACTACCACCAAGCTACAAGAGCTTCGTGATGAATTATGATATGCAAGGGATGGATAACACTATTCCCGAGCTCTTCGCAATGCTAAAGGCTGCGGAGGTAGAAATCAAGAAGGAGCATCAAGTGTTGATGGTTAATAAGACCACTAGTTTTAAGAAAAAGGGTAAAGGGAAGAAGGGGAACTTCAAGAAGAACAGCAAGCTAGTTGTTGCTCAAGTGAAGAAACCCAAGCATGGACCTAAGCCTGAAACTGAGTGCTTCTACTGCAAAGGGACTGGTCACTGGAAGCGGAACTGCCCCAAATATTTGGCGGAGAAGAAGGATGGCAAAGTGGAAGGTATATTTGATATACATGTTATTGATGTGTACCTTACAAATGCTCGTAGTAGTGCTTGGGTATTTGATACTGGTTCTGTTGCTAATATTTGCAACTCGAAATAGGGGCTACGGATTAAGCGAATATTGGCTAAGGACGGGGTGACAATGCACGTGGGAAATGGTTCCAAAGTCAATGTGATCGCCGTCGCCACGCTACCTCTACATCTACCTTCAGGATTAGTATTAGAACTAAATAATTGTTATTTGGTGCCAGCGTTGAGCATGAACATTATATCTGGATCTTGTTTGATGCGAGACGGTTATTCATTTAAATCAGAGAATAATGGTTGTTCTATTTATATGAGTAATATCTTTTATGTTCATGCACCCTTGATGAGTGGTCTATTTTTACTAAATCTTGATAGTAGTGATACACATATTCATAGTATTGAAGCCAAAAGATGCAGAGTTGATAATGATAATGCAACTTATTTGCGGCACTACCGTTTAGGTCATATTGGTGTAAGGCGCATGAAGAAACTCCATTCTGATGGACTTCTAGAATCACTTGGTACTTGCGAACCATGCCTCATGGGCAAGATGACTAAAACTCCGTTCTTCGAAACAATGGAGCGAGCAACAGAGTTATTGGAAATCATACATAGTGATGTATGTGGTCCAATGAACATTGAGGCTTGCGGCGGATATCATTATTTTCTCACCTTCACATATGATTTGAGCAGACATGGGTATATCTACTTGATGAAACATAAGTCTGAAACATTTGAAAAGTTCAAAGAATTTCAGAGTGAAGTGGAAAATCATCGTAACAAGAAAATTAAGTTTCTACGATCTGATCGTGGAGGTGAATATTTGAGTTATGAGTTTGGTCTTCATTTGAAACAATGCGGAATAGTTTCACAACTCACGCCACCTGGAACACCACAACGTAATGGTGTGTTCGAACGTCATAACCGCACTTTATTAGATATGGTGCGATCTATGATGTCTCTCACTGATTTACCGCTATCGTTTTGGGGTTATGCTTTAGAGACGGCTGCATTCAAGTTAAATAGGGTACCATCAAAATCCGTTGAGACGACACCTTATGAACTGTGGTTTGGCAAGAAACCCAAGTTGTCATTTCTTAAAGTTTGGGTCTGCGATTCTTATGCGAAAAAGTTTCAACCTGATAAGCTCGAACCCAAATCGGAGAAATGTGTCTTCATAGGATACCGAAAGGAGACTATTGGGTACACCTTCTATCACAGATCCGAAGGCAAGATATTCGTTGCTAAGAATGGATCCTTTCTAGAGAAGGAGTTTCTCTCGAAAGAAGTGAGTGGGAGGAAAGTAGAACTTGATGAGGTAATTGTACCTACTCCCTTATTGGAAAGTAGTTCATCACTATTGGTTATTGATCGGAGATGAGTCCCAGTCATCTCTACATAGTATGTTGTTGTGCGGTTTGACCGATGAAGATCTTAGTAGAAGAAGTAGGAACCAATATGAGCATCTAGGTTCAGCTATTGGTTATTGACCGGAGATGAGTCTCGGTCATCTCTACATAGTTCTCAAACCCGTAGGGTCCGCACGCTTAACGTTCGGTGACGATCGGTATTATGAGTTTATGTGTTTTGATGAACCGAAGGTAGTTCGGAGTCCCGGATATGATCACGGACATGACGAGGAGTCTCCTAATGGTCGAGACATAAAGATTGATATATTGGACGGCTATATACGAACACCGGAAGTGTTTCGGGTGATTACGGA